>NW_022103900.1:39020354-39028022 GCF_000313985.2 Echinops telfairi
TTCCTGATGATGCCTGATACCTGATCCCTTCGACACCTCGTGATCACACTGGCTGGTGCGACTCTTCCATGTGGGCTTTGTTGCTTCTGAGCTTGATGGCCTCTTGTTACCTTCAAGCCTTTAAGATCCCAGACGCTATATCTTTTGATAGCTGGGCACCATCAGCTTTCTTCACATTTGCTTATTCACCTGCTTTGTCTTCAGTGGTTGTGTTGGGAAGGTGAGCATCATAGAATGCCAATTTAATAGAAGAAAGTCTTCTTGCATTGAGGGAATACTTGAGTGGAGGCCCAATGTCCTTCTGCTACCTTAATACTAATACTAAATAATATGCACATAGATCTATTTCCCCATCCTCGTATATAAATATATTTGCATATGTACATGTCTTTATCTAGACCTGTATAAATGCCTTTGTCTCCCATCTCTTTCCTCTATTTCCTTTGACGTTCCCCTTGTCCCACTATCATGCTCAGTCCCCATCAGGGTTTCAGCAATTCCACTTGGTTACATTACCCTTGTTCATGCCTTTTCAGGCTTCCCACACCCTCTTCACCACCTATTTGGATCACTTGTTATTCCCTTGTCCCTGGGTTTGTTAACACTTAAGGAATTATTAACAGTCAAAAAAAAAAAAACCAACAACAAGAAAACAAAACAACATCTTAAAGTTTGAACAGCAAATACTGTTACTGGAGTTCAAAGATGTACCTCAGGTGTAAGCTCCCTCACTAAGAGACAGATGGTTGAGGTTTCTACTCTCCATATCCGCTCTAATCTCTCTCTCTCTTGTTCATTGCCATTTTAATTGCGGTAAGAGAGCCTTTTCATATTTTAATGGTACTGTAACAAATATCACAAATGAGTGACTTTAATGAACAGAAATAATTCCCCGCCCCGCCCCATATTTGCTACTTGCTTTCAAGTGATTTTGATTCATGGTAACCTCATGAGTTACTGTTATAGGAGGCTGTAAGTCTCAATTCATGGCACTTATTGTAGAAGTTGGCATTATCTCTGTCCCCCGTGTGGGAAAACACTTGTCTTAGCTTCTCAGGAGATGTTCTTGATGTTACAGGGTTCCTTGGTGATCTCTACATGACGCATATCTTTCTCCTCTTGTAGTTTATCTCTCTCTGATTTGTATTTTTATATCTCAAAAGTGATTAATTAGATTTAAGACACACCCTACACTTATATGGCCTATTACCAAATGGGATTGTATACATAGTTCCAGAGGCTAGGATTCCAATAGAATTTTCGAAGACACAATTCAGTACATAACAGGTGGCATCAAGTTGCAGTTTTGATTTTCAACTCCCTAATGGTGGCAATTGAGCCCTGGTGGCATAGTGTAGATTATGCATTGGTCTGCTAAATCCAAGGTCCCTCACTGAGGGTGAAAGATGAGGCTTTTTGCTCCCCAAAAGATTTATAGCCTTGGAAACCCACAAGGACAGTTCTTCTCTGTCCTGTAAGATTGCTTTGAGTTGGAATCGTTTTTGCTTTCTTTGTTTTTAATGGTGGCCCTGTTCGGTAAGTGTTGTGCTGCTAACTGCAAATTTAGAGACTCAGTCCTACTAGGTTCTTTGTGGGAGAAAGAGGAAACTGTCTGCTCCCATAAAGATTTCCAATCTCAAACAGATTTATAGCTGAGCAAACCTTTTATAGTGTCTCTGTGTCTCGGGATTGACTTGATGGCAGTATTAAATGATAGACAAGGAGCTATGGTGCAGGGTTAAAGTGCATGGTTGCTAACCCAAAGGTTGGTGATTTGAACCCATCAGTGGCTTATTGGGAACAATATATGATAGCATCTTGTTACCATACAGTTGAAAGCATTGGGCATCCTATGAGGCTGTACAGCCTTGTTCTATACCTGGCAATGCTTTTAATGACCAGTGCTGTTGATTATCTTTCCATATGCTTGTGAGATGTTTGTTTAAGTCCTTTGTACATTTTTTCATTGAGTTGTTTGTCTTTCTGTTTTTTGAGCTGTAGGAGTTATTTCTAATGTATGAGGGTAAGTAACAAAGAATTGCTATGGAAACCTTTATTAAGTAAAAAATATCAAAATGTAAAATAATTGTTTCTCAAAATCTAGGTCTATACACTTTTGAATTTGGCATTTCTATTTCTAACCCTGTGCTGAAGACTCTTGTGCTTTTAGATTTACACTCTCAAAATCGGATATCCCCTTACAGACGGGTCTTGGGGGGAAGATGAGCGAGTCTGGGTGCAGTGTAGCAAAGATGAAACATACAACTTTCCTCTAGTTCTTTAATGCGCCCCCCCCCACCCCCCGCACACTATCATGATCCCAATTCTACGTTACAAATCTGGCTAGAACAGAGGATGTACAATGGTACAGATAGGAACTGAAAACACAGGCAATCCAGGACAGATGAACCCTTCAGTACCAGTGGTGAGAGTGGCTATACCAGGAGGGTGGAGTGAAGGTGGGGGTTGAAAGGGGGAACTGGTCACAAGGATCTACATGTAACCCCCTCCCTGGGGGATGGACAACAGGAAAGTGGGTGAAGGGAGACGTCGGACAGTGTAAGATATGACAAAATAATAATTTATAAATTATCAAGGATTCGTGAGGGAGGGGTTGGGGAGGGAGGGGAAAAAATAAGGAGCTGATACCAAAGGCCCAAGTAGAAAGCAAATGTTTAGAGAATGATGATGGCAACAAATGTACCAATGTGCTTGACACACAATGTATGTATGTATGGATTGTGATGAGTTGTATGAGCCCCCAATAAAATGATTAAAAAAAAGAAGAAACCTTAAAAAAAAAAAAATCTGTGAGTGGATCTTGTAGTTTGAATTTAGGATCCTTGCTACTCCGGAGAGCTGTAGCGCTATAGGAGGCAGCTACATGAGACTGCAGCGACCCAGAGACCCTATAGGACTGAGTAGAACTGTTCCATAGGTTTCCAAAGCTATATATACATCTTCACAGAAGCACATCATTACATCTTCTGTGGAACAGCTGGTAGGTATGAACCACTGGAATTTTGATTAGCATTGGAAATTGAGTACTATGTTATTGGGGCTTCTTGGCACACAACAACAATTTTCAGTATGTTTTTTTGTTTTTGTATTTTCTCCCTCTGAAATTGTAAAACAAATCCCACACATTTTTATTTCAGCACTATGTATTTTAGTCGCGCTATGGGCTAGGCATTGGGTTGCTAACCACAAGGTTATTAGTTCAAACTCACCAGTCTAGAAAGAGTCTAAGAGGGCCACTGAGAATCAGAATTGACTCAGCAGCAGCAGGATACATTTTGGTATGCCTTTCTAAAAGTAAAGACCCTGTCTTGCCATACCCACAGTATAAGTATCATAGCTAACCAACCAGACTGTTGTTTTTATTAACATCTAGTGCCTCAATCCATAGTTAACTTACTGATGATCTCAAAATGCAAAACTAAACTTCAACTCATAGCAAACCTATGGTATCATCTCAGATTGCTTGAATTGAGGCCAGAGCAAGATTCTTTTGTTTCAGTACCTTTGTTCAGTCTTTTAACATCATACGGCCTTTCTCCCCTGCTTCTGCTCATTACCTTTGTCTCTTTGCTAATACATGGTCTCATTTCCCTAATTCCTTTATTTGTCACACATCCACTATAAAGCAAAGATCAGTTATAAAGTCTTTTTTTAAAATCGAGGGCTCTTACAGTTCTTATAACATTCCATACATGGATTGTATCAAGCATATTTGTACGTATGTTGCCATCATCATTTCCCAAACATTTTCTACTTGAGGCCTTGGTATAAGCTCCTCTTTTTATCCCTCCTTCCCCCAACCTCCCACCCTCATGAATCCTTGATCAATTATATATTGTTATTATTAATTGTGTTGTTATTATTAATTGTAAAGTCTTGGTTAGATGAATTCATCACCGTTCTTGGTAGCTCTAGACTTTTTTAATGCTTATCTACCCGAATAATTTTTAATATAAATGACCAGTGATTTATTTTTGGGGCCATCATTTATTTTATTTTTAAAACTTTTTTATTTTGAATTAGGTAAAAATTTACAGAGAAGTTCATGAGTTTTATATTCAGTACTTCATGCATATTTTATTTCAACTAATCCATTTCAGCTCCTTCCGTGTCACCCCATTTATCCTATTTCCTTGCAGCCTTTTCTGTTTCCATTTCTCCCTTTTCCCTAGCCCTCTGTAGGCCAATGCTGCCCTTTTGATCTTACATGGTTGATTATTAATATGCCATCATTTAAAATGATGTTATACTACTTCATGATAAAAATACTTATTTTTAAAATTATATTTTGGTAATCAGTTATGGGAAACAGAAGGATTTCTCCCAAGTTGTCTCCCCCAAATATATGCCAGACTTGGCTGATTGAAAATGACTGTACACTTGGAGGTCATCAGGAGTGGATTGGGGGTCATTCTCCCTGAGAGCTATCAGCTGTCTAGACGGAGCAGACACCACTGTTTATTCCACAATAATAAGGATAGTAGTTGTCTGTTTCCTTGTAGGAGACACCAGAGAGGTCAAACCCGCCCAAGGATGACCAAGGTTAGGCTGCCATCATGAATCTAGAGTCCGCCCATCTTGTCACATGTACACCCCTAGACCTTCCCATTCCTATGGGCACACTCCTAGCTCATCCCCTTTCTGTTATGGCTTATGCCTATCATAGATCACCTTCCTACAATGTGTATGCCTATTGTACTGCCCCTTCCTGTGATGTGTGGTTATCTGTAATCATGCCCCCTAAAGTGATAGATTGGTTAGCAATAAAGAAAGGGCTCTCTCCGGCTCCCGGGGGCCCCAAGGGCTCTCCCCAGTTCTTGGGCTCGAGAGGCTCCCCAGTTCTCGGGCTCCGAGGCTGCTCCTGTTCTCGTGGCCAGGTTCCCCCCACGAGGACCATCAAGTGGGGCTGAGGTGAGCAATGCTACCATGAATTGTTTCTGACTCCATTACTTGACGCTATCCTTTACCTCTCATGCTCTCTATGACTTTACTATAATCTTTACTTATTATCGCTGTACAATTGTGCCTACCGGACCTGTGATGATTTGTGGGGGACCCCTCTCTCCTCTTCACCCCACAAACAGTTGATAAAATAACTGGTTTGCTCTGTTTTTGTTTTGTTTTTATTAGGGTCACCTATTAGCACATCTTTGGAATCATCACGGATGAATAATAAGGAACATGAGGTAACCTTTTATATATTTGTTATCAACTGGTGATGTATTGGAGTCCCTGGATGGACTAGTTAGATGTTCTGCTAGTGAGACGATTGGAGGTATGAGTTCATTCATAGATGCACTGGAGAAAAGGACTGGCACTCATCTGAAAATCAGCCTCAGGAAAGCATCTAGAATTTCATTCTCTTCTTACACAGGGCTGCCATGAGTCACAGTTACACTCAGTGGTAACTGGGAGAGAAGATATAGGGGAGCTAACATTCATTTCTGTACTATGCTAATATTAGGTAGATGTTGTCTATTTGTCAGTACTAGAAATCTGCTTTACTGCAACAAAAAAACCAGAGTTTATTATTACAGAAAGTTGAAGGTAGCTGACTCTGTGAAGTTGTTCTTTCCTCCGTGATGTCATCAGGACTGTCAATATTGCTCTGTTCTACTTCCCTCCGAGGGCTAGTGCCCTCCATCTAGAAATTTGGCTCTGTTAGGACAAAAATTTCTCATTGTTTTGTTTATTGTGTTCTGCAGTCTATAAGCCTGCTCCTAAGCCTAAACTATTAATGACCAAAAAGGAAGAATATGATTTTCCTTCCAGTATTAAAAAAAAAAAGACACCGTTTTGTATTTTTTCAAAAAGAGGACAACATTCTTTAGTTCTATTTAGGCTGTAAGTTCTTCCCTGACTAAATCATTCCTGATCTGCATGGTCAGTTCAGGTATTCTGACTTAAGAAGCTGGATCTCATCTTATAATCTCTCTCTCTCTCTCTGTGGTGTGTACACATGAAGATGTGCACATGTACAAATAGAGGAATTAAACAGACAATCCCATGAAATGAAATAGATGAGATCCTTAAAGGAAGTATCTATGTCCATCACAAACCATGAACTGGGGTTTCTGGCATGTCATGTCATGTTTGTGAGACCTTTTCTAAAATATAAAATAAATACCTCCAAAACTTAAGTGATTTTCCTTTTTTTAATAGAATATTTTTATAAGTTAATGGAAGTGAAACAATAAGAAGAGAAAAATGAGAATGCTGACACAATATGAAGGATGTAACCAATGCCACTGAATATCATGTTTAGAAGCTTTTCAATGGAAACATGTTTTGCTCTGTATTATTTTTACCAAAAATACAACGCAGTATTACATTTTTTACTAGTATTTATTGGGAGGTGGTGGGGGGGTTGATTGGTGACTTATTGTTTAAAGAGATCATGGGTTTTTGATTGAGGTGATAAAATCTTTTTGAGATGGATAGTGGTTAGGTTGTACAGCATAGTGAATGTAATTAACGTCAGTGAATTATGCACTCAAAAATGGTTAAAATGGCAAAGGTTTAACCAAGCATTATGTCCTTTTCCAGGACATTATAACATATTAGATGAAGTTCCTCATTGCTTCCTTCCTTTGGAGTAAGACGGACTTGTTTGTTCTTCAGGCAGTCCAAAATACTTTGAATATTCTTTCTGAACACCATAATTCTAGTGCATTAATTCTGTATTTTTCCTTATTCATTGTTCAACTTTCACATGTATATAAGGTGATTGGATCAGGAATATTTTAGTCCTCAAAGTAACATCTTTACTCTTTAAGACTGTAATGTGGTCTCTGTTCAACAGATTTACTCAATGTAATAATTTGATTAATTTCCTGACTGCTGCTTCCATAAGCATTGATTGTGGATCTATGCAAGATAAAATACTTGACAACTTAAGTATTTTCCCAAATTCTTTGAATATGTGCAAAACTCTGAGAAAGACCTTGCATTTTAAGGACTTTTTAATTGAGTGGATGAGGGGAGTGTGAGGTTTAGAGTAGGGAAAGGGCAGTTACTACACATGAAACAACTAGAAAACAGTTTTAAAACAGCACAAAGCAAAAAGGTCCTTCATTGGCTAAATTGTCGATTGCAGATCCCGAGCACATTGATTTTGGAGAAAGTACCTTGTCTCTGTATTCCTGCTCCAAATTTTTCACAGCAGTGATGGTGCTTTTCAACATGATTTTTTCATTTCTTACAGATTGTTCTTGCTCCTGGAACACAGCTTAAAGAAAAAACTCCAAATGGTGACTTAAGCTCTACTATCTTATTAGAAAATGAGAGACTTATGTCATTGACAAGCTTTGAAGATTCATCTGGTACTGTAAAATAACTTGTGCTTTCCTCTTCCTTTACCTTGTCACTCCACTTGACTTCATTGTAGCAGTTACTGTGCCAACTTTGTTTCTTTGTCCTCCTTGTTTTCTTTTTTTGCTGTAACCTGCCAGTACTCTAGTAGCTATTGCTGTTAAGTGATGGGTTAAGAAAACTACCCTCTAATATTATGAATATATAATTCTTTTATTTTTATTTTTTTTAAAATTTTATTTATTTTTTTACATCATTTCTCAAAACATTTTCTCTCCATTTAAACCCCCGACATTAGGTCCTCATTTTCCCCCTCCCTCCCCGCTCCCCCCTCCC
>NW_022103900.1:39028122-39036682 GCF_000313985.2 Echinops telfairi
GTCTCCCTTCATCCACTTTTCGGTTGTCTGTCCCCCAGGGAGGAGGTCACACACAGTTCCATGTAATCGGTTCCCTCCTTCCTACCCATTCTCCCTTTAAAAAAAAAAAAGAATATATAATTCTTGAGATGATTCTATTCATCTCCCAATTTAACAATATTAGAATATAAATGAGTCACCTCTTGGTGATACTCAATATAAAGCACTATATTATTGGGGAGATGAACAACAGAAATGTGGGTGAATGGATGGACACAGTGGATGGTATAAGATATGAAAATAATAGTTTGTCAAGGGGTCAGGAGAGTAGGAGGGAGGGGGAAAAACGAGCTGATACAAAGGGCTCAAGTAGAAAGAAAATGTTTTGGAAATGATGATAGCAACATATGTACAAATGTGCTTGATACAATTGATTGTTATTAGAGATGTAAGAGACCCCAATAAATGATTTATAAAACAGAGAAAGAAATTGGAGAACAGTGTAGAAATAGTTCGGAAAGGAGATAAATAACTAACCTTCAGATGCCCCAGTAGTACAGAAATGTCTTTGGATATTATAGTGTGCGACAAATTAATTCTGACTGAGAAAGATGTCTGCTCAACTTTCTTAAGAAGGATGGGGCTTACTCTATGCCTGACTTAGGAATGGGAAGAGAAGGATGTTTCAGAAAGCAGGAAGAACATAGAGCACTGAGTTAAAGGTACCCGGACCATATTTGAGGAATGCCAAGTAGTTTCATGTGTTTGTTATAGCACATGCAGGAGACAGAATTGGAAAATAAATTCAGAAAAATAGACAAAGTCCTGAGAGTGAGTGAGATAAATAGAAAAGCCAAATTGTATCACATTGTTTCAAGAAAGGTTTTGCCCTTACAGGAGTGTTTAGTTTTTATTAGATTGTAGAATTATAGGCAAGGAATTAGCCTGAATTTATGTAGATCTTTCATAGTTTTACTAGTATACATTATTACTAGCTTCCCATTCCCTCCAACCTCCCTTGGACTAACTTCAAGAAACTATCAATCCAGTTACTGTCTCTATAGATGTACCTATCTTGGATTTTGTGTAGCCAATGCATACAAAAACAAAAAGATAAATGAGAGAGACAAACTTTTTTTATTATTATTAAATAATCATTTTATTAGGGGCTCGTACAACTCATCACAATCCGTACATACGTCATTTGTGTCCAGCACATTAGTACATATGTTGACTTCATCATTCTCACAACACCCACTTTCCACTTGAGCCCTTGGTGTCAGCTCATTTTTTTCCCCTCCCTCCCCATGAGAGAGACAAACTTAACAGCAATAACAAAACAGAAAAATCTCAGTTGAAAAGATAATAATAAATAATAAAAAGTAGAACAAATTTAAAATGGGTCAAATGGGAGAACAAATGATAAACTACTAAAATTTAACCTAACTACATCTGTATTAGTTCATTTTCCAATGCACTTTGTTTGATAGCAAGGCTATTCACATCCTTGGTCAATGATCAGAGGTGAGTCATTGGAAGCTTAGTCTAAGTGGGGACTCTACAAATGGATTTTGGCCATACACTGTCATCCTTAGCCTAATGCAAACTGGGTACTCAGAATTTAAGCTCTAATAACTTTCCCTCCTCTAGTCTTGGATTTTATTATTTATAATCCTTGGATCACACAGGCTGGTATGGACTTAGCCTAAAAGACCCCAGACACTACTCTTTCTGATATTTGGGTGCTATCTGATTTCTTTATCACACTTTGCCATAGTCCCTATATCATCTGTGATCTCTTCATGAGGGCAAATATCAAGTAGGGCTACTTCATAAGAACTAATTGTTCTTAGATTAGGAATTACAATTGAGTGTGAGCTCAAAGTATGTTTATGTAGCTATGTTGTTGTTTTTTTAAATCTCCTTGGCCCATTTTGGAGACATCATTATCCTTTTATTAGAGTACATTATAAAATATCCTTATGGGGCAAATGATTATTGATAGTATCATTAAATTAACCAATGTTATAGAATCTCAAATACTGTTTATGAAAAGAAAAAAAATGTATAGGACACTGTTTAAAAGAATATAAGGATGGTATTATAAACGGAATTAAAAAATAATTTTACTGGGGACTCTTACAGCTCTTATAACATACCATATATCAATTGTTTCAAGCATATTTGTACATATGTTGCCCTCATAATTTTCTAAACATTTACTATTTGAGCCCTTGGTATCAGCTCCTCTCCCCCACCCCGCCCCCCGAATTATTTCCTTAATGTTCTTTTTATTTATTTTAATAAATCATTTTACTGGGGGCTCTTACAGCTCTTATAACAATCCATACATCAGTTGTATCAAGCATACTTGTACATATGTCACCATCATCATTTCCAAAACATTTTCTTTCTACTTGAACCCTTGGTAATGTTCTTTTGAGATTGCTGATGTATATAAACCCAACTGATTTTATGTGTTGACCTTATACCCTGTGACATCTGGATTCATTACTAGGTCTATTATTTTTTTAATGGCATTTGCTGTTTCTGTTTATGTGCTATCTTCTCAAAATGATTAAATATATAATAAGTATTAGAATGCCCAGTAATGACTGAAATACTATTTTTGGGGGGGTCAAGATCATAGTCTACTGACCTGTTTGAGCATTAACCTTTTTTGATTATTAAACCTTATTTTTTCATTCATTTTATTTATAGATGATGATATGGATGATGAAGAGTTTTATGATGATCATTTAGAGGCTTACTTTGAACAACTGGCAATCCCAGCAATGATATATGAAGACATAGATGAACGGGAAAATATTGAAAATGATTTTAAGTTGCTTACTAGTGATTCTAGTCAAGTATGTTATAATTTTTACCTTTTCCCCCCCTAGAAACTGGACTTCAGAAAATATTACTGTCTTATTAAATTGGTGATTAATTGAATATTAAGTCATGTAATTAACATTAAGACTTCTTAAAATCATTTTTCAGACATGAGTTAATTAGAAATACTTTCTCTTAATGTGTCACCTGTCAACAAAATATTAGAGTAGTTCAGTGAACTATAGTATCTAGAATGATTAACCTATTGCTACCATTGATCCACATTAATATTGTGTAGCCCTATAGGTCTGTTTTCCCCCCTTAATTATTTGAAAGTTTTTGCTATTAAGATATTTTATCTAAACATCTCATTTGTTTATTGCAAATAAGGACATTTACCTATGTAATCACAATTCTCTTATCACTTCAGCATATGAAGGGGTACCCCACCCCCACCCCCAAATGGAAAAAGCTCCACTGGGCAGAACTTTCCTAGTATGCATTTTTCCAGTTAGGCAAGCGTTGATTGAGCAACTTGCTCTGAGTTAGTGCACCTAGTGGTGTCACCTGGAAAGGTTCTCTCTGGTCACTGTGAAGTTTTTTGTAAAAGCAATTTAGCTCACGCCTCATTTTTTGTGATGGCGATTTAAGAGAACAGTGTGAAGCTATGAAATTTTTTTTCCTGCTTGAGAAAAATGCTGCAGAAACTGTTGTGAGGTTGACCACAGCTTACAAGGACAGCGCTACGAGAAAAATTTAAGTGTACAAATGTATTAATGACAAACCTCATTCTGGATGTTTGTCAACTTCCCGGAGGGACAAAAATGTAAGACTCATGGTGCATTTGGAGTTCTTTCCACCAGGTCAGACTGTTAATCAAACTTTCTATTTAGAGGTTCTGAAGAGATAGCATAACAGTGTGTGACAAAGAAGGGCTGATTTGGGCAGACAGGTGACTGGTTTTACCACCATGACAATGTACTGGCTGACACAACCATCTCAATGCACCAGTTTTTGGCAAAAAACAGCATACCTCTCTTGCTCTGTCTGCACCTTACTCACCCGACCTCGCTTCATGCGACTTCTTTTGGTTTCTGTGAATGAAGAGGACATGAAAGGACAGCAATTTGACTACAGATAATTTTGAAAAATGTTTCCAAGAATGGAATCATGATTTGACAAATGTATTAAGTATAATGGAGAATACTTTGAGGGTGATAAGATTGTTTTGTAAAAAAATTTAAATACATAGCTTGAAAATAAATTCTGGTTTTATTGGGTATCCCATCATATGCAGCCTATTGGTTTGTAGAATGACTTGTGATTTATGTATACGTGAGTATTCACACCATACTTCCTTATGAGTTTAGAGTAATCACAGGCAGTGCTGTGTACTTGTGATTGCATCACATCAGGAGACACAGTAGCTCTTTGCTACACTCTGGGTGATACCATGTTTGAGAGCATTTGGGTAAGGAGGTTACCAGATGTCCCTGGTAAAGGAACCTTTCCATCTTTGTTATTAGTAAGTAATTTGTGAGTACACTGTGGCATCCTGTTCTCCACCAGGTTTTTAAGCAACAGTTTCAGTATCGTTGCTGAAGCCTTCCTGAAAGTGTTGTTACATTGGTGGTTAGAATGGTGGTCTTTTAAAATCCTTTAACATGTAGTAGTTGACGTCTTTCTGTGAAGCAAAAATTCTCTGTTTCCCCTTCCCCCCCGCCCACTGTTTTCCTCTCAAAAATGTTACTATTAATTTTAAATATTAATAAAGTTAAAAATTTTTTTCAGCAGGTAAATGAAAAAAGTAGACTAAATTATAGCTCTCAGTCAGAAAGTGACTACTCTTTGGCCTGTATTGCTTCACAAACTGCAGAAAACTCTGATATGGCCCACCCAGTGTCTCAGGAATGCTCTGTTCTTGGTCTGCAAGGCATTGGTAAGTATGCCCATATGAATCCTTGCTTCTTAAGTTCTGTGTTGACTTAATTTTAAAAATAAAATATCAAAATTTTTTTGCATATATAAGTATTAACTATCCCCTGAAAAATGTGCAATTAAAATTAAAATCACTTATTTACCAAATGACATCACAAGTCGAAAGTGAAGCCATTATGGATTAGAAGAAAATATCTTTAATACTCACAATATATATAATGTTAATTTTTGTAAGAAATTGCTCGTTTCCCAAGATATCTGTACTATTATAAAAGAGATTAGAAGGTTTTAAAAAAACTCCTTCATTAAAAAAAAAAAGAATTCCCTCATCTTTTAATTTCATATTTCATAAAAGTTTTGAAACTCACTTGTTCTACCTATATGATTAATCATTCTGTCTATATGATTAATCGTTATGTTGGCAGGAGCCCTGGTGATGTCATGGTTCCATGTTGGGCTGCTAACGACAAGGTCAGCAATTCGACTTCACTAGCGGCTCCTCAGAAGAAAGATGGGCTCTGTGCCCCTATGAAGAATTACAGTCTAAGAAACTCTTGGGGCAGCCTACCCTGTCCTATAAGGTCACCATGAGTCACCATCGACTCAATGGCAGTGAATAGTTTTTTTTAGTTATTGATGTTGAGAATATTTTAATGTGCTTATTACTCATTTGGTACTTTGCTAAAATGTGATGTTTCTCACTTTTGCCTATATTTGAATTGTGAGACATTCTTAAATATAAAACCAAAAAAAATTCACTGCTATCAAGTCAATGCTGACTCATAGAGACCCCCTGTGGGTTTCCAAGGCTGTAATTGTTTATGGGAGTAGAAAGCTCAGTCTTTTTCCCCCCAGCTGCTGGTAGTTTCGAATTGCCGACTATGAAGATCACAGCCCAATGTGTAACCACTGTACCACCAGGACTCCTCTCTTATATACATATGGGTAAGTAAAAATATTTTGCTATCTTTATAGGGTAAAACAAGAAATGATTACCACAGGAATTTCATGCATTCATGAGGTGTTCAAATGTGAGGTTTGCAATCATTGCTGCAAATAAATCCTCTCAGTAACACACGTTTTTAAAAAAAATCATTTTATTAGGGACTCATACAGCTCTTATCACAATCCATCCATACATTAATTGTGTAAAGCACATTTGTACATTCATTACCCTCATCATTCTCAAAACATTTGCTCTCAACTTAAGCCCCTGGCATCAGTTCCTTATTCCCCCCCCCACCCCACTACCCCCTCCCTCATGAACCCTTGATACTTTTTAAATTATTTTGTCATATCTTGCACTGTCCGACTTCTCCCTTCACCCACTTTTCTGCTGTCTGTCCCCCAGGGAGGAGGTTATATGTAGATCCTTGTAATCTGTTCCCCCTTTCTACCCAATTCTCCCTCCACCCTCCCAGTATCGCCCCCCTAACCACTGGTCTTGAAGGGATCATCCACCTTGGATTCTCTGTGTTTCCATTTCCTATCTGTACCAGTGTACATCCTGTGGTCTAGCCAGATTTGTAAGGAAGAATTGGGATCATGATAGTGGGGGGGAAGAAGCATTTAGGAACTAGAGGAAAGTTGTATGTTTCATCATTGCTACACTGCACCGTGACTGGCTCATCTCCTTCCCAGGACCCTTCTGTAAGGGGATGTCTAATTGCCTACAGATGGGCTTTGGATCTCCACTCTGCACTCCCCCTCATTCCCAATGATAGGATTTTTTTGTTCCAATGATGCCTGATACCTACCTGATCCTTTCCACACCTGGTGATCGCACAGGCTGGTGTGCTTCTTCCATGTGGGCTTTGTTGCTTCTGAGCTATATGGCCACCTGTGTACCTTTAAGACACCCAGATGCTATGTCTTTTGACAGCTGGGCACCATCAGCTTTCTTTGCCACATTTGCTTATGTACCCATTTGTCTTCAGCGATTGTGTCGGGAAGGTGAGCATCATGGAATGCCAGTTTAATAGAACAAAGCATTCTTGCATTGAGAGAGTACTTGAGTGGAGTACTTGTTTATCTGCTACCTTAATACTAAATCTATACATATATGCACAAAGATCTATTTCTACATCCTCATATATAAATATATTTACATATGTACATGCCTGTATTTAGACCTTTATAAATGCCCTTTGACTCCTAGCTCTTTCCTCTATTTCCTTTGACTTTCCTCTTGTCCCACTATCATGCTCAGCCTTCATTAGGGTTTCAGTAATTCCTCTCAGTTACATTACCCTTGGTCATGCCCTACCAGGCCTCCTACACTCACCTCACCACCGATTTGGATCACTTGTTCCCTTGTCCCTGGGTTTGTTAACACCACTACCTTTCTCCCCTCCTCCCCCTCTCCCATGTCACTCCGGAACTGTCGGTCCCATTGTTTTCTCCTCCAGATTGTTCATCCAGCCTATCTTATTTAGACAGACCTGCAGAGATAATAACATGCACAAAAACAAGACAGAGCAAAACCAAGCAACAATATACAACAAAACAACAACAACAAGCCAATGACAAAACAAAACAAAACACAACACAACAACAAGACAGCAAAGCTTGTAAGTAGTTTAAGGACTGTTTGTTGGCCTTTGGGAATGTTTTCCAGTCCAGTCTGTTGGGGCACCAAGCCCTGGCCCCAAAGTCTGTTTTTGGTATTCCCTGGGGATTCTGTTGCTCTGTTCCCCTTGCTCTGTTGCACGCCCTTAGTGTTTTGCCTCTGTGTGGTGGGATCAGATGGGGCGGAATTCTCACACTGTCTCCAGCATTGCCCCCTGTAGGGTTATGGGTCAGTGAGGGATGTCATGTCTCACAATGGGGCTGGCCATTTGGTCTTCTCTGTGGATTGGCTGCTCTGAGCAGGAATATTGTGCTCAAGGTTTGGTGGGCCAGGATGTGCTTCACTCTCTCTTCCTCCCCCTTCATTTGCTCCCTTGTACTTTGATCAGACATGTCCCTCTCCCAGAGCTGGAGATTCAGTGCAGGTTCTTTTTAAGAAGTTCTTTGTCCTGGGCCTCTTTCTTCTTCATATGAAGATGGGAATTAACTTTGTCATTTCTTTAAAGAAGGAAGTTAGGGTTTAGATTGGAATTGCATTTTATCTACAAATTGCTTTATGTAATATTGACATTTTCATAATTTTAAGTCTGCCTGCCCATGAACACAAGATGGGTATCCCTTTTTGTTTAATAGTTTTATTTCTGCTCTGGTCCTTGTTATAATGCTCTTGGAGGGCTTATGTTGTTGTTCTTGTTCCAGTTGTTGAAGGTGTTCTATTACAGTATTAAGTTTGTATATTTTCTCATTTTTTTAATATTTGCATTGGTTACCATAAATTGACCTCTGATAACTGCTTTTGCTGTATTCCAAAGGTGGTTGTCTTATCGTTCTTGTTTGATTCAAGGGATTTTCAAATTCCACCCCTTATTTGATTTATTATTCAGCCATTTAAAAGTCGTTACTGTTCTGTCTCTGTGTGTCTTTATGTTTTTTTTGCCCTGCTATTGTTGATTTCTATTTTCTGTAATCTCAGAAAATAGATTGTAGAACCTCAGTTTTTTGAATGTGTTAAGACATGATTCTAGCTTATTGTGTGGTCTATTCTTGAGAATGTACCTTGTGCACTGGAGAAGAGCTTGTACACTATATTTTTTGGTGTAGAGTGTTCTGTAGATGTCTGGAAGCTCAAGTTTGTTGTTTTTGTTGTTTAGCTCTTTCATGTTTTTATTACTTTCCTGATGATCTGTCTTTCTTTGAGAGCAGCATATTGAAGAGTCTTTTTATTTATTTATTTATTTAT
>NW_022103900.1:39039463-39079628 GCF_000313985.2 Echinops telfairi
GGGGGTTTTGCTGTTTAGACTGACAGGATAGGGATAGGGAAGAAGTTTATGGTTCTTCCTAGGTAGTCAGGGGTGTGGGAGCAACAGCCTTCTCAGAGGAGAAGCTGTTGCTCTGGATTGCCCAGGGTGGTCTACTAAGGTCACTGATTCGAGGATTAGGTTGTGGAGTGGCCAGTGTGCCCAGATTTGCAGATACTTCAGCCTGGGTTCATGGCAGCTACTGGAGCTTTCCATGCTTTGGTCTTATGACGCATGTGTACTCTGTTGCAAGGGTGAATGGGTAGATTAGGCTGCATCCAGGAGCCTCGTCAAACAAGAGGTGCTCTTGAGTTCAGGGTAAGCTCGGTGTATTGAGGACCCAATTGCTTGGGAGTTTAGTGATTTCTCAAGTCTGCCGTGAGATTGGTGAGAGGACGTGCTAGGCTTCTTTCTTTCCTCTTTTCCCCTCTTTCCTGGACTGTCTTGGACATCAGGGAGCTTGGATCACTTATTTATTGGGTTGAACTCCAGACTGCTTGCACCCTGCTCTTCCTTGGTGATTTTCTCCTTGGAGAGGGATTCACTCTGTGATCAGCTGGCTATCTTGACTCAGAAGCCTCTGATTTCATGATTGTAAATCAAGCAAGATTGATTTTACATGAACATTGACTGTAAATCCAAGCAAGATTAAATCCTTGACAACTTCAATCTTTTCTGTATTTACCATGATGCTACCTATCGGTCCTGTCGTGAGGATTTGGGTCTTCATTACATTGAGTTGTAAAGAAGCAGCAATCCTTGATCTTCATCAAGTGCTTAAATTCCTCCTCACTTTCAGCAAGCAAGGTTGTGTCATCTCCATATCACAGCTTATTAATAACCTTGCCTTCAATCCTGACACCAAATTCTTCATGTAATACAGAAAAATCAGAAGTTGTAAAAAAATGGAATGCATAAATATTGACATTGTAGGCACTAGCGGAAATAGACTGATATTGGCCATTTTGAATTAGGCAATCATATAGCTTGCTATTAAGAGAATAATTGATTCTAGAAATGGCATTTCATTTATTGTCATAAAGGACATTTCAAGATCGATGTTAAAGTGCAGTGTGCTCTGTGATAGGATATTATCTATCCACATCAAGGAAATCCATTCTTTTTGCAAGGAAATTTCCATCTCCGGCTATTGTGAACAGTGTTGTGATGAATATGAGTGTGTATGTCAGCGTATATTGTATTTATTTCTTGTGTATACCCAGCAGAATGATTGCTGGGGTGTATGGAATTTCTATTCCTGGTTCTTGGAGGTAGCTTTCAACAGAGGCTAGACATATTTACAATCACATCAGAAATGTATGAGGGCTCTAATCTTTATGCGTCATTGATGTAAGGTGATTTATCACTATTGCTTAAATTTGCATCTCAGATGACTAATGATTGTGACTATTCATGTTTGTTGGCCATTTGGATGCCATCTTTGGTGAGTTTTCTATTCATGTCCTTGGCCCCCTTTTTAAATTGGATTATTCACCCTTTTCTCTGAGTGTTTACATATAAATTTCTTGTCTTTTGTATCATTGCCAACAATTTTTTCTGTCCTCTGTGAGTTCTCATTTTATTCTTTTTGATGAATATAAGTGTCTTTCTTTTTTCCCTTCATTGTATTTGATAATGTACTCATGCCTTAAAATTAGGGGTCTTAAGTTTGTAGCAGTGCTTTTGACTTAACCTTCTTATTTTAGAAATTAGACCCCTGCATATCTAAGAAAAATAAATTTGCATAAAGTCTTTGTTGTAAGTATTTGTGGCACACATTATTCATCTTAATCCAAGACATTGAACAACGTAAAAGCCAATCAACCAATAAACATTAAATAAAACTATGTAATAAAATGCTAATTAAGGGGGAGGGGAAAAAGGAAAATGAGGAGCTAATTCCAGGAACCCAAGCAGGAAGTGAATTTTGAGAATGATGAGGGCAACAAATGTATAAGTGTGTTTTACATAATTGATGTATGTATGGATTGTGATGAATTGTATGAGCCCTAATAAAATGATTTAAAAAATGTTATTTAGCAATAAAAATTTACAAATGCCAGATTAGAGAATGAGCAGACACTTTAGTTAGAAATAATAGTAATTGAAATTTTTCAGCAGATGGATACAATATTGAAAACACTCAATAAATTTAAATAATTTTAACAAGCTCTTGTAGGCTAGCAGTTCTGGGGTAGTGTTGGTGTCTCCTTTTGTGTACTTCATATAATTGTGTGTCTGTATCTGCCAACTCCTGGGGGATAAACTGGAATATATGGACAAAATGGGTAATAATTGATGAAATAACTAGAGGTCAACTTTAAGTCTTAGGCTTTGTGATTTATACAGTTAACAGTTTTGGGGGAAGTAGGTTGTGACCAATATTGGAAAATACTAGAGCCATGTTATTAGAAACTTGCACAGCGTTACCTTTTGGTGTGGAGCTATGTTACATAATGTAACTGTATTATCCTTTCCCTGTTGTGTCCTCCACATCTTTACAGACTCTAAAACTTTTCAAAAGTGCTGTGAATAAAGATACCTGGTTAAGTTGGCATTATTAGAAATAGTGTACTATATATTTCTTAGTTCAAGTGTTGGATTGTATCTTACTCAGACATTAGGAAATCAGAAATGATATGTTGCTATATGGTAGCACTTTGACATATACTGTTCCCTTCTATTGATGGTTAGTTTTTCTTCTATGCAAATTATTAAATTTGTCATATGATTCATTACATAAGATTACTGAAATTGGGATAAACAATCTGGAGGAGAAAACAATGGGAAGCGGCAGAAAGGAAGTGGATGTTAGCAAACCCAGGGACAAGGAAACAACAAGTGACCTAAACTCAATGGCAAGGAAGATGTAGGAAGCCTTGTGGGCCTTGATCAAGGGCAATGTAGCTGAGGGGAATTCCTGAAACCCAAATGAAGGCTGAACATGATAGTGGGACAAGAGGAAACTAAAAGGAAATAGAGGAAAGAACTAGGATGCAAAGGGCATTGATAGAGATCTAAAGTCAGGCTTGTACATATGTAAATATATTTATATATGATGGGGGAAATAGATTTATGTAATATATTTATAATTTTAGTATTAAGGTAGCAGATGGACATTGGGCCTCTATTCAAGCACTCCCTCAAAGCAAGAACACATTGTTCTAATAATCTGGCATTCTGAGATGTTCACCTTCCCGACACGATCACTGAAGACAAAATGGGTACATAAGCAAATGTGGTGAAGAAAGCTGATGGTGCCCAGCTATCAAAAGATATAGCATCAAAAAAAAAAGAAACAGATATAGCGCCTTGGGCCTTAAAGACTTGAAGATAAATGAGTAGCCATCTAACAGAAGCAACAACGTTCACATGGAAAAAGCACACCAGTCTGTGCGATCATGAGGTGTTGATGGGATCAGTTATCAGACATCAAAGACACAAAAAGCATGTCATTGTGAATGGGGGGAGTACGGAATGGAGACCCAAAACCAATCTGTAGGCAATTGGACATCCCTTTCAGAATTGTCGCGGGGAGGAGACGAGCCAGTCAGGGTTCATGGAAGCATACAGCTTTCCTCTAGTTCTTTAATTCTTTCTCCCCTCTACTATCATGACCCCAATTCCAACTTACAAATCTGACTAGACTGGAGCATGTATATGGTTACAGATAAGAACTGGAAACACAGGGAGTCAAGAACAGATTAGCCCCTCGGGACCAGTATTGAGAGTAGTCAAACCTGGAAGGCAAGGGGAAGGTGGGGGGAGAAAAGGGGAAATTATCACAATGATCTACATATAAGCCCCTTCCAGGGGCATGGACAAAAGAAAAGTGGGTGAAGGGAGACATCAGTCAGTGTAAGACATGAAAAAATAATAATTTATAAATTATAAAGGATTTATGAGGGAGGGAGGTTCAGGAAGGGAGGAGAAAAAATGAGCTGATACCAAGGGCTCAAGTAGAAAGAAAATGTTTTGAGAATGATGATGGCAACAAATGTACAAATATGCTTTATACGATGGATGTATGGATTGTGATAGGAGTTGTATGAGCCCCCAATAAAATGATTAAAAAACAAGAAAGAAAATGATGATGGCAACAAATGTACAAATGCGCTTGACACGGATGGATTATGTATTGTGATAGAAGTTGTATGAGCCCTCAATAAAATGATTTATTAAAAGAGAAAACAGGATTACTGAAATTTTGACATAGTTCCATTTTTTCTTTTCAGGTAATTCTGTACGAACTGGAGATAGTAGAAAGCATATAGATATGTTACCATACAACTCTGGTACTTGCAGAATTGAAAAGGAGAAAGGAAGGGCTGAAACCTTGAATGGTATTGTTCCACATTGTAGCAGAGTAAGTTTATATGCTTTTTTTCCTTTTTTTTTCAATTTTTCCTAAAATTTTTGTATTTGTATGATATCATTATTTTTCTGAACAATTCTTGATTTTGGGGAAATTTTTAAAGGTCTAAAGAAGATAATAAGCACCACTGTGAGTTTTTGTTCATATTTGTATGCCTTATTTCAGAACACTAAAATGATATGAAGTACACAATTATACATTTTCCCAAATTTAAACATTTAATGACTTACATTTAGATTTATTTGAAAAGTTCTTTCGCTCATTGTCTAACCATTAAATAAAAAAAGCAGAGGCATCAACTGAGTCCAAGTGGAAGAAGGACACCAGCCTTTGTGATCCAAATAAAGTCCAAATTTGAAGGAAGGAATGGTATAAAGCTTAAATTTGTGAATATCTAGTTTCCAGAAGACTGTAGATGACAATGGGAGCCCAAAATCCATTTTCATGGTTACACTTTGATTAAGCCTCTGGTGAATATCCTCTGACCATAGATAGTCACAGGATGTGTGCAGCTTTTGTTACTTGAGTATTGTAGAGGTGATTCTGGTAGATATAAAACTCTCAAACCAAACTCACCATAGTCAATGTAGCTACAGTTAAGTTAATATGTAACATCTTACTTGATCCACATAACAGTTGTATCAGTTTTTTTTTTTAAACACACATGGATTAAACCTCTGGCAGAGCCCCTGTGGTGAATCTCCTCTGAACATTGACCAGGGATGTGACTAGCCTTGCTGTCATGCATAGTACTTTTGAAAGTAGATTATGGCAGATGTAGTTAGGTTAAAATTTAATACTTTATTATTTAATCTCCCTTTTGACTTATTTTTTTTAAAATCATTCTACTAGGGGCTCACACAACTCCCACCACAATGCATACACACACCAACTGTGCAAAGCGCATCCGCACATTCACCGCCCTCATCACTCCCAAAACATTCCTCTCCACTTAAACCCCCGGCATCAGGCCCCCACCTTTCCCCACCCTCCCTGCTCCCCCTTCCCTCACAAGCCCTCGACAATCTACAAACCCTTACCTTGTCATACCTTGCCCCGTCCGACGGCTCCCTCCACCCACCTCTCGGCCGTCCATCCCCCAGGGAGGAGGTCACATATAGTTCCCTGTAATCGGTTCCCTCCCTTTTGACCTATCTTAAAGGTGTTCTAGTTTTTAATATTTTCACTTTACTTTCGATTGAGATTTTTTTTCTCTGTTTTATTTTGTTATTGTTGTTAGCTTTTGGGGGCTAGGTTTTTGAGTATTCGAAGCCCAGATGGATGAATCTATAGAGACAGTAACTAGGTTAATGATTTCTTGTGGATATGGCAGGGAATGTTGGGGCAGGGGTAATGGTGGTGAGGAATGGGAAGCTAATAACCAGGAGTACAAGAAATAACAAAATGTTCTAATATTGATTGTGGTAATGATTGTACATCTCTTCATGATATGATAGAAGTATTGAATTGTATGATATATGGATTATGTCTCAATAAACTGTTTAGAAAAACAAAAAATTAAAATTTTAACCAAAAAGTAAATATAAAATATTTCTAAAAAACCTTTTATGTTGCTCACACGCATTGTTATTTTTATTTAAATTTCTTTACTGTTTTATTAATGGCACCCCATTTTTTTCTGTGCTTGAAACTTACTGGTCATTTCTTTGTCCCTTAATGTGTACTTGTACAATGGTAAATCACAAAATATTGCTACTAGGGAACCAGTTTATATTTGTGTGGATTTCCTCTAAAGACATTTGTTTAAAAGTGTCTTCAGGCCTATTCTTTTAGTACTACCCTTGTCCTAGTCTCATTGGATAACTATAAAAAAACGGGCCAATCTAAACTGTTAGTTTCTACTCTTGGTAGAAAATGTAATACACATGTCTTCAACAACTTACTCGTATAATTATAGTGAGTCTCATTGGTTACACAAGCAGAAGCCCTGGTTGTGTAGTACCCTTTTCCCCCGAAAGTAAGACATCCCCTGAAAATAAGACCTACTTATAGTTTTGCCTCTCACTGAGATATAAGACACCCCCCGAAAATAAGGCCCCCCGAAGCTACCGTAACTCTGGACTCTGGACCGCGGCAGCGGGCGCCACCGCGCAGCTCCCTGTTGTCTGCAGTGCAGCCGGAGCAGACAGGAAGTGCGAGGTCTCTTTTAATAAAACAATAAACAATAAATGTGTACCGTATTCTTCTTCATGCAAAAATAAGACATCCCCTGAAAATAAGACTTAGCTCATCTTTGTGAGCAAAAATTAATATAAGACACTGTCTTATTTTCGGGGAAACAGGGTAGTTATGAGGTAGTCTGTAACCACAGGGTTAGCATTTCAAAACCACCAGCAGCAACTCAAGAAAAAGTCAAGGCTTTCAACTTCTGTGAAGAGTTATAGTCTTGGAAACGCATTGCTATGGATTGCTATGATTCAGAATCACCTACATGGCAGTCAAGTTTGGTTACCCAAGTTTTTCTCAAAGTGGCCAATATCGCCACCTTGGGAAACACTGGAATGATGCTGGGGAACTGCAAAAGCAGACTCCTGTGCATTATCCTGGATTATGGGCTGTAGTACAAAACTTCAATTGCCAAAGTGGCATTGAGTAATTTTTCTTTTTACTTGAAAGGGGTTGTTGGTAAGCCAAATAGGTTTGAGACTCTGTGGGTTACACTAATGGACTTTCTAATGTAAAAGGGAACTAAATATTTCTAAATGCGTGGACTTTAAAGACAATGGAATTTTTACATGAACTGTTTGAAGCTTCTTGCTAGTTCTAAATATATTGAATAATGTATAACCTATCTTTATTATGAAAATAACTTTAAAAATCAACCTTAGATTTTTTTACCTATAAAATTTAGAATTAGCATTAGAAGCAAAAGACATTTAGAGAGGTATAAGTATAGGCATGTACATATGTAAATATATTAATATATAATGATAGGGCTATAGGTCTATGTACATATAATTAAGTGTTAAATATTAAGGCAGCAGACAGACATTGGGCTTCTACTCAAGCCCTCCTTCAATGCAAAAACACTTTGTCCTAATAACCTGGCATTCCCGATAAGATTGCCGAAGTCAAAATTGGTGCGTAGGGGGGAGCGGGGAGGGAGGGGGAAAAAATGAGCTGACACCAGGGGCTCAAGTGGAAAGCAGGTATTGTAAGAATGATTAAGTCAACATATGTACTAAAGTGCTAGACACAGATGACGTATGTACAGATTGTGATGAGTTGTATGAGCCCCTAATAAAATGATTATTTTAAAAAAAATTGGTGCATAAACTAATGTGGTGAAGAAAGCCGATGGTGCCTGGCTATTAGAAGATACAGTGTCTGGGGTCTTAAAGGCTTGGCATTAAACAAGAGGCCATCTAGCAGGGAAGCAACAAAGCCCACATGGAAGAAGCACACCAGCCTGTGTGATCATGAGGTGTCAACAGGAGCAGGTATCAGGTATCAGAATACCCAAAACAAATATCATATCACTATGAATGAGGGGGTTGGAGTGGAGACCCAAAGCCCATCTGTAGACATGTTGATATTCCCTAACAGAAGGGTCACAAAGAAGGGATGAGCCAGCCAGGGTGCGGTATAACACCGACGAAACATGCAACATTCCTCTAGTTCTTGAATGCTTCGCCCTGTCCCACTGTCATGACCCCATTCTACCTTACAAATCTGGCTAGACCAGAGCATGTACACTGGTACAGGTAAGAGCTCGCAGCAGGGAATCCAGGACAGATAAACCCCTCAGAAACAGTAATGGGAATGGTAGTACCTTGAGGGAAGGGGGAAGGTGCGGGGAGAAGGGAGGAACTGATCGGAATGATCGACAAATAACCCCCCACCCCCCCAACAGGGAGAAACAATAGGAATGTATGTGAAGGGAGACAGTGGACAATGTAAAATATGAAAATAATAATAACATAATTATCAAGGGGTCAGAAGGGTTGGAGCATGGGGAAGGAAGGGAAAAAAAGCTAATACCAAGGGCTCAAGTAGAAAAAAATAGTTTGAAAATGATGATGGCAACATATGTTCAAATGTGCTTCATTCAATTGATGTATGGATTGTTAGAAGAGCTGTAAGGGGATGCGGAGGGAGGGGAAAAATGAGGAGTTGATACCAAGGATTAAAGTAAAAAGAATAATGTTTTGAGAATGATGAAGGCAACAAATGTACAAATGTGTTTGACACAATGGATGAATGGATGGTGATAAGAGTTGTATGAGCCCCCAATAAAATGATTTTTAAAAGAAGGGGAAAAAAAGCTGTAAGAGCTATCAATAAAATGATTTAAGATATAATAATTATAAATTATTAAGGGTTCATGGGGAAGGGGGGAGGGGGAGGGGAACAAAGGAAAAAGCTGATTCCGGCAACCTAAGAGGAAAGCAAATTTTGGGAATGAGGGCAACAAATGTATAGGTGTGCTTTACACAATTGATCTATGTATTGTGATGAATTGTATGAGCCCCAATAAATTGATTTTTTTAAAGAGAAAAATGATTTATTAAAAAATTAGCATTAATTATGAAAAATATAAGATTTACTGTTTCTCTATTACTAAATTTTTAAAGGAAGGCACAGGAGATGAAGTTCTGTTGAAGACTGTCAATTCTACTGATGTGAATGTTAACCCTACTCATTTTCATGACCAAACTATCAAGAAAGGTGATTTGAACTTGACTGGACCCTTCAAGCAAGAGACACAGCCTCTGCACCAAAAAAATCTTTTGGAGTCAGACCCAAAAGTAATTTTGCCATCAGATGGATACTTAGACACTGAGACTCCCAGAATGTTCATTAAAAATAACACGGATATAACATCTTTGATATCTACTGACGACAATGAGATTAAGTCCACTGATAATCTCTGGTCACCAACCTGTGAAAGGCAAACAAGTGGCATTTATGAACCCTTTGAAAAGAGTAAAGACCGTAAGTTTGTGCTTTGTTTGTTTTTTTAACACAAAGACGTACATAATAAAATGTATATGTTTGAGGTAGAATTTTTTTTCATATGAATTTTGTATATATTTTAAAATACCACTACAGGATAATTGTAGTTCAAAACCTTTTGCTTTAATTAAAGGTATAGTGGAATTGTACCTTTCTAAAGCTTTCTCTTTTAATTTCTCTCTTATTGTCCATTGTAGAATTTTATTGTGTTTAATGTGACTTTTCTTCTGGGGAAACGCATGGTCTGTTAACAGACTTTGATATTGTTGATAAGTAAAACAGTCTGATTAATATATTTTAAAATTTGTCATTTTAGAAGTTACATGTATCATTGGATATATTAGGAATTGGATGTATATGTTGTTGTTGTGTTTTTTTTAAGAAATTGATCTGCCGCAGAGTGTGGTATATCAAAATGAAGAGGGCAAATGGGTAACGGATCTTGCTTACTACACATCATTTAATAAGGAACAAGATTTAAATATGCCTCTGTTTGATGAGATGAATGAAGACTTCAGATCTGGTTGTAAGTTTATTAATAGCCGTGCTTATTTTACTGTCTTCATTGTTTCTGATGGTATTTCTGAGAGGACCCCACATATATGAAGGGGGTTCAAAAAATTCTTGTAAAAATGGAATGACAAGGTAGTGGACTTTTCCCACTCACTTTGAAGAGAGAAAGGTGGAAAGCACGGGCATGCCTTAGACTGGCCAGCAGTTCATTGTAGGTGGCGTGCTTAGCGAAATTAGCTCACTGCCATTGAGTCCCTGCTGATTCATAGTGACCTGATATGACAGGGTAGAACTACCCACTGTGAGTTGCAGAGACTTTATGTAACTGTTTACGGGAGTAGAATGCCCTGTCTTTCTCCCTTGGAGCAGCTGGTGGTTTCGAACTGCTGATCTTGAGGATCACAACCCATGCTTAATCACTATTCCAGTGGTCTCTGGCAAAATTAGAAATGAAGAACTAAAACTGGAGAGGTAAGCTAGAGCTATGACGTAGATAGAACCTTGATACTAAGTTGAGCATTGCTTGATAAGCAGTAGAAAATTCCTGAAGTACTTTTTTTTGGGTGAACCTTGTTCTGCCATTGATGTTATAGCAATTCATGTGTTATAGTGAGGAATAATAGAAAATGTCTGATGGTAGCATATGAAGTAGAATGGTTAAGATTTATTGGCTTGAATGTAAAGCAATAGTAGAGAGGCAAGAAATAATTCAAGTAGAAAGCAAATGTTTTGAGAATGATAATGGCAACAAATGTACAAATGTGCGTGACACAATGGATGTAGGTATGGATTGTGACAAGCATTGTACGAGCCCCCAATAAAATGATTGAAAAAAAACAAACAAGTTCAAAACAAAAAAAGAAAGAAAGAATATTAAATCTCAGCATTACAGAATATCGCTCAGGAAAATACTTGTTGGGCAGCTTGAGTGGTTTTGAAAATTAGATGTTATTTGTTCATTTCCCCAAAACTGGACTTTTAGGATTGCTCTGTAATAAATGAACTTTTGTCTTTGCAGATGAAAAAAAAAAAAAAGAAATTTGAGATTATGATAGTTAGAGTTAATGATTTTAGGGATAATGCATACAGAGGTAATAATTTAAGTTATACTAGGTGAACTGATTGAGAGTAAGATCATGAAATGTTTTACTAAAGTTCTTCTAGCATCCACATTTTTCAGACAATCGATGAAAGTCGTGAAAACAGCATCTGAGATAGAAGAAGAATAAAGCCTGTGGTAGCCATAGGATGATAGAACCCCAAGGAGAACTTGCTCAATAATATCTTGATATAGCTAGTGCAATGAGAGTACAAATTAAACGTTAGGTATGAGATTTTCTATTTAGTTATGGAGTTCTCATACGTTGGTGATGTAAATATAAATTGAGAAAAACTGTTTGGCAATGTCTTATAAAGATGAATTTTAATAGTTTATGGTCCAATAATTGTCCATTTCCATTTAATCACAAAAATCATTGTAATTGAGTTGATGCTGAATCATAGCAATCCTATTGGACAGGCTAGAACTGCCCCCATGGATTTCTGAGACTAACTGTTTACAGGAGTAGAAAGCCCTGTCTTTCTTTGTTTTTTGTTTTTTAAATAATTTTATTGGGGGCCTGTACAACTCTTATCAGAATCCATCCATCCATCCATCCATCCATCCATCCATCCATCCATCCATCCATCCATCCATCCATCCATTGTGTCAAGCACATTTGTACATTTGTTGCCATCATCATTCTCAAAACATTCTTTCTACTTGAGCCCTTAGTTTCAGTTCATTTCCCCCCCTGCCTCCCTCATGAACCCTTGATAATTTATATTGTTTTCCATGTCTTACACTGACTGATGCCTCCCTTCACGCACTTTTCTGTTGTCTGTCCCCCTGGGAAGGGGTTATATGTAGTTCATTGTGATTGGTTCCCTCTTTCTCCCACCACCTTACCCTCCTGGTATCACTACTTTCATTGTTGGTCCCAAGGGGTTTATATGTCCTGGATTCCCCATGTTTCCTGCTCTTATCTGTATGAGTGTACATGCTCTGGTCTAGCTGGATTTGTAAGGTAGAATTGGGATCATGATAGTGGGGTGGGGAAGCATTAAAGAATTAGAGGAAAGTTGTATGTTTCATCGGTGCTATACTATACTCTGACTAGCTCATCTCTTCCTTGTGACCCTTCTGTAAGGGGAATGCTGAACGTTTTACAGTAGGTATTTAAGATAATACAACAGACTATTTCATTCTATATATTGAAATGTGCACATATCTAAAGTTACAAAACCTAAAGGGAATACCACCCTCAGCATCTTTCAAGCTAAAAAATATTACGAAAATATTCAAGCCTTTAGTTTCAGTATTGAAGGATTCTGTGGGCAGTATTAAAGGATTGTTGGTGCTGTCAGCTAAGTGTTGGAGTACTAACCCCAAGGTTAATGATTCAAACCCACTGTCTGCTCTGGAAGAGAAAGATGAAATCTATTCTCATAAAGATTTCAGTCCTAGAAACCCTATATAGGGGTGCTGTGGGTCAGAAATTACTTGACATTGGGTTTATGGTACTTTTTTTATTTGAGCAAAATATTAAATTACCCAGGAAGCAACAAAAGAAGATGGAAGGAATAAACAGAATTATTGTATCCAAAAGAATTGGTTGGCCACTTTAGGATGTAGTTTATAATCAAGAACTGATGTTATTGAAGGAAGAAATTCCAGCTCTACTGAAGTCACTGGTGAAAAACAAGGCTTCAGGAATTGATGTTTCATGAAACAATCGAGATGTTTTAACAAACTTAAGTTAGAGGTCTTTCCTTGGCTATGCCAGGAAATTTGGAAGACTACTACATGACTACCTAACTGGAATAGATCTATATTTGTGCCTAATCCAACAAATGGAATTAACCAAGATCACCAGGATCACACACAAGTAAAATTTTACCAAAGATACTTAAAAAAATCATAAAACAAGGTTACAGCAGTATATTAATAGGGAGCTGAGAGAAATTCAAGCCAGATTAAGAAGCAGAAATGGAAAAAGGGACATCCTTTTTCCATCCAGAAATCCTCACAGCTGGTCCAGTAAGTAACATCGTGGTAAACAAGAACAAACAAACCCACTGGCACTGAGTTGATTCCAATGTTGGTATCATTGTGGACATCAGAAAATCTTTGCTTGAAACAGACATTGCCAGAAAAATGTTTACCTCAGTTTTTAATGACAGTTCAAAGATATTCAACTATGTGGATCAGAATAAATTCCAGATAACGTTAAAAAGAATGGGCTTTTCCCCATTAGTAGGCCACTGGAGATCCCCTTGCAGAGGGGTCTCGGGGAGGAGATGAGCCAGTCAGGGTGCGATGCGATGTAACAATGATGATAAATACAACCTTCCTCTAGTTCCCTAAAGGTTTCCTCCCCGCTCCCACTACCATGACTCGAATTCTATCTTGCAAGACTGGCTAGACCAGAGGAGGTACACTGGTACAGATAGGAACTGAAAATACAGGGAATCCAGGATGGATGAGCCCTATAGGACCAGTGGTGTGAGTGGCAAAACAGGGAGGGTAAAGGGAGAATGGGTAGGAAAGAGGGAACCGATTACATGGAACTGTGTGTGACCTCCTCCCTGGGGGACAGACAATCAAAAAGTGGATGAAGGGAGACGTCGGACAGGGCAAGATATGACAAAATACCAATTTATAAACTATCAAGGGCTCATGCGGGAGGGGGGAGCGGGGAGGGAGGGGAAAAATGAGGACCTAATGTCGGGGGTTTAAATGGAGAGAAAATGCTTTGAGAAACGATGTACAAATGCGCTTTACACAATTGATGTGTGTATGGATTGGGATAACAGTTGTATGAGCCCCTAATAAAATGTTTAAAAAAAAAAAAAAAGAATGGGCTTTTCAGGACACATCTGTGTTCCTATGGAACATACAACTGGAAGCAGCCATTCAAATCGAACACGGGCATGCTGTGAAGTGGCTAATTGTAGCCACTGAAGCATTCGGGTGATTGTGGGAAGGTTTGGTAAAGAATTTAAAAAAAAAATCATTTTATTGGGGGCCCATACAAGTCTTATCACAATCCATACACACATCATTGTGTCAATATTTGTACATTTGTTGCCATCATCATTCTCAAAACATTCTTTCTACTTGAGCCCTTAGTTTCAGTTCATTTCCCCCCCTGCCTCCCTCATGAACCCTTGATAATTTGTAAATTATTATTTTGTCATATCTTACACTGTCTGATGTCTCCCTTCACCCACTTTTCTGTTGTCCGTCCCCCAGGGAGGAGGTTATATGTAGATCCTTGTAATTAGTTCCCCCTTTCTGCCCTGCCTTCTTTCCACCCTTCTGCTATCGCCACTCTCAGCACTGGTCCTGAAGGGTTCATCTGTCCTGGATTCCCTGTGTTTCCAGTTCCTATCTGTACCAGTGTACATCCTCAGAATTAGCCGAATTTGTAAGAGAATTGGGATCATGATAGTTGGGAGTGGGGGAAGGAAGCATTAAAGAACTAGAGGAAAGTTGTATGTTTAATCTTTGCGACACTGCACCCTGACTGGCTCATCTCCTCCCTGCAACCCTTCTGTAAGGGGATGTCCAGTTGCCTACAGATGGGCTTTGTGTCCCCAATCTGCACTCCCTCATTCGCAATGATATGATTTTTTGTTCTTTGATGCCTGATACCTGATCCCTTCGACTACTCGTGATCATACAGGCTGGTGTACTTCTTCCACGTGGGTGGTTTGGTAAAGAATTTGACATAGAGCCATGTAATAAATAAACTGCTTTTCATAATCTATGGCAGATAATCACACAAGGTAACAAAATTATTGTAGATATTTAACTGAAGTATTCACAAATGTTTTGAGCCATCTATACAGTGACTTAAAATCAATGTGAAATTTAATTATTGAAGTAAAATGGGTTGCAAATCAAAACAGTGAGGAGATACCACCCTACACTGACAATGACAGCCAAATTAAAAAGAAAAAAAAAGCAACAAACAAAATAAATGCTGGAGAGGCTAAGGAGAGATTGGAATCCTCATACTCTGCTGGTGGGATTAAATATATATGACCCCTATGGAAAGAAAGTAATATGACAGTACCTCGAATAACTAGGAATAGAAATTAAAAAAACAAACAAACAAACAAACAGAAATTCCATAACATCTAGCAACCCCTGAAGAAGTAAGAGCCATAACACAAACAGCACTGTTTCCATTAGAAAGTAAAAGAAAACTATGAGAATGCCCATCAATGGATAAAGAAACTCTGGTAATTATATGCAATGGGATACCATGCACCGCTATAAAACAATAATGAAACCAGAAGCACATTGTGCTGAGTGAAATTAGCCAATCACTAAGGTTCAAATATTATGAGACTACTGTTACAAGGGGAGTCAAAAAATAAACTAAGATAAGACTTTGATACCAAAGGCAATAGACTTGAGATTGCCAAGTTGGTGGGGTAGGGCTGGAGGGGCGGGGTGAGGGTAAGGGTGGGAAGATTAAGTAATGGTCTAGACCAATGTAGGCAAACTTTTGAGACTGAATAGCAAATCCTGTCCCTCATGACAATTTAAAAATTATTTGAGAGGCATTTTTACAAGCAATCATTGTTATCTGAATAATATCCTTTGAAAATTTTCAATTTTACATGAAAGCCACATGTATGTACCGAAAGAGCCACATACAGCTCCAGTGCCTCAGTTGGCTGACCTATGGACTAGTGATGATGGCTAACTTGGGTGAAATCGAAGATAGTAGTACTCTCCCAAGAAGAAAAAAATCAAGGAGCTGGTAAGGGGTAAAGCTGTTGCCGTGGGGGTGGGGAATTTGATTAGTGTTTTTAAAAGTTGATTACAAAGTTGATGATCTGAAATGTAAACCATCACCTAATTTACAATAAAATATTTTTACAAAAATAAGCAAACTAGGTTTCTTCTAGGGTGCTTTTTATGGGCAGTTTCCTTCCTTCCCTCTCTTGACTGTTATGCTGTTACTTTACCATTCTTGGCAGTGATTTTTAACTTACTTTGATTCATAGATCCCTCAAAGTCTAAGTAGAGAAATCTTTATATAGAATAGACTCTTTGTGTGCATTTTGAGGTTCTCTTGATCATCATTTACAGATCTATAGGTTAACAATGTTTTTTACATAAGAAGTGATTTATTGACAAGGTAACAAAATAGAACTGCCCTGATACATGAAATCATGAAGTATCTTTGATGCTCTGCTTTTCTTGTTTAATATTTATTAATGAGAGTGAGGTGTGGTCTGAGTTGTTTGGCCATGAGCTGGGTTGCCTCTAATGGATTGCCAATTTGGCTGCTCACCCCATGGTCCACAGTTCGAAACCACCAGCTGCTCTGTGCAAGAAAGACAACACTTTCTACTCCTGTAAAGAGTTACAATCTCGGAAATCCATAGGGGGCAGTTTTACCCTGCCCTGTAAGGTGTCTCTGAGAATCGGCTGCATGGAAGAGAGTTTGGGTTTTGAGGCATGTAAACTGGACTGTCAGGTAAAGTAACATCAATAGCCATTTAGCCTGTAGATTTTTTTGATGTCACCATGTTTAAAATCCTCCTTAGGTGTAATGCTTGAAGCAGGGCCATATGTTTTGTTTGCCGCTATCTTCACCAGTACCTGCCACTCCGCTCATTTATCCTTGGCCTGTATGGCATTTTAGTATTTTAGTCTCTGGTCTTAACCTAGAGACTGCTATTATTAAGTGGACTTTACTTTCTTCAGTAAGTGCTGAGGTGCTCAGTAGGAACTTTGAAGGTAGACATTAGGTAACCAGCTATCTCTCTTTGTCCATATATCGGGTTTCCTGGGCTTATGGGACTTTCATTTGTAAAACTGGGTTAGTTTTTGAGCCAACCAATATGGTTGGAACCTTAGCAGATATTTTTATGAAGAGCTTATGAGAAAGCTTAATCATTGTGATTGTTCCAGATAAAATCCCATGGGTAGTTATTACTGTAATATAGGTGAACCAGTTTTTCTAGGCTAATAATAATTTAAATCTTCTAAAAATAAAAGCTTAAGTCACAAATCCCCTGTAGTAAGTAAGGGCAAGGATATTCATTACCAAAAGTTGGATAGCTACAAACTTAAGAGCTTAATACAAATATATCAGTTATGTGAGTGGGAGCTTTCATATAAGTCTTTTATCACTTTCATATCCTTAATATATTATTTTTCTAACTGGCTAAATTGTACCGGTTTAATTAGGCCTTATATGATGTAATTATATAAACTTTTTATTTCTTAAGCTGAAGCATTATCTTTGATTGCACAAGATGAAGAAGAATTTTATAAAGAACATCAATTTATACAGGTTTGTGATTATTTGCATTAAACAACATTTTGAGTTTTCTTTTTCATTAATTTAAAACTAGGCCAAATACATATATTTTTCTGAATAGCCATATAGTCAGTATAGAATTATTTCTTTGTTTTTTTTAATATTTAAACAATTTCTGCCCTTTATGCTCTAAATTAATAATTGAAAAGAATTTAGTCTGAAATGTATTTTTAATTCAGTTAAAATCAATTTGTTAGGCTTTATAGATAATCCATAGTTTAAAAATGATGTAATCTGGAGACGTCAGACAGGGCAAGATATGACAAAATAATAATTCATCAATTATCAAGGGTTCATGAGGGAGTGGGGAGCGGGGAGGGAGGAAAAATGAGGAGCTGATGCCAGGGGCTTAGGTGGAGAGCAAATGCTTTGAGAATGATAAGGGCAATGAATGTACAAATGTGCATTACACAATTGATGTATATATGGATTGTGATAAGAGTTGTTTGAGCTACTAATAAAACTATTAAAAAAATGATGTAATCTTAATTTGTTTTTTGGTCAAGATGTACCATGAAAACAATTTTAAATTATTATAAAATGACTTTTAAAAATTACTAATTATTATTTGATTAAGCAATATACTAGGGCAGTGTATATTATAAATTAAATATGTAAAAACGGAATTTTATCCTGCTAGATTTCATTGCCTGTATCAGCTGCTTAAAGTTGAGTTTTCTAATAATAAAAATTATTAAAAAAATGTTTTAGCTATTTTTTCCTTCCCAATAGAAGAATAGGAAAAACGCTTGCTGGAGGAGGGAGTAATACCAACTTTCCTTCTTTATAGGAAGAAAACATAGATGCCCAGAATACTTCCGTTCCGCTAGGGGATACATCTTGGGGGATTTCAGTTAATTATAATCTGTTGAAGAAATCACCTAACACATCAGATTTGAACAAAGATGATGCCAGTTATTTACGTCTGTCTTTGGGAGAGTTCTTTGCTCAGAGATCTGAAGCTCTTGGTTGCCTCGGTGGTGGTAACAATGTGAAAAGAGTAAGTATGAAATGTTCTGCAAGTGGTTAAACTAGATCATTGTCTATCAAGCAGTTATAGAGTAGGGACATTAGTAATAGGGCTGGGTTCAGTCCTGTCTCTGTATTATGACTAATCCTTTGATATTGAACACATTATTCAACTCCTCTATAAAATGGCTGTTTTGGGTAACAAACAATGTGGAAGCTTTTAATACACACATTGAAGGTACAAAATCAAAGGACTTACTGATATATTTCATATAATGGTTTAAGGTTACTAGAGGGATTGTTTATTAAAACTAAGAAGCCCTGGGGGCACTGCAGGTAAACATTGAACTGGTAAATCACAAGCTGAGTTATTCAAACCCACTATCTACTCTTTAGGAGAAAGTGAGACTGTGTACTCCTGTAAAGACTTATAGCCTGGGAAACCATGGAGAGCATCATAAGAGCGTCACCTCAGTGGTAGTGAGGTTCTTTTGCCTTGATTTATTAAAACTGGATTCTGATAGTTTAATTTGTGGGTGTAATAGATGTAATGTTAAAAATCATAGTTAATTGACAGAAATTTAAATATGAAACAAAGGTGATCCAGTCTATGCAGTATACTAAAAATTAAAATAAATACTTTAGGAAGGTAGACTCTTTTGCCTGGAGTAATTAGGATTTTTGAGATTGTGAAAGAATTTGAAGATTAACTGGATTTCTTATTAAATAGGTTTTTCTAATAGTAAATCCATTTTTCCATGATCCAGTGCTTTGTTATAAATCTTATTTACATTCAAGTTACTGGATCAAGGGAAAAAATTCTTAAGTGAAGATCATTCAAAAATTGAGCTCATTTATCAAATTAGACCTATAATGTGATCATCTGACAGTTCTGTAAAAAAATGGCAGATCGCTATTCCCTGCCTTTTATCGTATTGCTCAAAAGCAAACCTGTCAGAAACCTTAAATCAGTAGGATTACAGTAAATCTTAACATAGACAATAAGGATCCACTTTTTCGATACCATAGAACAGTCTTATACTATAAGTTAGGAGTCCTTGGGTGCTACAAATTGTTATTGTGCTTGGATGCTAAATGAAAGATTGGAGGCTCAAGCTCACTCATGGCAGTTAAGAAGTAATGTCTGGTGATCTATGTCTAAAACATCAACCCTGGAGCATAACTGTACTGTGATACACATGGCATAACCATGAGTTGGAGACACTCAATGGCAACTAGTTTTTGGTTTATACTGTAAATTCCAAAACAAAATTTTTATTCCTTCACACCCACCCACTCACAGGCACATAGAGTTTGTTACTGAGATTTGGACAGTGTCTGGCAGTTAGTAGGTGCTCAATACTAATTGTCAAAGGAGAAAACTATCATTTCTGGGTTGTTTTAATTTGGATTTCTCAAAAAACCTGAACAAACAGACGTACTGTTATCAAGTCAACACTGACTTCTAGTGACCCTCTAGGACAGAATAGAACTGCCCTTTTGAGTTTTTAAGACTCTTAAGTCTTTATGGCAGGAAAAGGCCTCATTTTTCTCCCGAGGGACTGTTGGGTTTGAACTGCTAACTTGTAGATAGCAGCCAGGTCAGTTGACTTATGCCACCAGGGCTCCCGGAGTTGTCAGGAAGTCAAATTATTTGACAGTATAAGTTCTGATGATTAAAGATAGATAAGCAATAAAGAAATAAAAGGTTTTTAAAGTTCATTGTTCATAATTTATATAGAAAAAATACAGAATACTGAAGTAAGTTAGCTATAGCTTATGGTATTATAAATAAACAGTTGAAAATTAATAATTTAAAAGTACTGGAAATAAGGAAATAATTCACAAGTTTGATTATTTTGTAGCCATCATTTGGTTACTTTATTAGATCACCAGAGAAGAGAGAACCTGTTGCTTTAATAAGAAAATCTGATGCAACAACAAGCAGTGTCGAAAAGGAAATGGCTCATCTTAATAATCTACATTCAGGTAATATATTAAATGAAGGGACTTTTAGGAACTTGTTTTTCCCTGTACATTTGTGGTTGCATAATTATGTCTTTTATGAGCATTGATGTATGTATAAGCTACTCTGGGAGTTAAAAATTTGTACTTACATACCACCTGTAGTTAGGAATTAATCCCCATAAAGCCTATTATATTAAAAACTGAATGCATATGGTTGCTACTTTTCAATGTGCATTAAACATCTATCTAGCTGTTTTTATGTTAAAGATGTTTTAGTATATCTGGAAGTGTTTTCTTATTTTTTTTATGCATACAGAGATACAGTGTATACAAGCATTTGACTGACTTTAGATATAAAGAAACAACTGATTAACATACAAGTTCAATGTAAAGACAGATTCAGGAACAGATCTCATTTGTAATCTAGGGATTCCTTGTCTTTATTTCTATTCCCACCCAAAGTGGCCAAAATCCACTTAAATGCTTTTGTAAAAACAAAGTTAATGAAATAAATTGTTCATATAGGCAATTGTGTTCAAGTAAACTATTTTTTTTAGTTAGATGTCTTAAAATTAGATTTTTTAAAAAGCATTTCAAAATTTATTCTAGGAAACCTAGGTGTGTTAAAGAGTCATGATACCTGACAAGCATATAAAATTAAACTTTTTTGAGCCTTGCCCAATTTTAAATTTTAAATAGCTACTTTTACTAGTACAGTGCTGCATACTACATGAAAACGCCATTAAAAGACTCTGCAGTCCACTTGTAGTGATGAGACCAAGAGTCTATTTACTGCTAGTTGATTTTCTATTGCTGTGAAACATTCATTTCAGAACTCAACTTACTATATATTTGTGAATTGTTAAAAAAGTTAAAAAATATCAAGTGGGTATATGTGAGTATTTATAATGGAGAATTTAAAACCATCTTCCTTCAAACTTTAGACTTGACAGAATTATGCTAAATTAACAATGCACTTTTCCTTTGTCTTAGTAACTATTGTTTTAAACAGTTTGTCATCAGTCAGGCTGACTGGTGACATTTGGGGCACAAAACTTCTTCCTATGCAATGAGTGCTTTTGCCTGGACATTATCACCAGAGATTAATGCATATTTTAACTTGAATATTGTGTATTTCCTACAGGAGATTTAACTGAGCAATCTAAGACACAGCTAAGTGAAGGCTCAGTTACTCTGACGGTTGAAGAACTAAAGAATACTTCACTAGAAGATGAAAGTGATGTGACATTAATTTCCAATAAAGGCAAAATGGAGGTATTTTATGCCTTTCATTAAAAAACAATATTTTTATCATAGTTCTTCTAAAAGACCAAAAGGACCACGTGGGATGGGAGTGAGGGAATACATGCACATATTTTTGTGGCTTCAGTTTTATTACTTTAAAAAATAGTTTTGAAAACATTTTTATTGATGTAAGATATATATATACAAAAAATTTGCTAAGCAAACTCAATAGTCCAGTGAGTTATCACAAATTACACACTGTGTTCATACCAGATCAAAGAGAATATAGCTCTAACACCTCAGAAACCAAATTTTGGTCCTTCCCTTCCTTAGTGTTCTGACACCTAACACTTAACACTTTATTAATTTCACCTGGTTTTATATTTATTATTAGAGAAAGCTTGGGGTGAGGGGTCACTATGAGTGAGAATTAACTCAATAGCAGTGACAAAAGGAACATGTATTTTCTTGATTTTTTTTGTTTTGCCCCCTTGTAAGTTAATTAGATCAGTTATGTTGTTGAGTGTGTTGGTGGACATTTGGGATATTTCCAGTGCTACTAAATTACAAATAATGCTCTATAAACATACTAGTACATTTGTTTGTCTTACTGTTTACTCACATTCTGGAAATTTGTGCTTAGAGTAGAATTTCTGAGTCATAGGATTTGTATTATTTGAATTATAGTAGCTTTAGCCTAAAGTTTACCAGAATCATAACCAATGTTGATTCTGTCCAGAATATATGACAATACTAGTTAATATATATTGCCACCAAAATTTGGTATTGTTACTCATTCTGATAAATGTGTAGTGGTGCTTTCTTACTTTTTTGTTTTCGTTGACCTCATTATTGAGTTTTCATATATTCAGCTGTCAGATATATACCTTTTTTTGTAAAGTCCTTGTTCAAGTCTTTTGCTCATTTTTCTAATGGACTATCTTTCCTGTTGATGTGTAATTATTTTCATATTCTGGATAGAGGGCCCTTGTCAGTTACGAGTGTTTAACATATCTTCACTCTATGATCTGACTTTTCACTTTTACTTGTATCTTTCTCTACCAACAAGGGATCCATTTCCCATTTCTGTATTATGCCAAATTTGTCAAATATTCATTGAGGTATTCTTTATTTCTGGATTCTCTATTTCTTTGGTCTGTTTATCCTGTGTCAGTATGACACTATTATTGCTGTAGCTTTATGGCAAACCTTACTATTTGCAAGAGTGCCTCTTTCTGTCTTGATTTTCTTTAAAAGTATCTTGCCTATTGGCATCTGTTGTTGTTATTAGGTGCTGACGACTTGTTCCACCTCAGCAGTTTTATGTTCAATAGAACAAAACACTACCACATATACTCCAGCCTTACAGTTGTTCTTACTGTTTGAGCTCATTGCTGCAGCTACTGTGACTTCATCTTGTCGAGGGTCTTCCTGTTTTCTGCTGCCTGTCTTCTTTGCCAAGCATCACTCATTTCTGAAAGCAACATTTGGCTTTTTTCCAACTCAGATCGGTTTGTTCTTTTAGCAGCCCCTGGTACTTTCAATATTTTCCGCTCAGCACGCTCATTCAAATGCATCGATTCTTCTTAGGTCTTCCTTATTTAGTGTTTAACTTTCACATGCATATGAGAATGTGAAAATACCAAGGCTTGAGTCAGATGCACCTATTTTATCAACCTCTTCCTCTTCACTCTCCTCTTGTGCAGTTGGACTTTGTGTGTTATTTTGAATGTTCGAGACAGCTTCACCTTGAACTTTGAATTTCTCAGCTGTGCTTGCTGACACAAATCTTCAATCTTGGCTTTCCCCCAAACTACACAGGTATCAGAAGCAGGACTTTTGTAAACATTTGGCTTTGCGATGACAAAGGATATCTCCGGATCGTGACTCTAAGTAAGCCCTGTGACTTTCCAAAGACTCAGTTTGGACATAGCTCCCTTTCACTCCGATGGCCTTTGCTTTACTGTCTTGTTCCTCATCGATTCCAACTGCAGCCGCCAGCGGAGCTTGTGTGGTGGCCTGCATGGAATCCTGCTCCTGGAGCTCTGGTGCTGATTCAACATTGTCAGATTCTGTTCCAGATCCTGGCTCAGCCTGCGGCTGTGGCAACTCCGGCTCAGTGGCAGGGAGAGTTTCTGTGGCTTCACCAGGCATTTTGTACCGAGAATGCAGAGCCAAGATGGCGGCAAAAAGAGAACACCTATTTTATTTACTTATTTTCCAAACTCTTTATTGTGAACTGGTTGTGGGGGTTTTTATATTAGACCATTGCTTTTGCATTCAACAATGTAAACAACATAACAAACCTCCCAAAATAAACAACTCAACAAACCTCCCAATGATAATTCCTGTTTCACCTCTTTGTCCTTATTTTTTCATTTCTCTTTTAGTGTATTATCTTCCCTTCACAAAAATAACACATACCCATTCTCTAATCAGGGGTCCTCAAACTTTTTAAACAGGGGCCCAGTTCACTGTCCCTCAGACCCGTTGGAGGGCTGGACTATAGTTAAGAAACAAACAAGCTATGAACAAATTCCTATGCACACTGCACATATTTTGAAGGAAAAAACAAAAGGAGGAAAAACATCCGGCGGACCAGAAAAATGTCCTCGGTGGGCCGCATGTGGTCCCGCAGGCCATAGTTTGAGGACCCCTGCTATAGGTCATAGGTTTCCATACTTACTTGGCTTAACACCCTCTTTGCAGAAAATCAATTCTTCAGCATCTACCTGTCAATTCACAACTTTTGTACTATAGCCTATTATCATTAATAAAGTATAGGAGTATATCTTTGCTATTCCCATGGATTGTTCCAGCCCCCTCCCAGGGGCCAGTTTCTCTCACATAGGGTATTAGCTTATTGTTTCATTTTTCCTCCATTCCCATCCATACCTGGTAGCCATCAAAGTTTTTCTTTTGGTATGAAAACTATTTTTGATTTTAAAAACATAACAGCAGTTGCATACAATATTTGCCCTTTTGTGTTTGACTAACCTTACACAGCTTAGTTCCCTCCATATTCATCCATGTCATGAAGTGTTTCACCATTTCAGCTTCACTCTTTTAACTGTAGTAATTAATTTTGTGCATGTACTCAAGTTTATTTATCTGTTCTTTCTCCTTGGGGCATTTAGGTGGTTTCTGTTTCCTTGGTTTTGTGAATAATATCCTTGCTGTGATACAGTTGGTGTGCAGTTATCTCTTTGGACCTTGTTCTATATTTCTATAGTGTATACATTAAGTCACGCTGTTGCTGGGTCATAATATTTATATTTTCAGTTATTTGAGGAAGCACAGTGCCATATTGCATTTAACAGTGGCTGTACTTATTTATAATAACAGCAGCCGTGTATGAAGATTCCAATCTCTCCTCCCCCACCCATCCCCTAGCATTTGTTGTTTTCTGCTTTTTCTACTTTGCTATCAAGGCTGGGGTGAGTTAGTATCTTACTGTTGTTTTGATTTGCACTTGCCTTTCTCCATGTGTTTTGGCTGCCTGAATGTTTTCTTTGTTAAACTGCTCATGTTCTTTACTCACTTGTTAACTGAATTTTCTATCTTTTTCTTGTTGAGGTGTTGCAGTTTTCTGTAGATTTTAGAGATTAGGCACTTGTCAGATAGCTCTTTCTCAAAAGTTTTTCCCAGAATAGGGATTTTGTTTTCACTTTTTGGGTTAAATCCTGATGCACATAAGTTTTTGTTTTTTTTTAATCTTTAAGACATTCCGTTTACTTATTCTGTCTTCTGTGTGTGTATTTTTCATTATATTTTATAGTGGTAGAGCTTACTATAAAAGTTAAATTAATATGCATATGTCCATGGAGCTAAGTTTGTTATTTGATGTAAATTTGCTTCTTTCTAGGACATTTTCTTAGTGGACAGCAAACCCAGCAGGAACAAAGAAGAGCTCTCTGATAGTAGTGACTCTGTACTTAGAATAAGCACCATCGCTTCTGCCATTGCAAATTCATCAGTAAATACCGATCCTTCTGAGCTTGCTGCCATGATGAAGGCACTTACAAATAAAAACAGAGAGAAGACCTTTCAAGAAGATACGGCAGAAAAGAACTTTTCAATTGGGTCTCACTTCTTGACTCATGATTTAGAAAAGAGTATGGGCTCCAACGCATTTGATATGGAGAAATATCTTAAAAAAACGGAAGTTAGTAAATATGTAGGGTTGGAAAATTTCTCAAGAGCTGATATTTGGGATGTTTCTTTGCCAAAAGAACAGATTTCACAAACTATCTGTGCAGTAAAGTTAGATCCTGCTAATCTAAGTAGAACAGAACCAGAAGAAAACACTGCAGTTCTTTGTAGCAAACAGAGAGAGAGCCAGATTCAGGAGTCATTTAGAACTATTAACTCTTCTAATCCAGTGCTTACAAATACAACTGATAAAGAGAGTACAATAGTTAATGTGAAGAGAAATTCTAGTGCTACCAAGCTACCAAATATTGATAACAGTGAGAAAGTCACCTCAGTTTCTACACCAACATCTGAGAGTTACTCACTCGTAAGGAACACCACAATCACGTCCCTTCAGCTCTTACAAGAGTGTGAAGAAATACAAGATACCAGAGAAAGTCAGAGGCAACATGATTATGTTACTGATTTAAACAACAGTGAAAAGCACGTGATTTTTGAAAAACACTCCATAAATTCATCTGAAAATGTTGGTAAGTCTGAGAGTAATTGATCATATTCACAAAATTTGGGGGGATTTTTTTCCTTCTTCGTATTCTCATTGGGAAATACACCTTTCTAACAGATTTGCCACATACTTTTCTCAAGCATGGTGGACAAGATTCGGTGGATGACCAGAGTAGCTGCAGACCTGCAACTTCACCACTGAGTCATTCTTCTCCTAGTGAAGTTTCTGCCACAACTTTATCCAGGTAGGTGCTTTTGCTCCTCCTTTTTAAATAATATACATACTCAGCATAGGAAATTTGGGAAAACGTATATTTTTCCAAAGAAACTCATCTGCTCTACCCTTGAAAGGTAGTAATTGTAAATATTTTACGAATTTCTTTGCAGCCTATTTTCTGTACAAATTTGTATGTTTTGCTTTTTTTCAATGATCATGCTCTGTATTTAAAAGAAAATCCTATTAAAAAAAAAAAAAAAGAAAATCCTATTACAGGCTGTATAATGGCTCCTACATGATTTTTGATACTTTTGATAGATGTTTACCTTACTTAAGCTTTCATTACTATGATGATAACACAGTATAAGGTAGTACACACATTTATTATCTCTTGATTTATGACAGCACTTCTGATTCATGGCCATTTTGGACATGGGTAAATGTCCAGATGTAGGGTAAATTCCCAGAAAAGAATTTATTGGAGAAAGGGGAATATACATACTTAAATTAGTACAGCCCTCAAAAGTGACTGTGTTAATTCAAATTTCTGCTAATAGTTTGCTCACAGTCTAACCAAAATAGTGTTTATCAGATTTTTTTTATTATTGACAGTCTGATTCTTAAAAGTAAAGTATTTCAGTTATTATCATTAGATGCTATCCAATTAGTTTTGACTCATTGTGACCCCATGAACAACAGAATGAGACACTGTCTGCTCTGGCTACATTCTCACAATTATGTTTGAGACCATTCTTACATCCACTGGGTCAGTCTATCATGTTAAGGATCTTCCTCATTTTTCCTGCTCCTCTACTTTTCCAATCATGATATCTTTTTTAAGGCATTGGTCTCTCCTGGTCATTCTCAAAACATTTTCTTTCTACTTGAGCCCTTGGTATCAGTTCCTCATTTTTACCCCTCCTTTCCTGACCCCCCTCCCTCACCAACCCATGATAATTTATAAATTATTATTATTTTGTCACGTCTTACAATGTCCGACGTCTCCCTTCACCCACTTTTCTGCTGTCCATCCCCTAGGGCGGTGGTTATATGTTGATCCTTGGGATCAGTTTCCCCTTTCTACCCCACCTTCCCTCCACCTTCCCGGTATTGCCACTCGCACAGTGGTCCTCAGGGGTCCATCTGTCCTGGATTCCCTGTGTTTCCAGTTCCTATCTGTACCAGTGTACATCCTCTGGTCTAGCCAGATTTGTAAATTAGAATTGGGATCATGATAGTGGGGAAGAGGAAGCATTAATGAACTAGAGAAAAGTTGTATGTTTCATCAGTGCTATACTGAACTCTGACTGTCACATCCACTCCTCGTGACCAGTGCCTTGTTTTTTGGATAATGCCTTCAGTGCAGCTTTGACTTCGCCTGTCGATACCATTGGTTCTTGATCATAGGCTGCCTCTTGAAATGGCTAAATATCAACAACCGTATATACTCATGTATAAGCCGAGTTTTTCAGCACATTTTAAATGCAGTTTTTGTGGTAAAATTAGGTGCCTCGGCTGATATTCGGGTCGGCTGATATTCGAGTATATTTGGTAGTTCTTTTTGATACTATAACTCTGTATTCTTTTTGTTTTGTTTTTTTCAGGCTTGAATTTTTTTAAATTTTATGTACAAATAGTTGGCATTGTTTCGTCTTTTGGGTAGCAGTTTTGAGTTGTCCATCCAAAGATAACTTAGTCCAGCCTGATGAAGCTGATGTCCTTTGCGTACTGACGGAAACACTGACGGCTCATATTGAGGCCGTATTTCTGGATCAGACCGTGCCGGTTTGAGCACACACGGCAAGAACGGGAGCCCTGGCCGAATTTTCGTGGGTGGCTCCAGTAGAGCTGCTGATGACCCAGCTCCTTCCCAGGCTCTCTCCGAGGCAAAAGGCTAACTCTGTATTCTTTACATCTTCTTTGGGCACTTCCTGCAGTATGTAATATTTTTCCTATTGAATTTTTCAATATTGGAAATTGAGGCTTGAATTTTTTCTTCAGTTCCCTCGGTTTAAGGTAGATTAAATGTGTTCTTTTTGGTTTTCTAACTCTATAACTTTGCATTATTTCATTAAAATACTTTGTTTTCTTTGATTCACCCTTTAAATTCATTATTTTTTCTATTTGTCTCAGCTACTCTATGATTAGGAGCAAGTTTCAGAGTCTTCTGACATCCATGGAGCTCACTCCCCTGCTTTAATGACCTTTTGCTTTCTTCATAATTGATGATCTCAATGTCCTTCCACAGGTCATCAGCTCTTCTGTCATTAGTACTTATGTTAGACAGGGTTCTCTAGAGAGATAAAACCAAATTGCTGATAATTTAATATATTGACTTATAAAGATAATTAGATATATAACAAGAAATGAACTGTTAAATCATATACAGATAAGTATATAATAAAAGAAAGAAACAGTTAAATTATAAAGCACTACAACTGGCTCAATTCAACTCACTGCCATGAGAGAGTTGTGAGAGACTAGCAGTCCTTCAAGTCCTGTCTGCTGCCAGATCTTCCTCTATTTATAGAGAGAGCTAGGCTATGTTAGCACAGCAGCCAATCAGAAGGCAGGTCACCAACTGCCAGCCAGGTCACCAACTGCCAGTCCCTAGCTCCAGGGATCTCTTAAAGGGACCTCAATTTACAGCGACACAGTCCACAGGCTAGGCGTCCCACAGGTAGTGTAGCCTTTAAATTGAGGCACAGAACAAGCAAGGCAGCCACACACTGGTCCGATGATCAAAGAGTGAGAGACAAGAAAGACGAGGCTCACCAAGCCATTTATCTCTCTGCCCTTCAGTTAATCCCACTTGTGTTTATCGGCCAGGCTGGCACAATAAACGATCTCAGTACTCAATGTGTCAAGTCTGTTCTTTAGATAGTTTCGATTTCCAGTGCAATATATTCAAGGTTGTGTTTTGGCTCTTGTGAGTTTGTTTTAATTTCCTTGTTTCATCTTGAACTTAGATATGAGCAATTGATTATCTTTCCCACAGATAGGTCCTGGCCTTGTTTTAGTTGCTGATATTGAACTTTTCCAGTGTAGCATCGCACAGGTGTAGTCAATTTGATTTGTGTGTCGTTTCATTTGGAGAAGCCCATGTGTGGAGTCGCCATTTGTACTGGGAATATTTCTGATAAAAAGTTGTTGGTCTTGCAGAATTCTGTGCTTTCCTGTTCTATCACTTCGGCCATTTTTTCCATGTATTGTTCCTTCCTCTTTTGCATTCCAATCAACAATAATTATCAGTGCATCTTGATTGCATTTTTGATGAATTTAGACTGAAGTTGGTAATATTTTTTAATTTTATCACTCACTTTAGTGGTTGGTGGAGAAATATGAATAAAGGTTGTATTGACTGGATTTCCCTGATTGTGGATAGACACAATGCTATCACAGACAGCATCGTACTTCAGGATGGAACTTGTAATGTTCTTTTTTTAATGTTAATAATTCATTTTATCCATACATCAATTATATCAAAACCATTTGTACATATATTGCCATCAACATTTCCAAAACATTTTCTTTCTACTTAAGCCCTTGGTATCAGCTCCTCTGTTTTTCCCCTCTATTTACCACCTTCTCAACCTCATGAACCCTTGATAATTTATAAATTATTTTTATTTTCATTTTTTACACTGTGCTGTCTCCCTTCACCCATGTTTCTGTTGTTCAATCCCCTTGATCGGTTTCCCCTTTCTCCCCCCTACGCTCGTGGTACCGCTACTCTCATTATTGGTCCTGAGAGGTTTATCTGTCTTGGATTCTGTGTGTTGAGAGCTCTTACCTGTACCAGAATACATGCTCTAGTCTAACCAGATTTGTAAGATAGAACTGGGGTCATGATGGTGGTGGGGAGGAAGCATTAAAGAACTAGAGGAATGTTGTGTGTTTTGTTGCTGCTGTACTGCACCCTGGCTGGCTTGTCTCTTCCTTGTGACCCTTCTGTGAGGGGATGTCCAGTTGTCTACATATGGCTTTGGGTCTCCATTCTGACCCCGCTAGTTCGCATTGAAATGGTTGTTTGGGTCTTTTGATGTCTGATAGCTAATCTCATCGACACTTCATGCTCACACAGGCTGATGTGCTTTTTCCATGTAAGCTTTGTTGCTTCCCTACTAGATGGCTGATTGTTTAACTTCAAGCCTTTAAGAACCCAGAAATAATATCTTTAATAGTCGGGCATCATCTGCTTTCTTCACCACATTAGCTTATGTACCCATTTTGTCTTCAGCGATTGTGTTGGAAAGCTGAGCATCACAGAATGCCAGGTTATCAGAACAAAGTGTTCTTGCCTTGAGGGAATACTTGAGTAGAGGCCCAATGTCTGTCTGGTACCTTAATACTTAACATATAAATATATGTACAAAGACCTATATCCCTATTGTTACATATTAATATATTTACATATATACATGCCTATGTTTATACCTCTTTCTATAAATGTCTTTTGCCTCCTCGTTCTTTCCTCTACTTTCTTTTGCTTTCCTGCTGTTCCGCTATCTTGTTTGACCTTCATTCAGCTCTCTACTTTCTCTTGGCTACTTTGCACTTAATTGAACCCCACCAGGCATTCTATGTCCTCCTCCCAATCAATTTTAGATCTCTTGTTATTACCTTGTCCCTGGGTTTGCTGGCTTCCCACCTTCTACCCTCCCACCTCCTCCTCTTCACTTTCACCCTGGAAACATCAGTACTGTTGTTTTCTTTTCGGATTGTTTATCCTGTCTATCTTATATAGATAAACATGGGGGAAAAAAGAAACAAAACAGAAAATAGACTATGAATAGTTGAAGGTCTGTCTGCTGACCCTTATGAATGTTTTCCAGTCGGGTCTGATGTAGTGCCAAGCCCTGCCCCCTGAGTCTGATCTGTTTTCATAATTTCTCAGGGATTTTATTGCTTTGCCCCCTTGCTACTCTGTTACGCTCCCTTCGTGTTACACCCTGATGGGGCAGGGTGTGGGGTGTCAGACTGGGCACAAGTACTGAACTGTCTCTGATGTTGCCCCACCCTGTAGTGCTGTGGGTCAGTGTGTTAGACAGGGTTCTCTTTCAGTCAGTAAGGAGACGCCATGTCTTGTGGTGAGGCTGATCCTCCGGTCCTCTCTGTGCATTGGTGCTCTGAGCAGGAATGTTGTCCTCGAAGATATATGTAGTGTATCTATCTGTGTCTGTCTGTCTATCGTATCCATATATGTCCTTCTTAGTTTGCTACTGTATGGTCTGGGCAGATCTGCCACTCTCCCCGGGCTGTATCTTCAGTGCTGTCCTCTATAGTGCATTCTTCTGGGAAAGGGGTTGGCGTAGCTGGCATGGGGGCTGGCCCAGCCCCGCAGACCTCTCTGTTAGTTCACTGCTTCATGCCTGTATGTTTCCCTTAAGGATTGGCATGCCAGGTTGATGTCTGGTCCCTCTCTCACTTTCCTGTGGAGACATAAACAGTACCTTTCCTGTAGTAGATTAGTTCCTTGTTCCCCCCACTGCCTTTGTCTTTCTGTAATGTTCTTTTTGATGGAGAATGTACGAAAAGCCGTTCCTTTTGAATTTGTCTTTCCCTGCATAGTAAACCATATGACTGCCTGATTCAAAATGACCCATTTCAGTTCGCTAATGCCTAGGATATTGATTTTTATCCATTCCATTTAATTCTTTTACGACTTCCAGTTTTCCTTTGTATATTCCAAGTTCCAATTATTAATAGATATGTGCTGCGACTTCATATTTTTAGTTGTGCTCTATTAGTAGCTTTAATTCATGTTTCTTTTGTTATATACATTAACCATTGTGGCATAGTGGTTCTGCCTTGAGCTGCTAACTGCAAAGTCACCAGTGCAAAGCCATCAGCGGCTCCTCAGGAGAAAGACAGGGCTCTCTACTTCCATGAACAGTTAGTGATAGTCTCAGAAACCCAGAGGGGCATGTCTACTCTGTCCTGTAGCATCGCTGCGTGTCAGCATCAACTTGATGACAGTGAGTTTAGAGTTGTTGTTTTTATTATGTATGTGACACTGAACAACCTTTCCACAATAGCTATATTTTCAACTATATCGTACTGTCTCTCCTTGTTTGTTGCCTATTTTTCTCATGGATTGTATGCCGTTTTCTTCACATTTTTTAGGATATCTCCATCTTTATAGAGAATAAATAGCCTCTTATTTGTTATATAAGAAAGTTCTCCTTCTGTAGACAATAAGACACAGAAGGGTGCCAAGGAAGGGATGAGTCAATCAGGGCACAGTATAGCATTGATGAAACACACAATATTCCTCTGGTTCTTTGAGGCTTCCTCAGCCCCCACTATCATGACCCCAGTTCTGCCTTTCAGTTCTGGCTAGACCGGAGCCACATACACTGGTACAGATAAGAGCTTATGAACATACTGAATCCAGGTCAGATAAACCCTGCAGGAACAGAAATGGGAGTAGGTGTACCAGGAGGTTAGCAGGAAGGTGGGGAGAGGAAGGGGGAACCAATTTCAATGATCAGTGCATAATTCAACCCTCCCCCTCCCCAGGGTAATGAACAACAGAAACATGGGTGAAAGGAGACAGCGGTTGGTATAAGATATGAAAACCATAATAATTTATAATTTATCAAGGTGTTACAAGGGTGGGAGGGTGGGCAAAAAGAGGAGCTGATACCGAGGACTCAAAAAGAAAGTAAATGTTTGGAAAATGGTGATGGCAACATATGTACAAATATGCTTGATGCAGTTATTGTACAGACTGTTTTAAGAACTGTAAGAGGCCCCAATAAAGTGATTTAAAACAAAAGAAAAGGTACAGCCCCCACTTCCCAAAATTTTTAAATATCTTTTGCCATGGAGAAACTTTATTTTTATTAAATTGAATTCCTGATTCTTTTATTGCTTTATGAAAGTTATTTTTTATATTTGTATTCATAAACATGAATGACGATTAAGAAGGAAATGTTGCCTAGCTATTAAAATCATTAAAAATATAAAATATATTTTCAAGATATTTCAAATTTTAAATACCATATATACTCGAGTATGAGCCAACCCAAATATCAGCTGAGGTACCAAATTTTACCACAAAAACTGCATTAAAAATGTGCTGAAAAACTCAGCTTATACATGAGTATATATGGTATATAATTACTTTAGCAGTTAATGATATATATTTAAGAACATTACATTGTACTGTGCCACTTCTACCTTAGGTGTGCAGTTTATGTGCTTGTCCTTGTATCTAATTGGCATCTGAATGGTATGAGCAGTAGAAGAGGGCAGATGTAATGTGTATGAGGGGATGAAGAGGAGAAGAGAAAGAAAGGAAGATACAGGAAGATGTGGAATCTTACTGTGTACTGTTTTCTAATCTTTTCTTAGTCATAAATATATTTTTGAATCAAAGGATAGTATTCTAGCTGATGCCAGGGCCTTAAGTGGAGAGCAGATATTTTGAAAATGATGAGAGCAATGAATGTACAAATGTGCTTTACACAATTGATGTATGTATAGATTATGATAAGAGTTATATTAGCCCTAATAAAATGATTTTTTTAAAACGGATAGTATTCTCCACCCTATTTGATGGCTCCTTAGTGTTACCGTATATACTCGTGTAAACGCCTAGTTTTCCAGCACATTTTTAATGCCATTTTTCTGGTAAAGTTAAGTGCCTCGGCTGATATTCGGGTCTGCTTGTACTCGAGTCTGCTTATACTCGAGTATATACGGTATATTGTGTGTTTGTATTCTTAATTTCTATAACCTAGTTGTTCCTATAAATCATTTAAGATTCCTGTGTGTTTAATATAAATAGCAATGAAACGATTTAGTGAAGAGTTGCTATTTATGACCAGAGACCTGGTGGTACAATTGCAGCATGATCTTCTTTTGTAAGATTTACAGCCTTGAAAACCCAAGAGCCAGTTCTGTTGTCCTACAGCAGTGTCCTCATGTTGTGGTGACCCCCCAGCCATCAAAATTATTTTTTTAAATTTATTTTTAAAATCATCTTATTCGGACCTCGTGCAACTCTTATCACTATCCATCCTTCCATCCATTGTGTCAAGCACATTTGTACATTTGTTACCATCATCATTCTCAAAACATTTTCTTTCTACTTGAGCCCTTGGTATCAGCTTCTCATTACACCGCCCCCCCAACCCTCCCTTACAAACCCTCGATAATTTATAAATTATTACTCTTTTTTCATGTCTTACACTGTACAGTGTCTCCCTTCACCCACTTTTCTTTTGTCCCTCACCCAGGGAGGGGGTTAGATGTAGATCCTTGTGATCAGTTCCCTTTCTCCCCGCTTCTTCCCCTTACCCTCCTGGTATCGCTACTCTCATTACTGGTCCTGAGGGGTTTATGTGCCCTGGATTCCCTGTGTTTCCATGTCCTATCTGTATCAGGGTACATGCTCTGGTCTAGCCAGATTTGTAAGGTAGAATTGGGATCATGATAGTCGGGGGTGGGTGGGAAGGAAGCATTAAAGAACTAGAGGAAAGTTGTATGTTTCATCAGTGCTATACTGCACCCTTATTGGAAGCGTGGAATTTTTTAATAGTTCATGTTTTGTTAAGCACTTTGTAATTTTTGCTGACCTAATTTTTAACATTGTTGTGATTGTTTATTTTAAGGGTTTTATGTTTTTAAATGCCACAATTTTCTTCTATAATAGTTTATCAGATATTGAATAGGAATAAGTTTATGGTGAGCTTTTATGTTGGCAGCTGGAACAGAGATTATAGATTAATAATATTGTAGACAAGTAGGGATGACTTTTTGCTAATGGAGATAGTGTTAAAGTACTGGGTAACTCCAATCATGAGATTTTCTTCTGTCCTCTAGTTGTACTTCAGAATGTTTGGATCTAACCAGTCAACCTCTGAAGCCTCCCGGTGACAGTACATTGTCTCAGTTGGCATGCTCAGATGCTAGTGTGAGCAGGCTGACATACCTGTCTGAGCATGAGAGCAGCTGTTCTGTCCCAACTACAGATTACTTCCATGAGGACCACAAGGTAAGCAGGCATCTTTAATTTTGTGTGTGTAAAACTTCAGCTCTAACGTATCATTGATGTAGGATTCTGACTGAAGTCAGACCTCAACACTGTTTTGCGATTTTACCTTTCACAACTGATTGGACAGCTACTCACATAAATATATGCTGGAGCTACACACAATTTAGGGTCTACCCTCCATGGGCTGTCAGTTTGTGGAGGTCACTGTAATGCCATTTCACAGCCATACCTACATGAACACATGATTATCTGTTATGAAAAATACAGAGGTGATTGGGGCATGGTTTAGCAAAGGATTACAGAAAGCATATTTTTCAGGACTGTTTAGAAACAGAAAGGAAGCAAGTAACATGGCTTGGAGTAGGCATGGCTTGGCATTTGAGGAGCACCATAAAGTGTAGAGCAACTACAAAGAGTCATGTACAGGGGACTAAGTAGATCAGGGTAGAAAAGAAGGAGCAGTCAAACCACGCAGTGTCTTGGATGTAGAATTCAGGATTGTAAAGGCTGTCAAGCAGAAGACTGATATGCTCATGGTTTTAAAAAGTCCACTCGAAAAGTAGTGTAGAGGAGAGAAAGATTCAAATAGGGAAGATTTATTTCTTGTTACTAATATTAAGGCAAGAAGTGGTATGTTGGGTTAAAGTCGTGGTAGTAGCAGTGGGAGAGAATGAGAATCTAACACTAACTGTGTGTATGTGGGGGTGTATTCTTTTATTATGACAGTATTTCATTTATTAATGAGCTAAAGTAAGTCTGACTGCTAATGACATACACCATATAGGATGCATCTACCAAGTTACTACATATATACAGTAAAGTTGCTAAATAAAATATCCTAGATGTTAGACCTTATGCCACTTTAATTGAAGCTTTATTTCTAAAAATAAACTTTTAATTATGACACAATTAGCAAATAATAAAATATACCCATTGAGATAGTTTATTGTGCCAGCTTGGCTGATAAACACTAGTGGGATTAACTGAAGGGTGGAGGGATAAATGGCTCGGTGAGCCTTGCCTGGGATTAACTGAAGGGCTGAGAGATAAATGGCTCAGTGAGCCTCGTCTTTCTTGTCTCTCGCACTTTGATCATCGGACCAGTGTGCGGCTGCCTTGCTTGTTCTGTGCCTCAATTTGCAGGCTACACTACCTGTGGGACGCCTAGCTTGTGAACTGTCTCGCTGTAAGTTGAGGTCCCTTTAAGACATCTCTGGAGCTGGGGACTGGCTGTTGGTGACCTGGCTGACAGTTGGTGACCTGCCTTGTAATTGGCTTCTGTGCTGAGATAGCCTAGCTCTCTCTATATAAAGAGGAAGACCTGGCAGCAGTCCTTGAAGGACTGCTAGTGTCTCACAACTCTCCCTCACGGGAGTGAGTTGCACTGAGCCATATGTACTGCTTTATAATTTAACTGTTCATTTCTTGTTATATATCTAATTATCTTTATAAATAAATATATCAAATTATCAGCAATTTGGTTTTATCTCTCTAGAGAACCCTGTCTAACACATTCATTTAAAGCATACAGTTTGAGTTTTGACAAATACGTATACCCTGTAATTACTGACCATTCCAGTCAACATTTCTATCACCCCCAAAAGGTATCTTTGGGTGACTACTTTATAGTCACATGGTCTCTTCTAGTCCTCAGGAACTCACTGATCTCCTTTCTGCCACAATAGCTTTATTTTGCTTTTTCATACAAATAGACTGATTCTATAAATACACTTTTGTGTCTACCTTCTGCTCAGAATTATTTTTGCTGCTTGTTGTTGGGTTTTTTGTTTTTTAGCTTTTTGTTGTGAACTAGGTAAAGGTTTACAGAGCAGTTCATCAGGTTTTCATTAATGAGTTCATACATATTTTGTTTCATCTCATTTAATGCAGTCCCCTCAGTGTAACATCACTTTCTCCTTGTGTTTCCTGCTGCCATTCCGCCTTTTTTCTTGACCCTTCTGAACTTTTTCCCTGTGTAAATTTCGATCCCGAGTGGTTGATTATTTTAAAATGTGTGTAACTCACTAGTACTTTTGCATCCCTATTAGATCTGTCTTTTGTTTGGTTGAAAATTACATCACAAGAGTGAATTTAGTTCTCGACCTAAAGGCTGACTAAGTGCTTCTACCACTCTCCATCCCACTAGCAAGTCTGATATTTTTTCAAGATTTTATGTTTTACTCCATTTTTTCTTCCCACTTGATTTATAATCCTCTCATTTAGTTCTTTTTAGAGCATTTGTGGCAGTGCTTGACTTCCTCTAACTTCATAAGAGGGGAGGAAAATCAAACTTCAGCCTAAGGTCAGTTCTGATGAGGTGGAGGTTAGACACGCCTTCACCATCCAGCCCCCTTACCAATTCCGACACCAGCTGTCCTTCCCACAGCTGTGGGTTCAATTAATTCGTTGGACTTGTGTTTAATAATTTATTGCAGTGGGTAAACAGAACTTACAGACTATACTCACAATTAGGAGGTTTATGAGGAAGTTAATAGGCTACAATATAGGATTGAAAATGTTCAAGATACAGTTCTCTATTTAGGACAACCTCTTCCATACATGCCTCCAGGGAAAGCTCTGGCCCTCATTTCCTTGGCCTGACCTCAGCCCTGTTTTGGCAAGCTCTTTCTGCACTGCTGGTAAGTGCCCAAAGGGCACCTCTCTACCATAAACAAAAGTTTGAAGGTGCTCAGCTCTAGCTCTGAGGGTCAGCAAACCCAGTTCTCCAGTTAAGTGCCCAAGACACCCTTCTCTGCAAGCAAGCGTCTTTGAAGGTACTTAGCTCTTGTTCTGTGTGCTGTGAAAACCACTGCTCTTTCTCAGTTCACTGCTCTGTCTTGTGCTCTGGCTTTTTGTTCTGCCATTCATTTTCTGGCATGCTGCTGCTTCTCTGATGTCATAGCATGCCATTCTTGGATTAAGGTGCTGCAATATCCAGGTATATTTGAGTCCAGAGACTTATTCCACTCCTGGCTCTTCTGTTTTGATGGCTGTGAAATCGCCCTGCTTCTTCTAAAATGGTTTCTTTTAAATCCTGTGGGATGGCAAAATTACTATCCCCTAGAGTTCCAAGTGTTTACAGTCACAACTAACCCTGCTCTCACTCACAACTGAATTAATATAATTCTGTCAACATCTTTCTCCATCTTCTCTTACTCAAACCTATCAGAGAAAATCATTTATTGGCACTTAAAGATTATGGCTGATGAGCCATGTCTCTACACACAAGTTGATAGTTGTTGCCAGACAACACCTAAGTCTTTTGATCTCAGAGCCATGGGAGTTAATGTTCACTTGGTCCATTAGTTTATTGGTCTAATTGTTTCCAGGCATCTTCAGTTTTCTTCACTGTTCTTTTGTCTCACAGGGAGAGACCAGTGGTTGTGCCCTAGATGGCTTTTAAGACTCTAGTTACTTCTAACCAAAGTAGGAATTAAACATTGTCTTTGTAGGTTATAGTGTACCAACTGATCTTGGTGTGCACCCAAACTGTGCCCTGTGAAACTTTCCCTCAAGGTGTTTGGTTGTTTCTAAGAGGTTTTCATAACTTTGTACTGTCAATGCTCTACCACATTACTGAATGTATTGGCTGAAGAACTCAAACTCACTGCTGTAGAGTCAGTGCCAACTCATAGCGACCCTGTGTCAAGCAGAACTGCCCCTGTGAATTTCTGAGACCTTCATTTCGAACTGCCAACCTTGCAGATTGCAGTCCAATGCATAACCACTATGCCACCAGGACTCCACAGTAATATTGGTAGCATAGATATATACACATGTAGGAATCTAGTTTGTCAAACCTATACATATTTATGGATATACTTCCACTTTCCTTTTCACACCCACTCAGACGGTGTCTATCTATGCATCACTGTTACTGCAGAATTGTGTATATATAAACCATCTAAATCTGTTTCTTCATCTATAAGGGGGAAAATAATGTTTGTAGTGCTTGGTACCTCATAAGTAAGCACCAAATAGATAATAGTTTTTATTACTTGCAATTTTTAGCAATGTTGTTAGTTGCCATTGAAGCAGATCTAAATCAAGGTTGGCGTGGGGTGTGGAAGAGGAGCTGACACCAAGGGCTTAATAGAAAATAAATGTCTAGACAATAATGATGGCAATGTATGTATAATGTGCTTAATACACTTGATGTATGGATTGTTACAAGAGCTGTAAGAGTCCTCAATGAAATGCTTAAAAAATAAAATACATCAAGGTGAGCAGCCTGATGTTTAACAGATTGAACCATTGCCGGGTGTGTTTTGTGGCTATTGTGCCCATCCATCTTATTGAGGTTTCCTGCTAAGCCTTATTTGTTTTATGACAGTTCGCTGTATTCAGTATGCTTTGCCCACACCACAGAAGGAGGCTTCTGTCTTCCTGTTCATTGTCTAGCTTTCACATGTATATCAGGTGATGGAAAAGATCATGGATTGGGTTAACAAAATGACATCTTTGAAAGCCTGTTTGTTCCCCTTTTGTTATTAGAGTTTTATTACATAGTTTGCAGGAGAAAATTCCTTGAATTGGAAATAAATTTCTTACCTTTGTTCCCTTATTTTTATAAATGTTTTCAGATTCACAGCTGTAATTGGTATATGCCTGCTATGTAGTTTCCTCATTGTAATTATTTCTATAAAGTCATGGATGTAAAATTTCTAATTTCTAAACCTGGATTTCATAGCTGAAGAAGTACTTTTCTTTGTGTAAATTGATCGCCCTCCACCCAAAGACATCATGTTATGCTTACCTATTGTATTACTTGTGATTTTGTCAGATGGTTTATATTTGTAATACTCAATTTAGTTGTGAGTTATTAAACCCCCCCC
>NW_022103900.1:39079728-39096718 GCF_000313985.2 Echinops telfairi
CCCACTCAGAGTGACATCACCAGTGAATTGAGTACCACAATTTGTGCCAGTCCAGCACCATTGGAGGATGAACACACTAAGGAATGGTCAAAAGAAAAAGTTCAATTTCAAGGTAAAGAAAAAAGAACGTTATCTTATGTTTTTCAGGACAACTTGGATAAGAAAAAAGTGACTGAAACTACTCTCCTGAGTAGCAAAGCCGAAGATGCAAAACTTAGCTTTAGAATGCATAAAGATCCTGGTTTCAAAAGTGAAGAGCTTTCTCAAGCCAGTCCAATAGACTTGTCATCAAGCCCTCATGAGTTGGACCAGATCAACATGGCTTTACCCAGCAGTGTATGTCTCAGCCATCAGGTTATATCAACTAATGCCAACCTTGCGATGATATATCCAGAAACCGTTAACGAGGGTCAAAAAATGATGTCCAAAAAAACGTTAACTGCCAACCATGAAATAAGTAACCAGATTCCTGACCAAACAGCTCCTTGTAACCAGTGTGCGCCGGTGCCCAACTTTGAGGGCCATGACTCTGCTCCTGAGATGCAGCATCTACCTACTGCCATACCTACACTCTTGCCTGGACATTCAGTGACAGCAGTCCCTTTTGCCCGGCCATGTTTGAGGGCAGTGCCTTCAGCTGGAAATGTTGCTTTGCCTCCGTGCCATGTCGGTGGTGCCACAGTCTGTGGTTTCTTAGGAGGCTGTCCTCACCATGTGCTATCGGAAGCACATGCTCAGAACTCAGTGGCCATAGGAATTTGTTTAGGACAGAATTTCAGCTCTGGATTGATGGGTTCGACTTCTCTTTGTAATTCATATTCACAAGCCTTCAATCAAAATCTTTTAAGTACTACAAAACCTCCTGTGCAATCTCTGGGTACAAACTGTGGAATTGGGCCTTGGGATTCAGGACGGATGTTAGAATATGGTAAGGTGCTTTTCTCTATTTGCTCACTGTTGCTATTATTTTAAAAATGAGTTTTCTCAGATCAGACCATAAAATTAATTTGTCTGAGGATAATGTCAGATTTTTTGTTTATCTTAAGTGAGAATGTAGGCCACGTATACTTCCATGTCAGTTTTATGAAGTTATAAGACTACCTATATCTTTATCTTCGTTCTCTCTCTTGCCTTGCACTTGGGTTTCTGTGATTCTTTTAATTAAGGGATACCCAATTTAGAGTTGGATTCATGACTGAGTTAATTAACTTTCACTTTTTAAGTCTTTACAAGAGTGTTATGAATTAAATTATGTTCTTAGAAACTTATGTACCGTAAGTATGACCCTTTTTGCAAATAAGATTTTTTGTTTTTGTTACATTAGTGATGTCGTACCAGAGGTGGGAGTGCCATGAACTTAATCCCTTTTGGTTAGTGTCTATAAAAAGATGACGAGACAAAGATCTTTTCCCGCAGCTCAGAAAACAGATAAATTGTCTGGTCCTACTAAATTTGAACTAGAAGCCTCCAGATTTGCAAGATAATAAATTCCTATCCTTTAAAACCACCCACTTACTGCAGTATTTTTGTTATGGCGGCTGTAGGACAAGACAGAGTAACTTGTGTGACAGAAAACTTTTCCATCCTTCTTTTTGATAACCGAACTTTACTTGGCTAAACCAGAATGAATACTCTCCTTTTTCCAATATGATACACAGGCCACTGGCAGTACATATGTCTTGAAGTCCTATAGGAAGAAAGGGAGAATTGGGATAAGTCAAAAAGTATTGCTATAATAGCCTTGAGTCTTTTATTAACAAAAAATATAAAAATGTGAAGCTATCATTTCTTAACATGTCCTTCATCTAGGTCTATGCAGTGCTGGAGGTGGTGTTTCCATCTCTTTAACCTTGTCCCAAAGAATTCTTCATGCTTTGATTTATACCACGTCAAAATGACAGATTTGGCATTCTCCAGGGACTCCAATGGTGTTCCTTTTCAGTGCTCTTTGTGTTTGGGGAACAAAAAGAAATCTAAAGAGGCAAGGTCAGGCTGCGGAGGGTGGATGGGATAAGGTTTCTCAACAAAATTCTTGCAGGACAGCCCTTGATACTTTGAAGAATGAGCAGGCGCATTGGCGTAATGGGTAAAAAAATTGCTTGATACCACTTTCCTGTTCTTTTATTCAGCAACACAATTTTGCATTTTCTTAAAAAAATTTTTTAATAAGCCTTTGCGATTATCCTTTAACCTTTGAGACAATATATCAGAACTACTCCTATTTTTGTATATCCCCTAAAACAGTTACCTTAACTTTCTAAGTTGACCTCTCTGCTTTGAATTTAACTGTCACAGCAGATCCCTCGGAAGCCTCTGTTTTGATTGAACCTTTTTGGTAAGTGCATCCTAATGAGACTGAGACAAGGGTATTACTGAGAGAACTTATCTGCAGCTACTTACAGATTACAAGAACAGGTTTAAACACATTTTGTTTGGGATTAACCTCTGCATGTATGAATTGGAGCCCTAGTAGCGATAACTTTTTATTTTCTCTCATACACAGTCCCAGACCCCATTGTGGGGCACTTTTACTAATAAAACCAAACAGCTTTGAATTTACAACTCATAGTGACTAAGTGTGTGTGTCGGACTAGAAATTGATTTTATATAGGATATCCAGTGCCTGGATTATTTGGATGTAGATTGCTAGGCCCTCTAAAGTCTCTCAAGGTGGACTTGACCTTTAACCAACTTTTTAATTAGCAGCTGAATGTAGTAGTCACTTATACCATCCAAGGACTCCTGAGTTTAAGTCGGTGGTCTTCTGTAATAATTTCCATGTAACGAATTATGCTTTCCATCAAGTGCATCATATTATTTGCATTTTTGGTATGTTTGATTCCTACACAGGGAATGTAAGAGTACCAGAGGAGTTGAGGTTTCCTCATGCTTGCTGTGTTGGTATTGTTTCCCAAACCCACCTCAGCATCTTGAATCCAGCTGACCACTGGTTACAGGTCAGCATTGGGGTGCTCAGCATCAGTGTTAATGGTGAGAAGGTAAGCTTTTGGTATCTTTGCCACCTGTCTTAACAATTACTTAATTTCATAATAGATAATTTTTTCCAACACTTGATTTTTGTCTTTTTGAATTCTGCACACAGTATTTGCAATACCAACTTTTTCTTGGTCCCCCTTTTGTTGCAATGCTTTCAGTGTAAGAAGTGAAATATATAAATGCATCTCATTTTTCTTCCTTATTATCATGATACTATATTTCTTTGCTACTTACTTATAAAAATATACCTGTTTTCTTTTACCTCATGGCCATCAAGTCTGTTCCAACTCACAGTAACTCTAACAAACTGGGTAGAACTGTTCCTGTGGGTTTCCAAGAGTGTAAAAAAAAAATTTTTTTAAGAGACCATTGCTAGTTATTTTATCATTTTTTAAAATAGTTTTAGGAGCTCATACAACTCTTATCACAATCCATACATACATCAGTTGTGTAAAGCACATTTGTACATTCATTGCCCTCATCATTCTCAAAACATTTGCTCTCCACCTAATCCTCTGGCATCAGCTCCTCATTTTTTCCCTTCCTTCCTTGCTCCCCCTCCCTCATGAACCCTTGATAATTTACAAATTATTATTTTGTCGTATCTTGCCCTGTCTGACGTCTCACTTGACCCGCTTTTCTGTTGTCCGTCCCCCAGGGAGGAGGTCACATGTAGATCCTTGTAATCGGTTCCCCCTTCCGAAACCCTTCTGTAAAGGATGTCCAGTGGCCTACAAATGGGCTTTGGGTCTCCATTCCATGCTCTCCCCCTTATTCATTATGATGTGATTTTTTGTTCTGATGATGCCTGCTCCTGATCCCTTCGACACCTTGTGATGGCACAGGCTTGTGTGCTTCTTCCATGTGGACTTTGTTGCTTCTGAGCTAGATGGCCGCTTGTTTACCTTCAAGCCTTTAAGACCCCAGATGCTATATCTTTTGATAGCCGGGCACCATCAGCTTTCTTCACTACATTTGCTTATTCAACCTGCTTTGTCTTCAGCGGTTGTGTCGGGAAGGTGAGCATCATAGAATGCCAATTTAATAGAAGAAAGTATTCTTGCATTGAGGGAATACTTGAGTGGAGGCCCAATGTCCTTCTGCTGCCTTAATACTAAACCTATAAATATATGCACATAGATCTATTTTCCCATCCTCATATATAAATATATTTGCATATGTACATGCCTTTATTTAGATCTCTATAAATGCCCTTTGACTCCTAGCTCTTTCCTCTATTTCCTTTGACTTTCTTCTTGTCCCACTATCATGCTCAGTCTTCATTTGGGTTTCAGTATTCCTCTTGGTTACATTACCCTTGATCACGCCCTACCAGGCCTCCTACACGCTTCTCACCACCGATTTGGGTCACTTGTTATTTCCTTGTCCTTGGGTTTGTTAACACCACTACCTTTTCCCCTACCTCTCCCTCTCCCATTACCCCCCAGAACTGTCGATCCCGTTGTTTTCTCCTCCAGATTGTTCATCCAGCCTATCTCATTTAGACAGAACTGTGGAGATAATAACATGCATAAAAACAAGACAGAGCAAAACCAAACAACATACAACAAAACAACAACAAACCAATGACAACAAACAAAACACAACAAGAAACACTTGTAGTTAATTCAAGGACTGTTTGTTGGCCTTTAGGAGTGTTTTCCAGTCCAGTCTGTTGGGGCACCCCGCCCTGGCCCCAAAGTTCTCCTTCAGCATTCCCTGGGGACCTCGCCGCTCTGTTCCCTTGCTGTTCTGTTGCACCCCCTTAGTGTTTTGCCTCAGTGTGGCGGGATCAGATTGGGCGCAATTCCCACACTGTAGTCTCAGGTGTTGTCCCCTCTAGGGCTGTGGGTCAGTGAGGGATGTCATGCCAAGACTAAATTTTTAAGGGATTAGAAGCCCTGTCTTTGTCCCAGTTTTGCTTTTAGTGCTACTTAAATCACTCGAACCTCTGAGTTTTGCTCTATGTGATTGAGTATGTTACTGCTATTTAACAACAACAACAAAAAAATCTTACTCTCGAGACTTACACTTTTTTTCCCTGAGACTTACACTTTTATAAGAGGAATTGCTGTGACTAATGTATTCAATTTTCTTATATTCCCTTTTGAAATAATTTGAAAATTGTTTTCATGTGAATTCTCACATGATCAGTTATAGTTGGCAAAAATCCTGAACTTAAGTACTATTCGTTTCCTAATTACAGTGAAGTTTCAAAAGTCAATGAGTAGAGAAAGATGGTAATATGATCAGCAGCTAGTATTTTGAATGCTAAGTTTGCTACTGGTATTTGCAAATCAACATTGGTAGATGGATTTACACTGCCTTCTTTATAGTAGCACTTATTTAGCTGATAAAATATGGTTTCTCTTCACCTCTCTACATTTCTTAGCCTCTTCCCAAAGCTTTCAGATCCTGATGTTAAATGAGAAGCAGGTAATTAGGTGCAAGGGCTAAGGATGGAGAGGAGATTTGAGGATTTTTTAGGGGCATCTAGTAAGTGTTTATTTTTGTCTATAGAAGTGGGCAGTGGAAAAGGAGATCCTCACCTATGGTCAGAGAGTACTAATTGGACTTGGTCACAATCATAGAATTTGAGGTTTCATGAGGACCTTAGAGAGTAGTCTAACCTCTCATGCATTTTATAGCAACAGAAACTGTGTCCTAGAGAGATTAAAATAATTTACTCCAAGTCACCCAGCTATTTCGTAGATTGCATAACATGGTGGGTCGTTTTTTTTTGGTATCAAAATGGATAAAAGAAAACATACAGGGCTGTGAAGTACTACCATTTTTAGTGCTTTTACAAGGCAAGGGGATAGATAGGCTAGGGATAGTCTTAACTGAGGGTAGTTCTACTTGCGAAGCATGTTGACCAATTGTACTTTAAAAATAATACGTTATAAAATTGAATATTTGTCAAAGTAATAAAATGTTTAAATTTTATCATTTGATTGACTATACAAAGGAAGTTAGTTGATGTTGCTTATTTCTTTTCTATGTAAAGCCATTTGCTAATGAACTGTGTGTCTCTTTTTAAAAGGTGGATCTTTCTACGTATCCTTGCTTAGTTTTCAAGAATAAAGTCATCATAAGACCACATACTACAGAAGAGATAAAAGTACTTTTTACACCATCCAATCCTGGGATTTTCAGATGTGTGTTCAGTGTTGCGTCTTGGCCATTTCTCGCAGATGCTGAGACAATAATACAGGCTGAAGCCCTGGCCCACAGAGTCATTCTTACTGCTCTTGCTGAGATCCCTGTCATAGAGGTAAGTGTTTGTAACTGAGTCATTGGGATGCCTGACCTTTTAATGAAGGCTGTTTAACCTTAGACACAATATTTGGGGAAAATAAACGTATGGTTAGACACTGGGTTTTTAATATATTTACATCCAAGATTTAAAGTTATTTCTGTTGTTTTATAGCAACAGAAATAAAATTTCTGAGACAGTTTTAAAGCAAAGTATAACATTAGACTCTAGTTTCACCTGACTTCCATGATATGTTTTGATAAGCACTTAGTAGGAAAGTGCCAGTGGTTTATACTGAAGAGTATTTGCTAGCTGAAACGTTTGTCTCCTACACTTACCCATTTTCTGAAAGTGGAAAGGATTAGGTCTAGCTATTTGGAAAACATTAAAAATCAGTATGTTGAGGACCTAATGTCGGGGGTTTAAATGGAGAGAAAATGTTTTGAGAAACGATGTACAAATGCGCTTTACACAATTGATGTGTGTATGGATTGGGATAACAGTTGTATGAGCCCCAAATAAAATGATTTTTTTAAAAGAAAAAAAAAAAATCAGTATGTTCCTTTAGAACAGTGGTTCTCAACCTGTGGTTCCCGACCCCTTTGGGGTCGAACGACATTTTCACAGGGTCACCCAATTCATAACAGTAGCAAAATGACAGTTATGAAGTAGCAACGAAAATAATTTTATGGTTGAGGGATCACCACATGAGGAACTGTATTAAAGGGTCGTGGCATTAGGAAGGTTGAGAACCACTGCAGAACAAATGATTCTCAACCCTTGCTGCCAATGGAATAACACTAAAAAAATCCCCAATAAACCAAACTCAATTGCCATAGTTGGTTCGTAGGGTCCCTATCGGACAGAGTAGAACTGCATCATAAGGTATCTGAGGTTGTAAATCTCTGTGGAAACAGATGGGCTCATGTTGTTTCCTTGGAACAGCTGGTGGAATAACACTGGGAGCTTTTAGAGGCACCTTAGGACCTGAGCCCTTTGCAGATCAATTCATTCACCATGAGAGTTAGGACCTGTCAGACAGATTCAATCTCTCCAGAGAGTTATAGATTGCAGCCTTAGTGAGGAAACACTGTTTCATAAGAAGCAACTTTATGGGGGGAGCGGGGAGGGAGGGAAAAATGAGGACCTAATGTGGGGGTTTAAGTGGAGAGAAAATGTTTTGAGAATGATGTACAAATGCGCTTTACACAATTGATGTGTGTATGGATTGCGTTAACAGTTGTATGAGCCCCTAATAAAATGTTTGAAAAAAAAAAAAGAAACAACTTTATAGTGAGTAAAATGAAAATAGTATATTGACCAAGATTAAGGAATCTGGGTGGGAGATATGGGAAGGCACAAAGCACAGGAAAATACTTCTTGAAGATAATTAAAAGCTAGTTGATTCCTAAAAACTTTATTTAAGCACACTTAACATGTGTTGCTGATGTCCTAGAATTAATTTTATTTTACTGAACAAAGCAAAATCTGTGATTCCCAATCTAGAGGTGAGATGTATTTGGAGAAGGAATAGTAGGGGCAGGCCTCCTGTGGGCCTAATGAGCTCATTCATTAATTGTTTTCACAGTGCACACACTCTTCCTTATTCACTTTTCCCCTCTTGAACTTATAAAGTCACCAGGTGGGGGTAGGGGGTGGGGATGCTTAATAACTTAGCTTGATATCAGCTCTTTTTTCCCACCCTCCCCAACACTCCCACCCTCGTCAACCCTTGATAAATTATAAATTATTATTTTCATACGGTCCCTTGTCACCCATCAACCATGTTTCTGTTGTTCATCGTCCCCCTCGGGTGTGGGGTGGGGTGTGTTAAACATCGATCTTTGTGATTGGTTCACTCTTCTCTGCCTTTGTCCCCCACCTTCCCAGTACTCTCATGGTATCTGTTCCTGAGAGGTTTTTCTGTCCTGGATTCCATGTGTCGAGAGCTCTTATCTGTACTAGTGTACATGGTCTGGTCTAGCAAGATTTGTGAGGTAGAACTGGGATCATGATCGTAGTTGGGAGGAAGCATTAAAGAGCTAGAGGAATATTTTGTGTGTTTCGTTGGTGCTATACTGCACCCTGGCTAACTCAGCCCTTCCTTGTGACCCTTCTGTGAGGGGATTTCCAATTGTCTACAGATGGGCTTTGGGTCTCCACTCCAACCCACCTCATTCACATCAATATGATTGTTTTCTTAACATTTTCTGTGCTTTTAGAGTTTTGAATTAAATCTGAAAATGCCTAGATATGTTTTGAAAGGGAATTGAGATAGCAGTATTCTAATAATAGAGCATTGAAGGACATTCACATTTTGTATAGTTGTCAATTTGGCTTAAGATCAAAGTACATTCAAAATAAAGCAGTTAAGATTCCCCATTTGTTCTGTACTATGCATACACTACCTCAGAAGAATTGTATTTTGGTAGCAAAAAATATATATAACCTTGCTTAGAAACTTAGAAAAGTTTACCTTTCATGTTACACTTCATTCAAGGCAGAAATGATATGTATTCTTAATATATTTTTTAAAATGTGGTCATTAGGTAGAAACCGAAAAGAAAGATGTTCTTGACTTCGGAGATTTGACTTATGGAGCCTGGAAAGCTCTCCCGTTGAAGTTGATAAACAGGACACATGCCACTGTGCCGATCAGACTTGTTATTAATGCTGTAAGTACCAAAATACAGTAAGAAATTGCTTCAAAGGTGCACCAGTTTTGAACTCTAGGCACTGTTGATCTTCTTGGTTAATTTTTTCTATGAATGAATTTTTTTCTTAGCTATTCTGGCTCTTTAGAATAGTAGTTTAACATTACACAACTAGCTTTTCTGAAGCAGATTATTTTGTTTCTGAACAGAATGCTATCGCTTGGCGTTGCTTCGCGTTTTCTAAGGAACCAGTTAATGCTTCTCTGAAAACTGTTCCCTATGTTGATGTGATTGCTCAACTAGCAACTCCATCTGTGATAAATCATACAATGCCTCCCAGTCATGATGGACAGGTATGTGGGGAGAGGATAGAACTGGCTTGGAATTTATAGAGGACGTTACATTTTCAAAGAACCTTTCTTAAGATTATTTCAATGCCAGTATATATATATATATATGTTTGTTTTATCTTACAGGATCCAGAATTTCTGATAATTTGGGTTCTTTTCCATAATCCAAAGAAACAGATTTGCTCTTCAGGTATTAAGTTTACATTTTGTGAGAATTGTTTTACCCAATGGTTACAAGTAAATTATAAATTTGAGGCTATTTACTCTTCTCAGTAGATGTGAATAATTTGATTACTGACTATGCTTTTGTTAATTGATTTAGGTTTTAGGAGACACCACTTATTATATAGTAGAATTGTGCCATAGATTTTTCATGAGTGTGATCTTTACACAAGCAAATCACTAGGTTGTTTCTTCCATGGTGCTTCTGCTTGGGCTCAGCCTGCAGTCTGTAAGTTACTAGTTGGGTACAAACTATTGTAGGGTCCTTAGTCAATATGAATACTCTGGGTAATTTCTCAAGTATTTTACATTTTTTAACAGTGAAACGCAGGTAGCTTGTTACTAAAACCAGTAGAACCTCTTGGGATTCTTTCTCAATTTGATCTTTTCTTTGGATCTTCCATTTTTCTTGTCTCTCTCGATCTATTTCAATTGCTCTTTGTATGATTTTTAAAAATCCTCTTGAAAGGTTTTGTTTGTTGTTAACCCTAAAGGCACTATTTTTTTTTTTTTTTTACCTCGGGTCATTTAGAATAAAATAAGCCTTTGGTCTCTGAACCAAGAGAATGTTCTTTTCTAGAAAGTCTGGATTCAGCAGAAGAATATCTGGCAAGAGTTGACGTAGAACTTGATAGCCCAAACTCTGTTCCAGCTATTAACAGTGTTAGTCTGCGTGCAAGAACAGGAATAGCTCGGATACATGCTCCAAAAGACCTACAGGTATCCTGAACTTTAGTTTTTTGTGGCTATTGTTTCATGTGCAGATGATTTCACTTTAATTATGACAGTTTTTCCTAAAGGTCTGTCTTATTCCACCTTCTAGACTATGCATTTGTTTGCTGATGTGGCTTCTTCAACGAAGCAGCAATTACCTTTGAAAAATGCTGGGAACATTGAAGTTTATTTAGACATCAAGGTAAGAATTTAAGTGATAATGATAGATTGTTTCTTCCAGAACTACATTTGGAAGATTGCTGTGTTACCCGCCCTGTTAGAAAGTAGTGTCAAAAATGTGTGCATGTAGTTAAAAAACCAGAATTGTTATACTAGAGTAAAATATACTTACACTTTGAAGTTTAATGTTTTTAACACAAGAACCAAATTCCAGTTCAGCTTTTGAGAACTGTATGTCACTCTGAAGAGAATCTGAAGAGCATGTTCTCCATACGCAGATACTGTTCTGAGATGTGTGGTGAGTGAGAGTGCACTAGGGATAAGGAACTGGAAGTGAAGAGAGTTAAAGTTTGCTGGGAAGCACAGACAAGAGTAAAATGTCCTTTTACAAGAAATAGAAACAAATAGGTCAGAGAGCTCACAGTAATTTTAAGAACCCTAAAAATGAAGCATAATTGAATAAAAGTTATGTTTGCATAAATATTGTTATGATTGTGTAAATATTTAGATCCCAGATCAAGGAAGTCACTTTTCAGTGGACCCAGAAACTCTGTTTCTTAAACCTGGAGAAGAACGTGAAGTCATGGTTTCATTTACTCCAACAAAATCCAAAGCCTGTGAGAAAAGGTAATGTAAAATTGTTTATAATGGCAAGTTTCAATTCCGTTTTCAAGACAGCATTATATTAATGTGCTTTAATCCAGTTTTAATAAAGTCCATAATTTTATTTTAACCTCATAGATTACATCACTCTGTTTAACCTCTGTTCCATTGCCCTCAGAGTTTTGTCTTTTTATTTACTAAAATTCCCCCTCTAAGCTAGTTGACTCGAAGAAATCAGTATTTTAAAACATATTCTAGCAAAAATAACTATTTAAAATGTCACTTTAGACATTTTCATTAGTTTTTTTTTTCCCTCCAAAGTAACTATTGACTTTATTAATTGTTTATTTAAGGTACTTTTCCCCCATAACTTCTCCAAATCTTAAATGAATATCCACTTTTAGTCAGAATAGTATTTTCATTAGTTTATTAGCCATACAACTACCTTCAAAGCAGCCTCTGCTCTGGAGCCTTCATGGTTTCTGACCAGTCCTGGGGATGATGGGAATGGAACCCTTATTATGCTTAGTTTGCAGTCAGAATCCAGTGAAGGAAAAGAAGAATCTGGGCTTCACGGATGAGATTGCGTGTGCCTGGAACACTTTACTTCAGCTTCACTGAATTAGTGAAGCTTCTGTGATTTTTCCCTAAAGTCCTCTAAATAGTATTGTAGCACTGTGAACTTCTCGTATCCCCCTGTTGAGTAAGAATTGTGATCATCCCTTTCCTTGTCTGTTTTCTCCACAATATCGCTTCTAAGGGTGGGCCTAGCTTTGTACCCTCAGCTTCTAGCTCAGTCTGTTGGGCAAAGGAAGCATGCCAAAAGTTTTGCTAAACAAATTGAATATAAAATATGCAACTGAGATTATTTTCTTTTTAGGGTTATGAAAATATTTGTGCAGCCATTTGGACCTCAGTATGAAGTAGTGTTAGAAGGTGAAGTAGTTTCTTCAGGACATAAATCTCTGACATTTGAATCATCCTGCTCAGATATCCCGTCAATTTTATCCACCAAGCAATTTCTGGCTTGGGGAGGTATCCCTCTTGGTAGAACACAGTAAGTATGAATATACCTTAGCTCCTCGGTGCTAAGATTTTGCTATCAACACCTAATGATATTCCCTGTTTTGTTCATTATGACCTTATTCTTGTTGTTAAAATGGAGATAAAGGTATCTTATAATCACTTAATCATTCTATTAAGAATTTAAAATGTAAATTAAACCTGTCACCTTTCTTTTTAAAGTATAAACTAACAAACAAAAAAGGGTTTCTGTTTTCTGAAACCCTTGTAAGTTATTTGCTGGTGACCAAATTTAGGCAATTATTAAAGTATTGATGCATTTCTGTAGAAAGCACTGTGGAAAAGTAGAAAGAGAAACCAATTAGGAGTTAACAGTAAAATTGCTGAATATTAAGAATAGTTTAAAGAGTATAAGAAAATCTCTAATGAAACAGATACATTCTATCATAGTTCATTATGAATACTATCTATTTAATCTTATTTTTATATTTACTTTCATTTTAACTTACAGATCCCAAAACTCAAACCTACTGCCATTGTTCAGTCTGTGGGTTTCTAAGCATGTAACTCTTGATGGGACTAGAGAGCCTCATCTTTCTCCTAAGGAGCAACTGGTGGTATCGAACTGCTAAGATTGTGGTTAGCAGCCCAACTCATAACCACTGTGCCACCAGCTTCTCTAAATGATGTATAACTGAGATGATAAAGTAATTTTGTTTCCACTTTCTGGCTTTTGGTAATAATAGGGCAGTGAACATTAGTATTTGAGTACCTGTTTCCAAATCTCCTGGATATCTGTCTAGGAGTGGAATTGCTGGGTCATAAGGTAATTTTATGTTTAACTTTTTGAAGACCACTGAACTATTTTCCACACTGGATGTACTCCTATGATATTTTTCTGAGAGTTTTAAGGTATAATCTTTAGAGTTTAAGTTTTGTTAAAGATCAGCTGTCCCCAGGTGTATGGATTTATTTCTGGGTCCTCGATTCTGTTACATTGGTCAATGTATTTATTCTTGTACATGATTCCTTTTACTTGTTTAATAGGTTTGGGGATCAATAAGTCAGAGGCTTCCTACTTTGTTCTGCTTCTGTAGTAATGCCTTGCTTATCCCTTTATATGTAAAGTTGGTCATTAGTTTTCCCATCTCTTTAAAGAATGATGCTGGAATCTGCATCAGGATTGCACTATATGTGTATACTGTTTTGCGTCGTATTGACAATTTCACAATGATGTTTCTTGCTGTCGCTGAGCATGGGACATTTTTCCATTGTGCAGGTCCCTCCCCCCCCTCTGGTTACTTATCTCTAAGCATTTCATCTTTTGTGTGGCTATTGTAAATCATATTGTTTTTGTTGATATAACGAAACCCTACTGATTTTTATTTATTGATCTTGTTCTTTGCTACTTTGCTGAAGCTTTAATTTAGTTCTAACAGTTTTCTTGCTCAGTCTTTTAGGTTTTCTGTGTATAGGACCATATCTGCAAATAGAATTTTTCCTCTTTGCCAATTTGGATGCCTTTAATTTCTTTTTCTTGTCCGATAGCTCTTGCTAAGATTTCTAGCACAGCGTTGCATAGGACGGATGATAAAAGGCATCCTGTCTGGTTCTTGTTTTCTTTTCTTTCTTTTTTTTAAGTTTCTGTGTGTTGAGAGTGATGTTGGCCTTTGGTTTTGTATATATGTCCATTATTATGTTGGTGGATTTCCCATCTAGTTCAGTTTTTTCTTTTTCTAGAACATTTTCTTCATCCATTATTTTTAGTTCTCCATTACCCCTAACTTCCTCTGCCATAACCCTAAGAAAATATTAATCTAATTACTGTCTCTATAGAGTTACCTATCCTATTTTGTTAGGTGTTTTTATCAAGAATAAGTGTTGGATTTTGTCAAAGACAATTTACTGCATCAATTGATATGAAAATGTATTTTTATCCTTTGTCTTATTTGTGCGATGAATTACAGTATTTTTCTAATGTTTACCCACCCTTGCATACCTGATATGAATCCTACTTGGTCCTGATATATTATTGTACTCTATTGATTGTATTCTATTGTACTCTATTATTGATATATTATTGTACTATATTGACTAGGATTTTACCTAAAACAGTTTTTTTTTCCTGTTGAGTCAAAGCAGAAAAAAGTACGTCAGTAAGTGCTATTATTATTCTTATGTTTCCCTATCAGAATTATTTGTATTTAAAATTACGTATAATAAGTGGTTAATAAGATAGAGAACTTTGTATTTAAAATCCAGTTGCTCCTCACATGGAATGCCATCCCGAAATTTGTTTTTGTTTTCATTTATTTTTAAAACATTTTATTGGGGGCTTTTACAACTCTTATCACAATCCATCCATCCATCCATTGTGTCAAGTACTTTTGTTTCCATCATCATTCTCAAAACATTTGCTTTCTACTTGAGCCCTTGGTATCAGCTCCTCATTTTTTCTTCTCTCTGCTTCCCCCTCTCCCATGATCCCTTGATAATTTATAAATTATTATTTTGTCATATCTTTAAAAAAAAATTATTTTGTCATATCTTACACTGTCCGATGTCTCCCTTCACCCACTTCTCCACTGTCTGTCCCCCAGGGAGGAGGGTATAAGTAGATCCTTGTAATCTGTTCCCCCTTTCTCCCTCCCCTTCCCTTCCACCCTCCCACTGAAATTTGTATTATAGCTCATCAAAAGCAAAGAGTAGGATTATACCCACAAATATATTTGTGTATCGTGATATTTACCCTTTGTTGAAAATATAGCCATGAATGAGGTATGTACACATAGTGTAACCAAACACCTTGAAGCAATGGGTTGCTGAACCTGGGACCTTATAACCATAATCCATAAAGACAGTGTTCTACATCCTACTTTGGTCAGTAGTGATTGGGATCTTAAAAACATGGAAGCAACCATGTAAGGTACGACTAAACAATTACTCCAATGGACTCATGCATGACCCATGCTAACATCAGCCTCCATGACCCGAGGATAAAAAACTAGATGGTGTTCTGCGAGCACTACCAGCTGCTCTGGAAAGTATAACAGTAAAAGGTTTTTCGATAGTGTGGAAGAAAAGCTAATCCACTCTTCAGATCTGGTGATGAATTTATCCCCAAGGTTCAATTTTCAGCCAACCATTAGTTAGTTCTACAAGAGGAACACTAGTATTTGTGAGATATGCACACCTTAAAATAATCAGCCATTGGAGATCAAAGGTAGGGGTTGCCTTTACTCAAAGGTACTGTTTAGGGCAGAAGGAGAAATGGAAACAGGAGACACAGGGAAGGAGTGTGGAATAAGTGATGTTACATTGAGGGAGATTGCAGTCAATGAGATGAAATAAAATACATGTGAATTGTTCTATGGAAAACAGATCTAATTCACAGCAAAAGGTTTTTTAAAAAACATCCTGAATCATTTATTGTTCTTTTTTTTTTATTGTTCTTTTTTATGAACAAGATTAACACATACTAAACTTTTAATGGAAAAACTACACATTTGTGGAATTGAAAATAGTCTTAATTCATCTTTTGGACTTAAAGTGGCATAGAATATTTAACCTGATTCTTTTTTGACCCTCTAAGCAGCTTAGGTAGCACTGTGGGTTAGACATTGGACTGCTAAGTTCAAATCTAATAGCTACTTGCTGGAGAAAGGTTATCTGCTCCCATAAAGATTTATAGTCTTAGAAACTCTATATATAGGGTCACTATGAGTCAGTCAACATCATGATAATGAGCTTGGTTTCTCTGAGTGAGGAACCTTCAACTTGTTTATCTTCATATCTTCATTTCGTCATGAGTATTTCAGGAGATGCTCTTAATACAGCTGACTTACGAGTAATCTCAAACAGTTGCAGGGCATGTTTTACCTGAGCCTGGCTGAACTTGCCAGTTCTCGTAAGATATACATTACCTTTAGTCAGTTGGCAGTAAGCCAAATCATAGCTAAAGATAGACTGGAAAACAGAAGTATTCCAAAGCATTAAATTGTTAAATATGTAAGGATATTGAATCAAAGGCAATGATATAAGGTATATTACCTGCTTAGATATTGAAACTTCCTGTTTTATTCTTGTACCATGAAATATTCTAGGAGGCAGGCAGAGAGGCTACACCTGCAAATAGTAGTTTGAGTGAATGAAGACAGAAGAGTTAAGAGACAAAGGGAATGGTGGATAGTATGTCCTCACGGTATGCTGCTCTTATCTATGAGGGGGTACCCCCCCAAACCAATGCTCATTTCTTGTTTTTATGTGAGGGGGACAGTGCATTTGGAGTTCATTCCACCAAGTCAGACTGTTAATCAAACTTTCTATTTAGAGGTTCTGAAAAGATAGCAATAACTGTGTGACAAAAAAAGGCCTGATTTATGGCAGACCAGGGACTGGTTTTGCCACTATGACAATGTACCTGCTCACGCAGCCAGCTCATTGTGCCAGTTTTTGGCACAAAACAGCATGCCTTACTGCCCCACACACCTTACTCACCTGACCTCGCTCTGTGTGACTTCTTTTTGTTTCTGCGAATGAAAAGGGACATGAAAGGACAGTGATTTGACAACTAGAGGAGGTGAAGAACAAAACTAGGGTGGTGCTGTCAGCCATCCAAACAGATGAGTTTGAAAAATGTTTCTAAGAATGGAATAGCAGATTTGAAAAGTTGAGAGAGTACTTTGAAGGTGATAATGTTTGTTGTGTAAAAAAATTTTTTTAGTACATAGCTTTGGAAACAAAAATTGCCCCTTTTGAGGGGGGGGTACCCCCTCCTATACTTGCCACCTCCTTGTCTAGTAGCCATTGTGGAATAAAGGTGCGCACTCCCCTAATACAAGAGCACCTTGCTCAGCTAAACGGTCATTTCATGATATCTACCTTCCCGACATGATCGTGTGCATAAGCAAATGTGGTGAAGAAAGCTGATGGTGCCCGGCTATCAAAAGATATAGCGTCTGGGGTCTTAAAGGCTTGTAGGCAAACAAGCG
>NW_022103900.1:39097581-39116467 GCF_000313985.2 Echinops telfairi
AAGCGAATTTTGGGAATAATGAGGGCAACAAATGTATAGGTGTGCTTTACACAATTGATCTATGCATTGTGATGAATTGTATGAGCCCCAATAAATTGATTAAAATTTAAAAAAAAGAAAAGAAAACACACTGCCATCGGGTTCATTTCAACTCATAGTGACGGTGTAGGACAGCGTACAACTGTCCATGGACTTGATGAGATTGTAACTCTTTATGGAAGTAGAAAGTCTCATCATTCTCCCAAAGAATGGCTGGTGATTTCGAACTACAGGCCTTTCTGTTCACAGCCCAATGTATAACCACAATGCTACCAGGACAGAAAAGTTTATTATTAAATAAATCAATGAAAGGAAGAAGTTTGGAAAGCTAAGATTACAAGATTTTGCTAAGTCAATAAAGTTTATTTGATTTATTTTTTTGGGGGGAAAAAAAGGTGCATAGTGCAGAATTGCCAGTTGGTCTTGGATTTTATTCTTAGGTGGGGAACTCCAAATCCTTTCCCTTCTAACACTTTGTGGACCACAATTTATATAGTTTATTAAGTGCATTATTTATTTTTCAGTGAAGAAATGTTCATATACTTTAAAAGACTGAAGGATTTGTTTACTAACAGTTGACTGATAATCATTTGTCCATTCTACTTGCATTGTACTTTATGCAGATGAGCTTGTTGGAGTGAAAAATCTGAGCAATATGCCTAAGACTGTATATCTGTGAAAGCTAGTATTTGTGTTAGGTGTGATAATGACTTAATAATACAATGCATTTCTTAATCTAGATTTTCATTGATTGATGTTTTATAAGACAGTGTTACCCTATATTACTATATAAATAAGAAAAGCAGCTAAAAAGAAATTAAGCCAATAGGCTCCTCTGGTAAAGGTGGGTTTTAAACCCGTGGTTTCAGAAATGCGGAGTTCTGGAACTGTGGTGGCAGAACTTCAAGTTGTGAAGGTAGCATGTGTGATCAGTTCATTTCTGAATATTCATTGATTGTTTATATAATTGTAGCAATATCCCAAGTGGAACACTGTGTTCTTATTAAAATATGTGATTGTTTTTAGGCTTCAAAAGCTAGCTCTAAGAAATAATTCTACATCTATAACTCAACATTTACGACTGTTTATTAGAGGGCAAGATCAGGACTGCTTTCAGGTTTGTAAGATGCATGATTTAGTTCTAATTTTATGTTTTTGCTGAGCCCAGAGATTTTAAATGTGGAGATATGTTCATTGTTTATTTTTATTGTAAATTATATGGGGGTTTACATATCAAATCATTGTTTTGCATTCATCATTTTAACCAACTTATCAAATCTCCCTATGGCTTATTCTGTCTCCCTCCCCGTCCTTTTCTCCCATTTCCCTCTGGTAGAATGTGGTCTTCCTCTTCATCAAAGTAAACACTTACCTACCCTCTAGCCTATGGCTTTCCCTCTCCACTTCACCCCTCCCTCTTTTGTTAACCTTAAAATCTGTTTCTTTTCATATGAAAACCTTGTCATGATTTTTTAAAAAATAACCGTGCTTTCGTATAGCATTTGCCCTCTTTTTGACTAATTTCACTCAGCATATAGTCCTTTAAGTCCATCCATGTCTTGAGGTTTTTCGCAGTTCATCATTATTCTTTAACGAAGTGTAGTTATTTCATTGTATCTGTGTACCAAGGCTTATTTATTCATTTATTCCATGATGGCCATTTAGGTTGTTTCTCCCTTCTTACTATTAAGAATAGTGGTGCAGTGAACATGTGTGTTCATATATTTTTCATGCTGTGTTCCTTAATCTGTAGGGTACTTATTAGGTAGCTCTGTTGCTGGGTCATTTGGTACGTCCAGTCTCAATTTTTGAGGAAGTGCCATATCACTTTCCTCGGTGGTAGTACTGATGCACAGTCCCACCAGTAGTGTCTGCAGGTTCCAGTGTCTCTTCAGCCCATTGAACATTTGTTATTTTTTTCTTTCTTGACTTTGCTGTCAATGGTGGGGTGAAGTGGTATCTCATGGTTGATTTGCATTTCTCAGTAGGCAGCTAGTGATTGAGAAAATTTCTTCATGTGCTTATATGGTATGCTGTATTTCTGCCACTGCCCTGTTTTAAGCAATGCCTATTTTTAAATTGTAGCTTCAGAACATTTTTGGTTCAGAAGATCGATTGACCAGTAATTGTGAGATCAGAATTCATCCAGAAGAAGACATTAACATCTCTGTATTGTTTGCGCCTACTCGATTATCTTGTATGTTGGCTAAACTAGAAATTAAACAACTTGGAATTAGATCTCAACTAGGCGTTAAGTTCACAGTAAGACTATTTTATTTCCCTTTTCCTTGTAATTTATGACTTCGTAACAATTGGTTTAATTTTGGTAAATTTATATATATTCCTTTTTTATGAGTCAAACAAGAACTTAAATTTAAAAACAAGTTTGGGAATTATATTTTTGTAGAATTCTAATAAAAGCAGGCAACATAGTATTTGTGTAAGTAGCATTCTCTTCCAATGCCTTTAAATTATTTATTTGATAATTTTGAAATATACCAACTATTTAGCATGTTTTAGGATTAGTCAAGGTGTGAGCTATTTTAGGTAATGGTTCTCATTCTTGCAGTTCAGCAAATATTATTCATATCATTAGCTAAATCTGTTCTAGATACTGGGTATATAAAGGCAATAGTTTTTATATATTTTTTATTCCCAGTATCAGTTAAAAAATTATTTAAACCCATTTATGTAAATATTTTCAAAGCAAATATAGTTTAAAAATTATTAATTATTGAGGGAAGAAAATAGGGCCAGAGGACTAACATGGGTTGCTTCTTTCAGATTATCCAGAATAGACTTTTATTCATTTCAAGTTTGCTTATAATAATTTGAATTCTTAAGCAAGACTTTCAAGAAAATGAATATCCTGATGATCTAGAGCAGAACCAATTGTTGTAACAGCCAAGCAAGTTTGGGTTAGATACCCTCTTAAGGGTTACAACCAAGACAACCCTGGAACAATTCTGCTGTTACATAGGGTCACCATGACTCAAAATGGTTGGGACAGCATGTAACAATGTTGCTTTTATTATATATTTAATAGTTATCCATCAATTCTTTTTTTTCTTCATGTATTACAAAGCACACTACAAATATCAATATGATTTACTTAAGCATTTAAAGATAATCTTTGTATTGTTCTGTTATGTAAGCTTGACTATTCTAACAATTACATAATTAGTATATTGGAAGGTAAGTCATTTGCAGTTTTTTGATTTGTTTCCCCATAAAATAAAAGTCTTTACTATAATGTTGTTATGAAAATGGGAATATTACTAGCCAGGATGCCCAAACAAAATTTTTTTATACAGTTTAATCCTCTGCTATCTATTATATAAAGACAATTTTGGACGTGTTTATTCTATGCTTTTAGATACCCTTGTCTGGATATGGAGGAACAAGTAATCTTATTTTGGAAAATGTTAAGAGATTATCTGACCATTACATGGTTGCAGTGAATGGCCTAATTCCTGGTAAAGAACGGAGAGTTGTTTTTTCTGTTCGGAACACTGGTTCTCGAGCAGCCTTTGTTAAAGCAGTATGTTTTAAGGATTCTCAGAAAAAAATTTTGTTGGATCCTAAAGTGATGAGGATTTTTCCAGATCAATTTGTGCTCAAGGAAAGAACACAAAAAGTAAGCATAAAAGTTTCTCCCTTAAAATTTGAACTAATTTTTAGAGTAAATTAATAGGTATTTTATAAGCAGAATGTCAGTGCAGAAATGTATATTTATTTTTAAATCCATTTATAAATTCTATGCATATGCACTCACATCTTTGTTGAATTTTTTAGGCTTACAAAATAGTTTATTCCAAATCAGATTACGTACTTAAGGAGTAAATCAAAGATATTGCTACTAGGATTCTAGTTGATGCATGAAGGGTTTATTCTAAAACAAAACATGTTAAATGCCTCTGTAGTCATTGGATGGCTAAAGACTATAGTTCCTTTAGTAATATTGATACATTTTCTTGAAAAACATAGGGGGTTATCAAGAAGTTTTAGAAAACTAAAAATTGCACTGGTGAGGAAAAAGCCTAGGAAAATTGCTCCAAGGAATTTTTCCCATCGCGACAATGCACCTGCTTTTTTTTTTTTTATTGTTTTTTTAGGGCTTTGTAAAACTCTTTTTAAAATCCATACATACATCAATTGTGTAAAGTACATCTGTACATTCATTGCCCTCATCATTCTCAAATCATTTGCTCTCCACTTAAGCCCCTGGCACCAGCTCCTCATTTTTCCCCTCCCTCCCCCCTCCCTCATGAGCCCTTGATAATTTATAAGTTATTATTTTGTCATATCTTACACTGTCTAACATATCCCTTCACTCACTTTTCTGTTGTCCGTCCCCCAGCGAGGAGGTTATATGTAGGTAGTTGTAATCGGTTCCCCCTTTCCACCTCACCCTCTCTCCACCCTCCTGCTATCGCCACTCTCACCACTGGTCCTGAAGGGATCATCAGCCCTGGATTCCCTGTGTTTCCAGTTCCTATCTGTACCAGTGTATATCCTCTGGTCTACCCAGATTTGTAAGGTAGAATTGGGATCATGGTAGTGGGTGGGGAGAGGAAGCCTTTAGGAACCAGAGGAAAGTTGTATGTTTCATGGTTGCTACACTGCTGTCAAGGATGAGCATGGCTCTTCATTGAGAAAACTTAACCCACACATTGTTAGAGTAAACCAGCATCTAACAACCGCACGTTCTGTAGGCACAATGTATGGTTACAATATATAAAGATTATAGTAAAGTCATAGAAGATAGGAGAGATAGAGAAGATAAAATAAAGGAGTGAGACACATTTTATGGTAGCATGCTCACCTCTGGGACAGCCATGATCTCAGCAGCCAGGTCCATGTAGAGAGAAAGAATCTTTACTGTCTTGGGATCTTTGTAGGTAGCCATAAGACATGCATATTCAGTAGTTACATATGTCACAAGGTGGGTGGTAACCACCGTAAAGTCCCTGGGCTCACGGTGAGGGAACCTTTGGGGAAAGGCATGAGGGGATGGGAGGAGATAACAAGAATGTCTGCTTCTATAGGGAGACAGAATCGACCGTGTGCTCACTTTAAGGCAGCATAGCTGTTAAGGGAGAATCTATGGGAATGATATTTAAAGCAGGGTAATGGACTTTATCTCTAACTTACTGAAGTGGTGGCTTTCCTACCGTGGAAGACTAGCTTTCCAGATCGCCTCTTTTAGGGAATATAGTCCTAGCCATATTTCCCTTAGTGTTAGTTCCCACAACCCATCCTGTAGCCCCGATCACCTTTAGATTTCTTTCTGTTTCATTCCCCAAACTCAAAGGACATTTTGAAAAGAACACAATTTGTGTCCTTAGAGGATGGCAAAACTTATTTTGACATATAAATGAAAGAGCCAAGATTTTCCCCGAAGGCTTAAAAATATGGAAACTCTTCCTTCAGAAGTATATAGACCTAGATGGGAGGATGTCAAGAAGCAATATCTTTTTATTTTCCAGCAATGCTTTTTGACCTACTTTCGTAATCAAGGGGGGGAAAAAACTTAACTCTCAAATTTTTTTCTTGGATCAGCATATTACTATTATATACACACCATCAGACAGAGAGAGTGGTTGTAGAACTACAACGGAGCTATCAACTATATACTTATTTGGTGGTGATGAAATTTCAAGACAACAGTATCGAAGGTAGGTTATTTATCTTAAAGAATATTGTAAACTATTTTACAGTGATAGGTTGTCAAATGACTCCAAACTTGAGCTTTGTACTTGAACAGCACAGTGCAAGGGGAGGGGGAGGTAGAGGTTGCTTGGTGTTTGTAACTTTGCTTTATAGTCAAACTGAAAATCTGACTCAAAAAACCTGTACAAGCAGAGATTGAGTCACACATCGAGTCTCACCTCACACTAAGGGGTGACACCTCAGTCTAAATGCCACTGTAGCCCAGGCAGCAAGTAGTGCTTGTGTTAGTGAGCAAGGGAAATCATTAACTTACTAGGTGAGAGGATATCTATATGCCAGTCTTTACTTACAGTCCTTTGAGTTATATTCTTTGTGTTTTTTTTCTGAGGCATAATTTGAGAAATCCCCCCGCCCCTTTTTTAAATCTGTTGAAGACTCTTGGAATGTTTAAAAATAAATAATTTAAAAGATGCCACCTGAGGTTATAACAGGTCAAATTATGTGTTTTAGAGATGGAAACATATTTGGAGAAATCTGATTACCAGTGTTTTGTTTTGTTTTTTGTTTTCATTTCCCTTTTTGCCCCCCCCTTTTCTTAATGGATCGTAGAAATCATTATATTGTTTTAGAATCTGTGATAAATTTACAGCAATATGATTTCCTTTGTGGGCATAGGAGTATTGATAGAGAAGTCTTCATTTCAGTTCTCTCACCTCAAAGATTCCCTGGAAGAGGCAGATGAACATATTTCATGTAGTATATTTAAATGTTTCCTTCTGGTGCCCAATGAATACTGGTCCAGGACTACCATATATTTACTATTTTAATGCATCTCCTCCTTTTTTACCCACCTCCTTTCTTATACCGTGTATTAATCAGGTAGGCATGATATTTTGCCTTAGCGGGTGAATATTATTTAAAGTTTTTACCCTATCACCAACCCTCATCATTTGTGTAAATAGTGTGCAGTCACTTAAGAGTTTAGTCTGTACAAGTCAACAGTTAATGTAGTGTAGTTCGTAGCTGGCCCATACTTGTATAATTTCCTTTTCTTAATAGTGTATTCAATTCTATAGCATTGGCTAAATTAATGAAACAATCAATAGAATTACCTTATGCCCCAGGGGGGATGATTTATATTGTTCTCTGTCATAAAATTATAATGTCTCTGAAGTGAAATATGTTAATCATAGATATAGGAGTGGAATTTGGGCTCATAGGTAATTCTAGCTCCAATCTAAGAAGAATTACTTCTTATGACATGGCCCTGCTTCATGCTCACACTCATGGAGAGGTCACCGAAGATATATAGGTGCTGTAGCAAAGCACCTAGGATCATAATGGCTTGTCTTCAAACAAGCACCATCTAAGTGAGGTGTCAACTAAGTCCGCATGGAAGAAGCACACCAGCCTGTGTGATTTAAGGATTGAAAATAATAAAAATTGATGTGCATTATGTCCAGTAAAACTGGGAGGTGGGGGACAGGAAAAAAATCTAAATCTGGAGGAGAGAATTTTGTCAGAGCCTAAATTGTGAAAACAATTTGCAGAAGGCTATGTATGGATAACAGTGGAAGTCCCAAATCCATTTGTTTGCAGGGTCTCTACAAACGACTCTAGTGAATCCCCTCTGACCATAGTCCAGGCGGGTGAATAGCCTTGCTATTCGACAGACTCCATTGTAAAGTCAATTATGGCATATATCATTGGATTAAAATGCAATATCTTATTGCATTAAAAAAAATCTCCCCTTGATCTGCTTTAAAGTCATTTCAGTGTTTAGTATTCTCTGCTTTCTTTTCTATTGATATTTTTCTGTTTTGTTAGTCATTCTTGGGTTTCTTTTTGTTAGTTTACTTTTGGGGTTTGTATGATTTGTGTATGTGAAATCCAGATAGTAACTGGGTTGCTAATTGTCTACAGGCATGCATGGGAGGAAGGGGAGAAATGGGGAGCTAACAAGAATAAGTATGAGAAAATGTTCTGAAAATTATTGTGGTGATTGCACAAATCTTGATATGATTGAACAATTAAATTGTGTGATATATCAATAAAACTTTAAAAATATTTCCCTCTATACCTTTTATGTGTTGTTTTCTTAGCATATTCCTTTTTTTCTGAGACAAATTTATAACAAACCAAATTAATACAAATGATAAAAATGGAAACCCCTAAAGAATCTAAACTTATTCTTTTTTAAAAAAATCATTTTATTCGGGGCTCTTACAATACTTATCACAATCCATACATCTGATCCATTGTGTCAAGCACATTTGTACACTTGTTGCCATCATCATTTTCAAAACATTTTCTTTCTACTTGAACCCTTGGTGTTAGCGCCTCATTTTTTCCCCTCCCTCCCCTATCCTCCCTTCCTCATGAACCCTTGATAATTTATTAATTTTTTTTCCATGTCTTACACTGACCAATGTCTCCCTTCACTCACTTTTCTGTTGTCCATCCCCCAGCGAGGGGTTTATATGTAGATTGTTGTGATCGGTGTCCCCTGTCTCCCCCTTCCTTCCCCATACTCTCCTGGTATCAGTACTCTGATTATTGTTCCTGAGGAGTTTATCTGTCCTGGTTTCTTATTTTTACTCTTGCACTAAGGGATTCTCTTTCGATAGTTGTATTTTACTAAAGTTATTTAATTTTACTACCTTGTATACCCTTCTAAGGGAACTTTAAAAACTTTTATGGTGAAAAAAAAAACACGTACTAGGTTTAAAGCATGAAATTATCATAGTATTGTCAGTGTTTTCAGTGGGATTTGTCAACTGACTAATGAAAACTGTTGAGGCCTTTTTATATGTAAAACCACTTTTGAATTAAATTTTTCCTGGCAGAGCCCTTTTGCACAAACCAAAGATTATAGAACAGATACTGCCAAAACATAGTCTACTGCAGAACATTGATTTTGCTGAAGCATTTCAAGATGAGCTGCTAGTCACTGAAGGTAAGATTTCTTCAACATATCTCATGTTTTAGGTCCTTTATAATAATCACTACGATCAATAATGTGATGTAAGTATGAAAAGTATTAGTTTAAGATAATGGTGTCAGGGGAGTTTGACCTGCAGTTACCCCATGATACTTTGTATAAAGTACTTCACTGAAAATCAACTCCCTTATTTAGCAAATAGAATAAAACCAAACTTTCTATGTAGAGTTCATCTGTGTAGCTTTGTCAAGAGATATCTCTTAAAATTTGAAAGGGCTTTGTTACACAAATGTTAATTTGTTATTAATATTGTTATGAATTAGAATTAACCCACTGGCAATGGGTTTCGGTTTTTCTTTTGCTAATATTTATTCTGTGGTTAGGCATGTAAACAAGAGGAGTAGAATGAATTTAGTAGTGTCTGTTTCTCATTAAAATATATGTACTGTGGGATTTTAATTGTGTAAGAAATTTAAGTTTCAAGGCTTTCATCACAGTTCACAGTATTATTATTTATAATAGAAATTAAACTAGATGACTAAGATTAAAGATTGTTTAATTGTGCAATGGGATATTTTGAGGCCATTAAAGCCCTGGTGATGTAGTGGTTATGTGTTGGGCTATGATCCGCATAGTCGGCAGTTCAAAACCACCATCAGTTTTGCAGTAGAAACACTGGGCTTTCTACTCCTGTAAACCATTTCCATCTCAAAAACCTACAGGGAGTTGCTATGCATCAGCATTAACTCAATGTTAGTGTGTTTAAATAAACAATTATATGAATTTTTATTAAATGGCATAGGAAATTCTTCATTTATCAAGAAAAAAATACTTTAAATTAAAAGTTTGCATAGTAAAATCTCATTTTGGTAAAAAAGAAAACAATCTAATGTGTCCTTGTATAGCTACATAGGTAAGCATACCGATATATTAACAGTGCTTATATTTAAAAATTTAATTTAAGTTTAATTTAATAACATCATAAAATCCAGATATTCAGTCATATCAAGGATTATGCAATCATCAGCACAGTTAAGTTTAGAATATTTTCTAATTTCTTGTACCAATTGGTGTTGACTCCCCGTTTCTCCCATCTTCCCCATCCATGCCCTCCCAAAACCATACTCACTGCCCGTGAGTTGATGTGAACTCACAGTAACCCTATCAGACAGGATAGAACTGCCTCTGTGAGTTTCTGAAACTGTAACTCTTTAAGGGAACAGAAAGTCTAATCTTTCTCCTGAGGAGCAGCTAGTGGTTTCAAACACCTGACTTAGCATTTAGCAGCCCAGTGAGTAACCATTACCCCACGAGGGCCTCCTGTCCACAGGCAATCATTCATCCAACATGGTCTTCATAACTTCCTCCATCTCAGCTTCTCTATACAGAAAAACATACAAAACAAGGACAAAAACAAGAAAAAGGATCCAGCAGCAACGATCACATAAAACAGAAAGATCTCAATCTAGAAGAAAATAGGAAATATTAAAATTTAGGATAAGTTCAAAATGGGTTCAAGGGGAGATCTTATGAAAATATATTATATTCCAGCCTAAATACCACTGCTAAAATCCACTTAAAATGTTCTTTGTCTGCGATTAGTTCTATTAACTTTTCTAGTTTATGGACAGTATTTCTACATGGACTCCTTGACATCCTCTCCATGTTACCCCTGTAAATGGGTTTTGGTCTTCCACTGTTGTCCATAGTGTTCTTGAAATCAGATATTTAGAATTTAGGCTTTGATACTGTTCCCTACTCCAGGGTTGGATTTTATTATTTACAGTCCTTGGTTCACACAGGCTGGTGTGCTGCTTCCTTGTGGACCTAGGTGACTGCTCATTTAGATGGCTACTTGTTTTGAGACAAGCCTTTATATTCCAGATGATAGTTTTCCCTGGTAGCTGGGCATCATCTAATTTCTTCAGCACACTTGACTGGCAGCCATATCTTCAGTGATCTCCACATGAGAGGGCGAGTGCTGGGCGGAGCTATGTCACAAGAGCAATTTGTTCTTACATTAGGTCTGATCAAGTGAGAGCTCAAAATCCTTTATCTAAGCATGGTTACTATATGTCCTTGGTTTACTTTTAGAGACATCATTATCATTTTTTTGTAGTACATCATAAATCATCCCCATGTGGTTTAAAGGTAATTCTATTGATTATAACATTATTTTAGTCACTGGTAAAACACTGCTGAACTAAGGAATTTATACATGTGTAGGACTTCTTATTAGACTCCAGTACATGAATTGTTAACTTGTACATCTTTGAAACCATGGGTTCATGGGCACAAGTTACACAAGCCATGAGAGTTGGAGATACTTATTGTTTCTGAAATATGAAATAAAGAGAAATTGTAGGAATGATGTAATTTAGGATCTTATATTGTTATATTTAATAGTGCCTTCTAGATTTATTTAAAACTCTGAGACTGCCACTTAAAATTCTGTACCCTTCAGCAATTACTTAAACCTCTTTGCTTTTACATTTCTTATCTTTGAAGTAGAGATGATAATTCAATCCTCAAAGACTTGAAAAAAATTCACTAAGTTTAGATATAAATGAGGGGGCTTCAGAATATATTTGGAAGAATTTCAATTCCATACCTTTTAATTCCATTTTTCCATGAACTCTTTGAAGCTTCTCATATATATAAATATTTAAAACTGACTGGCCCACACTAAACTTTATATAAATATTTGCTGCCATATAATGTTTACAACTTTTTAGATAGGAAATAATTCTTTTAAATTTTTTTATTAATCATTTTGTTTGGGGCTTTTACAGATCTTATAACAATCCATACATCAATTGTATCAAGCGCATTTGTACATATGTTGCCATCATTATTTTCAAAGCATTTTCTTTCTGCTTGGGGCCTTGGTTTCAGCTCTTTTTTTCCCTCCCTTCCCCACCTTGATAATTTATAAATTATTATTTTCATATCTTACACTGTCTGCTGTCTCCCTTCACCCGTTGAGATAATTTATTGTGCCAGCCTGGCCGATAAACACAAGTGGGATTAACTGAAGGGCAGAGAGATAAATGGCTTGGTGAGCCTTGTCTTTCTTGTCTCTCGCTCTTTGATCATCGGACCAGTGTGCGGCTGCCTTGCTTGTTCTGTGCCTCAATTTAAAGGCTACACTACCTGTGGGATGTCTAACCTGTGGACTGTGTCTCTGTAAGTTGAGGTCCCTTTAAGACATCTCTGGAGCTGGGGACTGGCAGTTGGTGACCTGCCTTGTAATTGGCTGCTATGCTGACATAGCCTAGCTCTCTCTATAAATAGAGGAAGACCTGGCAGCAGACAAGACTTGAAGGACTGCTAGTCTCTCACAACTTTCTCATGGCAGTGAGTTGAATTGAGCCATTTGTAGTGCTTTATAATTTAACTGTTTCTTTCTTGTATTATATATTTATCTATCTGTATATAATTTAACAGTTCATTTCTTGTTATATATCTAATTATCTTTATTAAATAAATATATTAAATTATCAGCAATTTGGTTTTATCTCACTAGAGAACCCTGTCTAACACACCCGTGTTTCTTTTCTGATCTGTCCTCCTCAGTGGTGGTGTGGTGTGTATAATTTTCATGCCAGTCAGTACCTACACTCAACCTAAAAAATTTTGTGATTTGAAGTATATAATATTGGGTTCTTTTTGTTGTGTAACTATGTAAAGATTCATGCATCTCAAAACATCATTTTCCACTGTAGTATATGATCTTCCCCAGCGGCCTAATGATGTTCAGCTTTTTTATGGAACCATGCGTAAAATTATACTGTCAGTGATGGGAGAATTCAGCGATTCCATTTCTTTTGGAGAATTTCTTCAGCCATCTTCCAAAGCTAGCTTGGAATCTAAAAGGTAAAAAGAAAATAAATCTTTTGACAGATTTCAAGATTATTTATAGTAGAGATGATCTTTGCCTGTATGTCATTATCTTTTATTCTCCACTTCTTATTTCATCTGCACAGATGGCCTTTCATCAGTGATATTTTAATTACAAGTTAAGATGTTGTCTGACAGATATTTCTGCTCTACTGTAAAATTAATCTCTTGTACAAGGATAGTTAAGATTATAAAATAATTGGTTCCTTATGAAACTTTGTCATACTTTAATTATATTTCCTGAATCATTAGTATCATATTAGGATTTAGTACATTTCTAATTCTGTTTTCTGTTTCACATTTATTAATTGACTTTCCACTATGAGGAAGAGATTTACTTTCCTCCTGCATTGGCTTACTCATTAGAATGAATTCATGGAGTTAGTGTATTATAATCTGCTATCATTCTTTAGTCCCTTCAAGCTGACTCTTTGATTCCTTTGCTGTGTCCCACATTATTCTTGGAGCATTTTTGTATTTACTAACACAATAGGATGTTCTAGGCTCATCTTATATTTTCCTGCCCCAGCCCTAGAGTAACCATTGCTCTTAGAAGCCTAACTAAGATGTTTTCATAACTTTGCTCCCTGTATATACCACCATCTTCCTGGATTTGTTTGCACAAAGGTCCCATGGACCAATAACCTATAGTAAACATACACATATACTCACCCTTTCCCTCCCACACCCAATTCAACCTGTGTATCTATCCATGCATCTACTCACAGAACATCGTGATTGCAGGGTTATGTATGTAACTGGTTCTCCCATTGTCTTCCCTTGCCTGTATCATTTTTGACTGACGTCCTTCTTCCTGTACATTGCTTTTCCTTTCACCTGTTAACATGTATCTGCCCTATAGCCAGTTATTGTATGGACTAGGTGTTGCACTTCAAGCCCCGACATTGCCTCTTAAAACTCACCAACTTCTCAGCAGAGAGATGAGCCTGCCTCTTGCTATAAAGATTTAGTCTGGGAAATCCTATATATAGCCGATATGAGTTGGAATCAAATCACTGACACTGGGTTTGGTTACTAGCCACCACTAGTAACCATCAAAGAATTTTCTTTTGAACTATTCTTTGTACAGTAGTGGTCTTATATAATATTTGTCATTGATTAATTTCTCTCAGTATAATGTCCTCCAACTTCACCCATGTTATAAGGTATTTCTTAGGTTAATCATTTCTCTTTAACTTACAAAGAATTTTGTTGTGTTTATATACAATTGTTTGTTATCCATTTAATTGATCTTTTTACTATTGTGAATATTGCTTCCATGAATCAACACATTGCTACAAATGATATAAGCTCGTATTTCTCTAGGATATACACCAGGTAGAGGGATTACTGGGTTATGTGGTATTTTTATTTCCAGTTTTTTGAGGTAGCGTTATACCATTTTCCACAGTGGTTGCACCATTTTACAGGCTTACCAGCAGTTTATGAGAGAGTTCCTTACTTTCCATACTCTCAAAGCATTTGCCATGTTCTATTTTTTTTTTAAATTTTAACTTTGCTAGTAATGCTGGAATCACATAATAATCATTGTTGTCATGTTTTGCAGTCATCCGATGGCTAATGATCACAAGCATAGGAACAATTGTAAGGATAATGCAGGACCAGGCAGTGGTTTGTTCTGTTGTGCATAGGGTCACTATGGGTCAGCACCAACTGGATGACGCCTAGCAATAGTCCCTTGTCTCATAGATCATTGCCAAAACTATTTTCTCCAGTCTGAGTTCTCATTGAACTCTTTTGGATTAAAATCCTTAAGAGGATGTTAAGTATCCAGTTTTAGGAGATCCAGTCATCTATTTTACCTTCTGCTGTTTGTGTGTGTTCAGTTACAGTTGATAGTTTATTTATGTCTTGTATTAAGAGCTTTACGGTTGTCCTTTTTTATTGAAGTTCTTTATACTTCAAGGTGTTACCTTTAAATCTCTGATCCAATTTGAATTCCTTGTGTATGATTCCAGTTTCATTTTCTGTTAATGAATATCTAGTTTTGATAGCACCATTTGCTAAAGAGTCTGTCTCTTCCCCATTTACTGCATTTCAGCCCTTTGTGAAAGATCAGCTGTTCTTAGGTGGAAATATTTTCTTCTGCATTCTCAATTCTGTTTCATTGATCTATGTGTCTGTCCTTGTACCACTACTATGAGTGTCTGATAGGTTTGATAGTAGGAAGTGTGAGGGCTCTTGCTTTGTTTCTCTTTAGTGGTGCTTTGCTAATTTGGATTCTTTATAAAGTTGGTGATTTCCCCCCAATCTCTTTAAAGAATGATATTGGACTCTGGATTAGGCTTACATTATATTTGTAGATCACTTTTGGAAGTATTAGCATTTTCATAATATTAAGTCTTACTGTCCATTAACAATCTGGAACTCTGGTGGTGTAGGGAACTGCTAACAGCAATTTGAAAACACCAGCTGCTCCACAGGAGAAAGGCGAGGCTTTCTACTCCCATAAAGTGTTACAGTCTCAGGAACCCACAGGGTCAGTTCTACCCAGCTCAATGTGGTCGCTATGAGTGAGAAAGGACTCGATGACAGTGGGTTTTTAGATCCATGAACATGATGCATTTGGGCTTCTTACAGTAATGGTGTTTTGTAGTTTGTTGTTTTGTATAAGTCTTTTAGATTTCTTTCTAAGTATTTCATCTCTTGGGTGGCTATTACAAATGGTGTTGTTTTCCTGATTTCCTCTTCAGGAAATTAGTGTAAAGGAATCTGGTGGATTTTTGCATGTGCATTATATGTCGTGACACTGCTGGATCTTTCCGTCAGTTCCAATAATTTTCTTTTGAAGTCTGTGTTTTGTTTGTATGTTTTGTATGTTTGATAGGTGCCATCAAGTCTTCTCTGTCTCATAGTGATCCTGTGTACAACAAAATGAAACAGTACCTGGTTCTGCACCATCCTCACAATTGTTATGTTCAAGCCCATCACTGTGCAGTCATTTTGTGAACCTATCTTCTTCAGGGTCTTCCTCTTTTTGTTGCCCCGCGACTTTACCAAGCATGATGTCCTTTTCCAGGGACTGGGCTCTCCTGAGAACATGACCAAAGTGCATGAGACAAAGTCTCACTGCCCTTGCTTCCAAGGAGCATTCCGCTGTATTTCTTCTGAGACAGATCTATTTGTTCTTTTGGCAGTCCGTAGCACTTTCAATATTCTTTGCCAGGCATTTTCATTCAAACGTGTTCGCTGCTTCTTCAGTCTTCTTTATTCAGTGTCCAGCTTCCACATGCATATGAGCCAATTGAAAATGACATGGCTTGGGTCAGACCGTTTATAGTATTATCTCCAAATAAGTATGGTGTTCTTTTGTGCCAATTTTCATGTTTTTCACTTCCCTTTCTTGCATTATGGTTCTTGGCTAAGACATCAAACACAATATTGTTATTCTTTACTTTAAGTATACACAATGTCAAGTATTTTTATTTACTAGAGTATGTGGTATGTATACTAGAATTTTTGTCATAATACATTTCAGATATATCAGGAATTGGCATAAGATGTGACACAATTTGGCTTTTTGTTGATTTTAATTCCCGTGTGTTTAATTATTAAATAAATTTCTAGTGAACTTGGAACTTCTGGAAAACATGGTGGCAATGTTTCCTTGGATGTTTTACCAGTTAAAGGTCCTCAAGGTTCCCCACTTCTTTTAGAAGCAGTTCACCCATCTCACAATAAACTAGATTCTGAAGAAATATGGACTGTCCAGCCCGAGCACTTGATTTTGATAGCTCCTTGTTCATGTGAGTATAACAAATAACAGCACATCAGGAGTGCATTCTAGAACCCAGGTTTTCCCCTTTTCTGGATCTTTGGCATATCTGGGATATATACATGTGAACCTTTGGCATCCTGACTTGTGATTGTTATTTGCCTAAGTCTTCCTCTTACCTACTAGAGACCTAACTCAGATCTGACTGTAGCATCTTGATTTGAGACCATATTCTTCAATGTAAGCTTCTAAAATCTTTAAAATGACAGAACCCCATGTATTAGTTCTTCCCTGGCACTTTTCTAGAAAATGCATTTGGCCTAAACATTCATTAGTTGGTTCAGAGCAGGGACAAATGTGTCTATGTCAAAGGAATATGGTAACAATGTTTAGATTCCCTTTTTTCTTTAACTATTCTGTATTGCCGGTATCTATATAGTTCCCAGGAGAGTAACTAATGGACTTATTTTATCAAGAATTTGAAATTTATATAGTTAGTCCATTAATGTTTTTATTTAGGGTTTATGTTCATTAATATTTGCCTTTCTCGCTAATAATATGAATAATATTTATCTGACACAATAGGTGACATGACAAAAACTCGATGTTTCCAGATTTTAAATAATTCTGTTAGGTCACTGAAATTTGAACTATACTGGCCAGCACATTGCCTTACAGTAACACCCCAACATGGAATTATCGAACCAAAGTAAGTATGACTTTTCTTCTGTTTTCCACTATATTGTACTCAAATGCTATTTGGGTGATGCTTTAAGTTTCAAATGATATGGCGGTTAAATTATACAGTAAATATTGGTATTGTTCTGTGTGCAAAGCACTGTGCTGGTTTATGCCTAAACACGTAAAGCTATGGTCTAAACTGAAATGGTGAAGGAGTACCACTGAGCTGAGTGGCAAGGACATGTTCACCTGGGTTGAAGAATTCAGTGTTTTCCTGGCTACAAAATAACAGTGAGGAATACAGTTGGGAATGCAGCCTAAATGGTTTTGCCATTTGTTACCTTTTTTCTGTTGAGTCACTTACCTGCTTTTGTCTGTGGTACATAGTAGACAAAGTTTTCTGACTTTTAATAAGTCTGAGTTGTAACATAGGTTACAAGACAGAAGGACGCTTTCTTGAGTTCATACATTTGTAAGCTGAACCAGAAAACCCCAACTCACTCCAAAAAAATGGTTGCTAACCGTTATACACAGCTGAATCCTGTGAGGGGAAACTGGAACTCTGCAGCTCTTTAGGGTAACCTGGTCTCACAGAACACTCAAGTCTGAGGGGTCTTTGTGTTTAGAATTTGCAACCTTGCATAACAACAACCTGAAGTTTATTTACAGTACATACTCGAATATAAACCGACCCGAATATCAACCGAGGCACCTAATTTTACCACAAAAACTGCATTAACAATGTGCTGGAAAAACTCGGCTTATACAGGAGTATATAAGTGATACATGTGCATTTTAGGAGAGTAAACTTGACTGAGTTAACTTGATTGTATTGGGAACAAACGGAAACATTTCTAGGATAAGCAGACCCTTTTCTTTTTTCTTTTTTTAAATTATTTTATTGGGGACTCGTACAATTCTCATTACAATCCATACACACATCCACTGTATCAAACACATATGTACATTCACTGCCCTCATCATTCTCAAAACATTTACCCTCCACCTCAGCCCTTAATATCAGTTGCTCATTTTCCCCCTCCCTCCCCTCCCCTCCTCCCTCATGAACCCATCATAATTCACAGCTTCTTATAGTTTTGTCATAAATTACACTGTCTGACATCTCTGCCCGCCCTCTTCTCTGCTGTCCCTCCCCCAAGGAGGAGGCAATACCTAGATTCTTGGAGTAGGTTCCCCCTTTCCACCCCACATTCCCTTCACCCTCCAGGCCTCGCCCCTTTCACACCTGGTCCTGAAGGAGTCATCTGTCCTGAATTTCCTGTGTTTCCAGTTGCTATCTGTACATCCTCTGGTCTAGCCAGATTTGTGAGGTAAAATTGGGATCATGGTAGTGGGGGGAGGGGAAGCATTTAAGAACTAGAGGAAAGTTAAATGTTTCTTTTTTGTTTTTCTTTTTTTAAAATCATTTTATTAGGGGCTCACACGACTCCCATCACCATACATACTTCAACTGTGGAAAGTTATTTGTTTCATCGTTGCTACCCTGCACCCTGATTGGCTCATCTTCTCCCCTCAACCCTTCAGCAAGGGGGTGTCCAGTTGCCTACCGATGGGCTTTGAGTCTCTACTCTGCACTCACCCACCTTTACAATGATATTTTTTGTTCTTTGATGCTTGATACCAGATCCCTTCGACAGCTCGTGGTCACACATGCTGTTATGCTTCTTCCATGCTTTGTTGCTTCTGAGCTAGTTGGCCACTTGTTTATTTTCAAGCCTTTAAGACCCCAGATGCTATATCTTTTGATAGCCTGGCACCATCAGCTTTCTTCATCACCTTTACTTATGCACACCTTTGTCTTCAGTGATCGTATCAGGAAGGTGGGCACCCACTGATCTGATTTTTAGTTCTTTGATGTCTGAAACTGGTCACTTCTGCACCTTGTGGTCAGACAG
>NW_022103900.1:39118139-39119356 GCF_000313985.2 Echinops telfairi
GTGGTTTGCCTCGGTGTCTCAGGGTCAGTCTGGGCCAGTCCCGACACTGAGTCTCCAGTGTTGTCCCCCTTAGAGCCCAGGGCCATCAAGGGACGGCGTGTCTCGTGTTGGGATCAGCCATATTGTCCACTCTGTCCATTGGCAGTTCAGAGTGGGGATGTGGTCCTCCAGGCCTGGTGGGTCAGGATGTGCTCCACTCTGTGTTCCTCCCCCTAAGTGCTCTCATTTGCTCTGATCAGACATGCCCCTCTCCTCTAGCTGCAGCTTCAGTGCCGTCCTCTCAAGTAGATTGTTCAGGGGGGAGGTGCAGTTGTCCCCATAGCTGGCATGGGGGCCGAGGCCTCAAGCCCCTCTGCTGGCTCCCCACTCCTTGCCAACAAGCTACATTCGTCTGGCACTGGCTTTAAATTTGGTCCTTCTCTCCCTGTGGAGACACAAACAATACCCTTCCCTTGGGTGGTCAGTGCCCTATTCCCCGTTACATATCCTTTTTTCTTTTTCCCCCTTTCCCCTTCCCTCCATCCCCCCCTTTGTTGTTGGCTACTCTATGTCCCCCTGGATTTGGTCTGGCACCTGCCATACTACCTGGATCTTACCCCTAGAGTGTTTGTATACTACAGTAGCTTTTTCCCTGTGCCCCTTTTGCATGTACCTTTCTGTTCTTTCTTCTTTATATATATATAAACACCTCAGTGGACTCATGTTATACTTGTCCTTTTGTGCTTGGCTTACTTTGCTTAGCATTATTTCCTCCAGTTCTTCCCATGCGGTGATAGGCTTCATGAGTTCATTGCTGCTTTTTAGTGATGCATAGTACTCCATTGTATGTATGTACCACAGTTTTTTAATCCATGTCTGTTGATGGAAATTTGGGTTGCTTCCAACTTCTTGCGATTGTGAACTGTACCGCAGTGAACATTGGAGCGCGGATGTCTGGCCGTGGTTCGTTTCTTGCCACTTCTGGGTACATGCCCAGTAAGGGGATTGCTGGGTCGTATGGTAACTCAATTTTCATCTGTTTGAGAAATCGCCAGATCGATTTCCATAGTGGCTGTACATATCTACAGGTCCACCAGCAGTGGATGAGAGTTCCTGTCTCACCACAGCCCCTCCAACACTTGTTGCTTTCTGATTCTTTGAATTGGGCTACCTTTGAGGGTGTTAGGTGGTATCTCATAGTTGTTTTGATTTGCATTTCTCTTATGGCTAATGATCGG
>NW_022103900.1:39120469-39136220 GCF_000313985.2 Echinops telfairi
TTTCTGGGTCTTCAGCTCTTTTCCATTGGTCTGAGTATCTGTCATTATGCCAGTACCACACTGTTTTGACTACTGTGGCCGTATAGTACGTGCTAAAGTCAGGTAGAGCAAGCCCTCCCACTTTGTCCTTCTTGAGGAGTTCTCTGCTAATTCTGGATTTCTTCCCCCTACATATGAAGTTGTTAATCTGTTTTTCCAATTCTTTGAAGAAGGATGGTAGTATTTGTATTGGGATAGCATTGAACTTATATAGTGCCTTGGGCAGAACTGACATCTTTACTATATTGTGTCTGCCAATCCACAAGCATGGGATATTCTTCCATTTGTTGAGGTCACTCTTGATTTCTTGAAGTAGTGTTTTATAGTTTTCCTCATACAGATCTTTCGTTTTTTAGTCAGGTATATCCCTAGGTATTTCAATTTGTGCTTGACTATTGAAAAGGGTACTGTCTTTTTAATTGTCTCTTTGACCTTGTCTGATGTGTAGAGCAGTCCAATAGATTTCTGTTTGTTGATTTTGTACCCTGCCACTCAGACTCTTTTCAACAAATGGTTTTTCCCCTGTCTCTTCCATCAGGACCATCTCATTTGTTATGGTCAAGTGACTAGGAGCTAAGAGCTTTATGGTGTTGGTTTTTACTTCAGATTTTTTTTAAGTGCTTTTAAAAAATTATATTTCTGTGGCATGGTTTGTTTTCACGGGAGTTTTGCCTGTAGGTTTATGGCATTCAGCTCTTTGTTAGTCACTTAAGGCATTCAGGCAAGAGCAAAAAAGGGTGGGGAGATTATGTGAGGAGGCTGTTGGAGCCAAAGACTGCTTCTGTCCTTTCATGTTGAAAGGGTCATTAGCAGAAATAATTCTTGTGGGTATTGCTACTAAAACATGAGATATACTTGATTTTCATTATTAATTTTTTTTTTAAGGAGTAAACTACAAATTCTTGTGAGTCCTAATTCCTCCTTATCCACAAAGCATTCAATGATTCCATGGAGTGGTTTGATCTATATACACTGTGACAATGGACAAAAGGTATTGAATTTAAAAAAAATTGTTTGTAGTAGCATTGCTCCTACCCTTAAGTATTTTGATTCTTATTAGCACTTTCATTTTATAAGCCAGAAAAAGGTATAATACATCTGTTGTTTTTCAATGAACTAGATTTATCTTAAGATAGCACTTGTACAGTGTTTATTTTTTCATGATACGAATTCGTTCTCTTGGTTGGAGGTAGACCCTGGAAGCCATTACTGATTAAAAATTAAAGAAGGGTGGGAGAGAACAGAAAGTAAAAGCGTCATTTTGAGAATGGAAGAAGCTCTGATTTAGAAGATCATCTGTTTCATTTGATTGATATTACTTTTCCCTACCATTATTTTAAATATTATTTCTTTTAAAAATTATGGCTACGTTTGTATCATACTCTTTCTTTGGTTTATTTCAGAAAATTGTGAAAATTCAAATTCAAGAAGATTTGACCCAACAAGAGGGTCCTTTCACTCCTTGGGCCTCTAGCCAATTTGGAATCCTCCCGTCAGGGCCTGAGCTTTCTGCCCGTCACTTAGTGAAATCCATAATTCAACCACCTTCCACAAAAGTGGAAATAAAAAACAGCACTGTTACTTTTCCTCCAACAGAACCTGGTGAAACTTCAGGTATATTATCACAAAACTGCGATTCAAATATCTACTGATAAATTAAGGAGCAGGGGATGGCTTAACGGCTAAGTGCTTAGCTGCTAACAGAGAAATAGATGGGTGGTTGTAATTCATTGAGCAACTAACTCTACCGGAGAAAGACTCAGCCATCTGTTTCCATCAGAGTTACCGCGTGGAAATGGTTTCTTCTGCTCTGCACCATGGGCACAAAGCAATGGATATGAAACATCTGACACCTGATAAATTGACTCTAGTGCTGTCTTCTTAGCTCCCAATTAGTGAGGAGTGTAAACGTCCTCTGCTTCAGAAAACAAAACAGGTAGTCATTGACCTGTTTAGTTTGGAGAGAGTTTATGTAATAGTTTGGAGAGAGTTTGAAAATTTTGCACTTTTATTTAGTAAATTTCAAGTTTTCTTTGAGAGTGGGAACTATCCCTCCCCAAATGACCAAATCTTTTAACCGAATTGCTAGCAAGTTAAAAGCTGAAGAAGAGAAGAAAAGTAAGTCATGCCTGACTCTGTCACTTACTGATGTGACTTTGAGGCGAGGCTCTAGAATAGGGGTCCTCAAACTTTAAACAGGGGCCAGTTCACTGTCCCTCAGACCCGCTGGAGGGCCGAACTATAGTTAAAAAAAAAAACTGAACAAATTCCTATGCACACTGCACATATCTTATTTTGAAGTGAAAAAGCCAAAGGGGGACAAACACCCAGTGGGCCGGATATGTCCTCAGTGGGCCGCATGTGGCCCACAGGCTGTAGTTTGAGGACCCCTGCTCTAGAGAGTTTAAATAGAGTTGTTTACTATCTCTATTTGTAAAATGACTCTTGTAATTAAAACCTACCATATAGGGCATTGAAGATGAAATGCAATTATATGTAGAAGGTTTATGTGTTGGTTATTTAGTATGCATTCAATACATTTTAGTTAATATTCTTCCGAGATGATTTCTTTCTTTTTAATTTATTTTTGATTGATGGCTCAATCTAAATGACTTGGATTATACAAGAGGTCCTGCCCTTTAGAAAAGATTTGGGATCTCTTGACCCTTTGAGTCTCTCATTAATTTCATTTTCTTCCCAACTCAGGCCCTTCCTTTCATGACCATATGCTGACCTTCTCATCACCAACAGCTGTATTGTATTCTGCATCTCAGTTTCAGACCTGACACTGCCTGACCATTACCCCCTCACTCCTGCATTTTTTTTTTCAGCTCACTCACAGGAATTATAGCAATTCTCTTACCTCACTCGAGCTCCAATGCATTGACTCTGCTACCTTTACATTCTCCACCAACCACCCAGTTTTGTCACTCCACGCTACCACCCCACTTCCCTCCCATCATCCTGCTCTACTCTCCCACTCCTCCACCTTTCTTGACTGTCACTCCCACTCCACCTGCCCTATCCTATCCTCATTGTCACTCAGAGCCATCTCCCCACCCCACAAACATCACTCTTCATGCCCGCGCTTTCATTCTACTTTACCTCCTGCTCTCCTCCCCCACCATACTCTTACCACACTTTGTTACCACGCCCTGCCCATACCCTACTTCTCTTGAACCCTTCCTTGATTTCTGTGGTTTGTTGTTAAAGTCATTGTCTCAAAAACACCCTTATCTCATTGTATCCCGTTCCTTCTCTATTCCTGCATGGCAAATCCCAGTGCTGCTTAAACCCAAATATCTACCAACTCTGTCTTCTCTACTCTAGCAGTAGAGCATTGGTAGAGCAAACCATACATGCTAAAGATTCATGGGGATAGAGCTCAGATGGCCCCTACACTATGTTTCTTTGCCAGGTCTCCTTAGCACATTTCTTCATTACTCACTTTCCAGCACAGTTCATTAACACTGAGTCTAATCCAATCTCCCATTCTTCCTCTGCTTGCTACCCCTCCTCTTGCCCTTTGTAGCTCTTGACTTTGCCTCAGACATCACTGCAAATATAGAAGTAATTTCTCTTCCCATTCTAGACTGATCCCTTAATTTGGACCCTAATCCCATTGCTTTTCCCTTCTCAAGGATGACTCTGCTGTTGTCACTTTTCTCTCCTGTCATCGGTTCCTTTCTCATCCTTGCTGCATTCCTGTCAACACACACATAAGCCCCTCTGTCACCATTTAAGGGAAGCCTTCCTCTTGGCCTACCTATCCTTACTGCTGCCCCTTCTATACCCCTTCATAGGGAAGACTTTTGCTCACTGCTTTCCTTTTGACGGTAGGTGGCCTAGCTGAAAATTGCCAAATCCAGGGGCCCGTTTTATCAGACTTTGTATATTTGACCAGTTGATACTATAGAACACTCTTTCCTCCTTAGTTCATATACCAACTCCGTTTTTGTCGCAACCAAATGCTCATTCCCATGTTCCTTTGCTGATCTTCTTGCTAATTTCTGAAACTGTGAAAGATGGCCTGGTCCAGTTTGGGAACTGTCCATGTCCCCTCTCCTTTTCTTTTTATTTTATTTTATTTTTTTCCCCTCTTCTTGGTGCCTTTTCTTTCAGCAGGTTCAGGTGGTCTCATGACTTTAATTACTCTTAATAGCTCTAACCCAGCCCTGAGCTATAATGTACATCTCTGTAGGTGTCTAAATTAATTTTTGCGTTTGGATAGCTTATAATTTAGCCTTATTACATGCTCAAAACAAAACCCTTGGCTTTACCTACAAAAACCTGCCACTCTTACCCATTTTCATAAATGACAGTTCTCTGCTCATTTATTTATCAAGACATATAGAATTTATCGCCCACTTATTTTCTCTCCTCTCTTCCACTCATCAGCAAATCCTTTCAACTTTTGTCTTGAGTAGACAAGTTTGTCTTCAGTAGATCTCAAATCTTCATATGACTCAGTAGATCCCAAATTTGCATATGATTCAAGTCATTGTAACCAAACTACTGCAATGACATCTCATTTTCCACTCCTACTTCCTTGCAGTCTCTTTTCTAGATAGCAGCCAGTTTTAGAAATATAAATCATGTTGTTATCTTTTTGCTTAAACTCTGTAGTAGCTTCCCATTATCTTAGAATAAACTCCAAAATAGGCTGCCTGTCAAATTTCATTAAAAAGTACTATAGATCCTGTTGAACTTTTTTATAAATCATTTTATTGGGACCTCTTGCAGCAATCCGTACATCAGTTGTATCAAGCACATTTGTACATATGTTGCCATTATCATTTTCAGAACACTTTCTTTCTACTTGAACCATTGATACCAGCTTCTTCCCCCACTTCACCCTTCCACCCTCGTGAATCCTTGATCAATTATAGATTGTTATTGTTTTCATATCTTACACCGTCCGCTGTTGCCCTTTCACCCACATTCCTATTGTTCATCCCCCTGTGGGTGTGGGTTATACGTCAATCCTTGTGATTGGCTCCCCCTGTCTCCCCCTTCCCCCTATCCTCATGGTATCACTACTCACATTACTGTTCCTGAGGGGTTTATCTGTCCTGGATTCCATGTGTCGAGAGCTCTTATCTGTACCAGTGTACGTGCTCCGTTCTAGCCAGATTTGTAAGGTAGAATTGGGATCATGATAGTGGGGTGGGGTGGGGGTGCATTAAAGAACTAGAGCAGTGGTTCTCAACCTGTGTGTCACGACCCCTTTGGGGGGTCAAACGACCCTTTCACAGGGGTGCCCGATTCATAACTAGCAAAATTACAGTTATGAAGTAGCAACAAAAATAATTTTTATGGTTGGGGGGGTGACCACAACATGAGGAACTGTATTAAAGGGTCGTGGCATTAGGAGGGTTGAGAACCATTGAACTAGGGGAATGTTGTGTGTTTCTTTGGTGCTATTCTGCACCCTGGCTAGCTCGTCCCTTTCTTGTGCCTGTTGATTTTCTTTAGACATCTGATGACAGTATTTTTTTAAATTGTATGCTATGAGCCCTATCACATTATTCTGCTTATTTACTTTGTCTCTAAGATTTGTTTTAAATATTATACATGTGTTGATTGTAGAAAATTACCTGGAATTTGAGAACCACGGTAACACAGACGTAAAGTGGCATCTGTCATCTTTTGCACCCCCTTATGTCAAGGTCAGAGATAATTGTCTTATATAATATTTTCATTTTAATAATTAATCTTTATGCAGGGTATTAAAAAATTGAATATAAGAAAATATTGGCAGTATTATTTATTTCACTGATCAACTCATTTAGTTGAAATTTTCTCTGTGTTTTACTGTGATTGTTCTAATGATTCTTCCAGGGAATTGATGAAAGTGGGGCTGTGTTTAGAGCTACATACGCAGCATTCAAATGTACTCCAATTTCCGGCATGTTGACAAGCCACAGAATTCAGAAGGTGAGTCTTGTGAGGACATGGTGCTAGGCAGCCAGGGGTACCTTGTTTGATTCAATGCCATTCAGCTTGTTTTTCTTAGACCAGTGCTACTCGGAGTGGGAAGGTGCCACAAGAGAAGATGCTTACTTCAGAATTTAAATCTGTGCACTGCTTCCTGTAGCAAGGAAGTCCTGCTATGAAAAAAAGAGTCAGCTGACCAAAACACAAGTTATTCATCTCTCGTGGGCTGACAACATGGGGAAAAATTAACATAGTCTTTATAAAAATTTCTGGGGCAGGGGTCTCATCGTTAAAACAACGATTAATAGCCATAGAATGTTTGTTATCTATTTATATAAAAATATTGTTACCATACTACTACTACCTGACGTGATCTACAGATTCAGTGTAATTCCTATCAAACAGCAACAGCCTATTTTGAAGAAAGGGAAAGGCCAATCCTCAAATTCACATGAAATTGAAACGAGCCATGAATAGTCAAAGCAGTATTGTAAAAGACAAACAATAGGACTCATATTTTAAAATTTCAATATATACTGTAGTGCTGTATAATTAAGACAGTGTAGTACTATCATAACACATTTATGAAAATAATTCCTGGGAGGAAGGTCTGGTTGGCAAAAAAAAAGAACCTTTCACAGCGAATGTGTCGGGAAGGTGAGCATCATAGAATGCCAATTTAATAGCAGTATTCTTGCATTGAGGGAGTACTTGAATGGAGGCCCAATGTCCATCTGCTACCTTAATACTAAACCTATAAATATATGCACATAGATCTATTTCCCTATCCTCATATATATATTTACATATGTACATGTCTTTATTTAGGCCTCTATAAATGCCCTTTGCCTCCTACCTCTTTCCTCTTTTTCCTTTGACTTTCCTCCTGTCCCACTATCATGCTCAGTCTTCATTTGGGTTTCAGTCATTCCTCTTGGTTACACTACCTTTGGTCACGCCCTACCAGACCTCCTACACCCTCCTCACCACCGATTTGGATCACTTGTTGTTCCCTTGTCCCTGGGTTTGTTAAGACCACTACCTTTCCCCCCAACTCCCCTCTCCCATGTCCCCCTGGAACTGTTGGTCCCGTTGTTTTCTCCTCCAGATTGTTCATCCAGCCTATCTTATTTAGACAGACCTAAGTATTGGTACTCATTACTGTTCCTGAGGGGTTTATCTGTCCTGGATTCCATGTGTGGAGAGCTCTTAATTGTACCAGTGTACATGCTCCAGTCTAGTAGGATTTGTGAGGTAGTCTGGGGTCATGATAGTGTGTGTGGGGGTGGGGGATAAGCATTAAAGAGAAGCTTTAAAGAACTAGAGAAATGTGTGTGCTTTGTTGGTGTGATAGAGCACCCTCTCTGGCTCGTCCATTCCTTGTGACCCTTCTGTGAGGGGATGTACAATTGTCTATAGATGGGCTTTGGGCCTCCACTCTGATCCCCATTGTTCTCATCAATTCAGTTGTTTGTTTTGGGTTTTCTGATGCCTGATGCCTGCTTCCATCTAGCAACACCTCATGATCACACAGGCTGGTTGTGGGCTTTGTTGCTTCCCTGCTAGCTGGCCACTTGTTTAACTTCCAACCTTTCAGACCCCAGATGCTATATCTCCTAATAGCTGGGCACCATCATCTTTCTTCACATTTTCTTATGCACCCATTTTGTCTTAAGCAATCATGTCAATCCCCATCCTTTTTTATCCTACCTCTGTTATCCTCCTTTTGCCTTAATTCTCCCAGCATTCTTAAGTACTTATTTGCTGGGTTCATTGTTTCTGTTTTCTGCTTGTTAACAGATTGGTTACAATCAGAAAGGTCAGTGGTTCAAAACCACCAGCTACTTTTTGGCAAAAAGATGTGGCAATCTACTTCTGTAAAGATGACAGCTGTAGAAGGACTATGCAGCAGTTACACTCTGACCTCCCAAGTGTCACTATGATTTACAATTGACCGAAAGACAACAGGATTTTTCTTTTAAAGAAAAAAGAGTAACAAATGGGAGCTTCTTTTGGTTGTGTATGTGCAGGTTGTATACAAAACTGAGCTGTGTGATAGGAGCTATTAGTCCTGACTGGCATCCTGAAGTCAGGATGCACAATAATGCTTATCAATTTCTTTCATATTTCACTGTTTAGTGCAAGTCCAACCATGAATGGTTGTTTTCTAGACCTCTGGGTGCTAGACTTAGTGACAGTAAGTTTGTTCTCATGATCACATGGCTAGGAGAAGGTACCCTAAACATGGCAATCCAGCAAGGTCTGGCCTATGTTTCTGGAGTGTGACTTTTCTCATTTAGATATTCCTTGGGACAACACTAGTATCTTTTTGCTCTGAGGGAAGCAAAACAAAACTACATTTACTATACATTTTGAGGAATATTTTATATAGAAATTTAGCATTCACTATGTCTGCGAGACATAGAATCATTTGAATATTTTTTTCACTTAGTGGCAAAGCTAGCCAGGTAGAAGAATTCATTCCTTTAATTATTTGTTCCTTTTTTAATGCCAAATCCTTGAATTGGTGATAAAAGTGTATGCATGTAAGCTTCACTGTCTATAGATTCACTGGATATGTGCTTTGTAGGTCTCCATCATGTTTTTGCCTAGAGATGAAGGGAATTATGCCCAATTTTGGGATCTTGAGTGTCATCCTCTGAAAGACTCCCATATGAAGCACACACTGAGATTTCAGCTCTCTGGTCAGGTGAGTGTTGCCCTGAAATCTAATCACTCTAATCTGTTAAAACAACTGTGTCACACTGGTATGAAAAACTGACCTGAAACTGCAGGGTACCTTCCTGGTAATGTTTTAAAGTTCACCACTTCTGCTGGATAGCCTATAGTCTTAATTTTATTGTTTGTCTTTATTGAACACCATATTTGAGGTCTGAGTTGGCTGTGTTGTAGACACAACTCATAAAAAACCCAGGTTTGACAGAATTATGAGAGAGGGGGAGACAGAGAATATATGTGTGTGAGAGAGAAACAGACTGTAAGAAACTGGATAAAGCAATGTATAGTGCTTTTGATGCAGCAAGTTAAAAATCATTTAAATCTCCTTTTGAAAAATTTGCCAGGAAATAATATCTTTCAAGTGGATAAATGTCCATATATTTTCTTGGAGTAATTATTATTTTTTACCCTGTGATTTGTCTGTACAGAGTATCAAAGGAGAAAGTAAGCCTGAAAGTGTATGCATTTCCACAGACACCCTCATTAAGACAGATAATTTTACTAGGCCCCGGAGACAAGCTATATCTGAAGTTTCTGGAGTTATATCTGGGTATGCTATTTTTCTCATTCTTAGTAATTTTTTCCAATATTTTATTGATGTATAATTATATTCAATGAAATGCTCAGTGTTTTTATATGGTTCTGTCCCCTCACCCCCCAAACAGACTCACTGCCATCGAGTCAATGCCAACTTGTAGCTCCCCTTTAGGACAGCGTAGAACTGCCCTGTGAGTTTCCGAGACTTTAACTCTTTATGGGAGCAAAAAGCCCCATCTTTCTCCCTTAGAGCGGCTACGGGTTTCAAACTGCTGACTTTGCAGTTTCTCTCACCCTACATGCTTCTCTCTATAGGAACCCCTCTGTCTTTATGCCAATGCTATAGATTAGTTTTGCTTAATTTTTCACACACGTATGTACTTTCTGGTCTGACATTTTTCACTTAGTATAATTTTTTCACTAAATGTGGTGTTGAGTGTGTGTGTGTGTGTGTGTGTGTGTGTGTTTGTGTGTATGTATATATATACATATATATGTAGTGTTGAGTATTCCATTATATGTAATCTCAAACTATATGTTTTCCCATTGAGATTTGAGTTTGGCCTACTCAGTTAAAATCTAAAAAGCAAACCCACTGCTATTGAAATCTTTGCCGAATTTAATATAAATCTGGTCATTTGTTGGAATACAGTTGTTCTGTAGTATCCACAGGGGATTGGTTCCAGGACCCTCTCCCATGAATATCAAAATCCAAAGATGCTCATGTTCCTTATATAAAATGGTAGAGTATTTGCATATAATTTACATACTTAAATCATCTCAATTACCCGTAATACCTAATAAAACTTAAGTTTTATGTGAATTGATCTATGCTTCCCTTAACAACTGGTTCCATTAACCTATTCATTGCTTTTTCTAATTTTGAAATATTTCTATCTTTGGTTGGTGGGACTCACTCATGGTTGGAGGAACCCATAGGTACTGAGGATCAACTAGACTGGAGTTGTATTTTGGAAGAAATCGGAATAGTTTTTTAAAGTATTTTTTCATAGCACACACTTTCTCCATACTATTAATCATTCATTCATTCATCTCTAGGTGGTGAATGCCTATTCCAGATTCTAGAGGTCAAAGAGCAGGCAGAGTCAGTGTAGTCTCGACTCTCTCAGAGAAGGAGCTACATTAATCTAAACCCAGTGCCACCAAGTGCATTCCAGCTCATGGTGACTTTGTCAGGCAGGGTAAAACTGCCCCTGTGGGTTTCCAAGACTGTAACTCTCTGTGGGAATAGAAAGCCGCATCAATCTAAAAGCCACACTAAAATCTTCCCGGATAAACTGTGGAAAGTGCTACAAAAGAAATAGTGCATGACCGAGGAGCTTGATCCGTGCTGCCTGGAAGAGCTTTCACGGTGCTGTCCATGTGTAGGACTTAGGCGCAGAGCAGAGCAAGTGAGAGGAGAGGAGAGCGCGTGAGCCTGGCGAAGTTGGTGGGCAGAGTCCAGACCAAGCAGGGCCTTTTATTTCAGGATAAGGATTTGGCTATTTATCTTAGAGTCACTAGAAACCATTGAGTGATATGATCAGATTTGAGTATTTAAAAATATCCTTCCTGGGTGTAGATGGACTGGTTACATAGAGGTAAAAGTAAATATGACAAAACAAGTTAGAAGCCTATTTTTGAGTCACCCAGGGCTAAGGAATTTTTTAAGAAGGAAAAAAAATAGATGTGAGAATTCTGATGTAGAAATAAAAAGACAGTTTGGAAAGGCTTAGTATTGGGTTGGATAAGGGGATGTGAGAGAAGAGGGATGTCAAAGTTGACTCCTAGGTATCCTCCCTGAAATAGAAAATACAAAGGAAGGATTGGGTTTGAGGGGAACGAGCATGGGTTTAGGTTTTTTGTTTGTGGAGTATCTTTGCAACAACCAGAGAAATAGGAGATAATTGTGCATTAGTTAAATCAGTATTATCCATAGAGTAAATCTGTGCTAACGGAGAAATCTGGGAGTCGTTTTAGTGTGCATTCAAGTCACTGAATCCACCAACAGTAGAGTGAGGGGGCTTAGAGAAAGGGCCACGGGGAAAGCTAGTGTGTCCAGTGTTGGGGGGGTCCAGGTGAGACCCGATGAAACACCATTAGAGGTCAGATTGATGGGCAGCTAAAAGAAGGCCCAAGCAGGAAAAAGTGTCACTACCATCAAATGCTGATCAGGTTCTCAGAGTAATCTGTGTTCCCACGAAAATTAAGAACAGCAGCATTACAGTGTGAGGGGTCCAGGTAGAAAGAGCTAAACTGAGGTGGCTGTTTTCAGTACAGCCTAGACTCTAAGGAAAGGGTTTACAGGGGTGTAGCTGTTTCTTCTCTTGTGGTATGGTGTACCCAGCCTTTTTGGTAATGTCATTTCTGCATTCTTCAGTATATCTCCATATAAACTAGATTAGTTACCACCACATTATTTTTACACAGGCCGAACAGGTAATGATCAGAGAGTGGGCGTATACCTATAAATATATAGGTTTGACAGGATACTTGTTTATGTCATTTACCTTTGCTGCAACTGTATATTTGAAGCTTACAGGGGACAAAGTTAACCAGACACCTTGAGAGAATATGTTGTTGGGCCTAGGGACTCAGTCTTAGGGAACACCAAGGTCGATAGTATGACATCACTCACAAAAACAATGTTCAATATCTCATATGGGTTGAGTAGTGAATGAGGGCGTTAGTGATCATGTGAGGTACAAGCTCACCCAGAGAAAAGAGGAGTGATGAAAATAAAAAAGATGGATGGAAACGATTAGTCCAGTGGACTAATGGACCAAGCAAACACCACCCAGTGCCTTCAACTCCGAGACCTGAAAAACTAGACCCAGCTACCACTACCAACTGCTCTGAAAAAGATAACGTTAGAAGAGTGGAAGAAAAAGATGGAACAAACTCAAATCATACAAGAGCACAGGCTCCGCGATCAGATAGAAACTGGCAGGACTCCAAAGACTATGGGCCCTTCCTTTTCAGATCTGGAACAGAAACTACTCCTGTGACTCAGTTTCACCCAAATAATAGCCAGGTCTGTAAAGAGAACAACAACATTAGTGAGGTCTGCACAATTGAGGATAATCAACTCTTTAAGACTAACGGGGGCAGCATGAGCCCAAGGGAAAGCTCAGAAGGGCTAACGAGGAATAGAGATAGTCCCACAGGGCGGAAGTGGAGTAAGTAATGTCATACTGAGAAGATTGAAATTACTGAGGCGAAACAAAATATGTTTGAATTGTGAATGTAAAACTAATAATCTACTCTATAGACCCTCACCCAGTTCACAATAATAATTAAAAACCTACAAAATGATATTTTAAACTAAGTTGTGAAAAACCAGACAAGTTAAAGAAGCCATTAATGATTTAATATACAAAATAGTTTAAATTGCTAGTTCACTTTTAAATCTATCGTCCAAAGCAGGCAGATTGACCTAACTTGCCGTGGAGTTTATGCCCCGGAGGATGTATATAAGTTTCTGCCAACTACAGTTGGGGAGTCAAGAACAGTAAAAGTCACTTTGCGAAATAATTCATTTATTACACATTTGGTAAGTTGAAAATGTTACTATGGGCTTTAAAAAATGTGTACTCAACTGAATATTGAATATTTTCCTAATATAAAAACTTGTTTTTTGATTATAACTTATTTTAAGTTGTAATCATGGATTAACTTTAAATTGCCTTTAGTACTGTATTTACAAAGAAACTCATAGGATGTTAATCATCCTTTATTAATAGAGGATTATTTATAAATCATTAACTTTTTCCCCACGTGTTAATTTTTTAAGTCTTTCATTTGTACCAGAATTTTTCCTGGATAGCATTTACTCTGGTCAAAACTACAATATATTCATATTAAAATTTCCTTAAATGTATTTTCAGCACATGAATATCTTACCTAATGTTGTTGGACTAAATTTATAAAATGAATCGTTAAATAAGTAGTTGGCATATTTTATATATACTAACATAACCTACCTGTATAACTTCATAAAGTGTTTCTTATTAAATTTTAGTTGAAGTTTATAAGTCCCAGGGAGCCATTCTACATCAAACATTCAAAATATTCTTTGAGGTGAGTTTTTCTTTTTTTTTTTTTTAGTTTTCCTTAAGTAAAAATGTTCTCTCTAGTAGTTCATGACTTTTGATTTCAGCCTTTAGAGATTTCTCTTGGGGATTAGGTCATAAGGATCTCCCTTTGTACAGCTCCTCTGTCTTCCTCACCAGCGCCTACAGGCACGTTTCCCGATTATGTACAAGCGACTTTAACATGGAGCTGTCCAAAAATCGAACACAGTTTTGTATGTTAATGTTCTTAACACCCAGATTTTTCCTGCCATATAAAAATATAAAGCCCTCATTATTTTGTGATTTGGTATTAAAAGGATTGGTACTGAAGGATTTAAATTTTAAATAATTACAACAGAACCTTTCCCAGATTGGGAAAATGTACACAGGGATAATTGCCAGTTGTCATTCTTCACATGCTCTGTTTTGTTCTTCAGCCAGAGCTTTGATTTTTTTTTTTTACTGTTCTTGCTAATTTTTTACACATATGATGTACATTTAAGTTGAAATCGCAAACTAGATTTTCACTAGTATTTGGAACTTAATAGGAAAATGTAGGACTTGATATTGAGGAATAATTTTAACTTTATTTTTGAGCCCTCAGACCTTTTAGTTATTGTAAGATTTTCTTTTAGAACATAGACTGGAGCAAACCGTCTAGGACCGCCTTACTAATAAGTCCCTAAGGCCAGTATGAATTTACACTACCCCATGTTGAAGAAATTCTTTAGGTTGAGGACTATTCCTTCACTTGTTACCCTTCCTCCTTCATGCTTCTCTCTCCTACACGCCCTTCCCTTCCCTTATAACAAAGGTGATCATGTTAGTGACAAGAGAATTGTTGAGAGCAGTTAGTAGTCTATTAGAATAGTGCCCAGTCACTCCATTTTTGTTCTGTGAATATATTTTTGCTCTTCTGTTCCTTTGCGATATGATTAGTCACTGACTCCACTGTGTTTTATATATATTTCTGTGTGCGTGTGAGAGAGAGAGAAAAGCAGTTATTAATCATAGTACATCTTGCTGGTAGTGTTCCATGTTACTGGACGTCACTGAGTCAGCTCTGACTCATAGCTACTCTGACAACAGAATAAAACACTGCCTAATCCTGCGCCGTCTTCACATCCCTTGCTGTGTTTGGGCCCATTTTGTAGCCATGGTGCCAATTCCTAAAGGTCTTCCTCTTTTTTGCTGACCTTCTGCTTTACCAATCATGGTACCATTCTCTAGGAATTGTTCCCTCCTGATGACATGTCCAGAGTATGCATTCCAGTTTTGCTCCAAGTATCTGTAAATTTAAAGCCAACAGTATAGGTCTATCATAATATGTTTTAAAGTACTTTCTCAGTTGAATATAAAACAGTCCTATATTCCATATTGAAATTTGTAATGGAATCTACTGGATTCCATCTTGAGACATGTTATTAGTTTTAATAATTCTTTACAGAACCTTTCAGATTAAAAATTATACTAGGTTCTTAGTGTTGAAATATTAGCATAAAGGGGAAAATTATAATTAGTCAATGCCATAGGGCTAGGTTTATTTATTTATTTTTAAGGATACTTAGCTTTGACATGGGAAAATAAGATATAAGGCATTTGGAGAAATAACCCAGACTTTAAAAATTAAAAGAAGAAAGAAGAGAATGTGTTCTTTAAATCCAGGGAAAGGTTTTGAAATAATTAAACTTTTCCAGATCTCTAGCCCAGTGTACTGGCGTGTGTCCTAAAAAATTAAAATAATACTGTGAAGTTTGTGTCATCACAAAGTGTAACATAGTCTTGATCACCATGTTAACTAAGATATATTTTAAAGCTTTTAAGAAAGTTTTATAGACAAAAGCAACCCTTCCCCCGATTAACGGTTGTAAACACAGACCACTTATTACATACCTCTATATAAACAAAATGTTCAAGGTTTGGGGTAAAATTTCATAAGAATTTGGGAACACTTAACAACACATAGCCCTGTTGATAGTAATGGGACTATTAGTTTGCAATATGGCAAGGCAGTATGCTGCCTGAGTTAAATGGAGTGGAATAATAAAGATGTTCTGCTGACTTTTTAGGTAGAGAACTGCCTGCTTTTGCAGACAATACAAGCATAAGGGTGCATACACAGTAACTCCAGACTTCATAATTTACATTTTCCTGTTTTTATTTGATAGAAATATATATGCATACCCTTTTGTGCCAGTTTCTTTATGTTAATGTTTTTATTTATTTTTAAAATCATTTATTGGGGCTCATACAACTCTTATCACAATCCACACATACCTCAATTGTGTAGAGCACACTTATACATTCGTAGCCCTCATCAATCTCAAAACTCGCTTTCCGCTTGGGTTCCTGGAATCAGCTCATTTTCCTTTTTCCCCTCCCCCTCCCTCATGAACCCTTGATAATTTATAAATTATTATTTTATC
>NW_022103900.1:39137429-39165103 GCF_000313985.2 Echinops telfairi
GTGCTTGCTGGCTTGGTTAGAGGAGAACAGGACTGCCTGTACCACCAAGGCACTATGTTACACAACGGGTCTTCAAAAAATTCATGGAGAAAAGAAATTGAAGATAATTGAATATTTCCATGAACTTTTTGAAGTCACCTATTCTTAGAGGTCAGAAAAAGAGGGTTCAACAGACAAAAATAATCTTTAAAGTGATTCTGCTTCTATATATAGTCTTAACCTTTCTTTCGAGTTCCAGACTCAAATGTCCAACTGGACATTACCACTGGATTATTGAATTGGCATTTCAAACTCTGATTCCCTATCAACAGCTAATGTGTTCCCCAGTTTTCTGCCCTCAATAGATGGTACCCTCTTATCTTCCAGTAACACAGACCAAACCCCAGTTTTGGATGTCTTTATCCTCACCACTACATGGACAGGTTCAAACTGACAGTGATTTGATTAATAATTGTTTAAGCATTTGCACCACCAAGGGACTTAACCTAGATACACCTGAACTGTTCTTACACATTACACTGTTTCTTTGCAATGCAGCCTCTATCTAGTGGTGTTTGCATGTGTCCTCTCCCTGCCCTAAAGTAGAAGCCCTGTGTTAAACTTTACCCCACATTCTCATTACTCTCTCTCCAGTACCTGGGCAGTGTCTAGAAGTATCATTGTGACTGCCCCCCTGTAGTCCTCTGTGCCCCACTTATTACATGCTTCCTTCTGTTCTGTTCACTGATGGAACTAGGAGAAGACTTAAAAGTCCCAATTAGTTTTCACATCTTCCAGTAAATATCTTGGGAAGGCCTTAATACTTCTCTCCTATCCACTACCCTCAACACACAGTTTTACCAGTTGCCTGTATATACTTTCTACTAAAAGCTAAACAAAGAAGCCCCCACTACTCACCTGTCAATTTGCCATACTGTGATGGCTTTTGTGTTGCTGTGATGCCAACAGCTATGCCACCGATATCGCAAATATTCCAAAACCCATGGAGAACGAGCTTCAGGAGAGCTTCCAGACCAACAAAAAACAAAACTAGGAAGAAGGAATTAGCATTTGAGCAACTAGCCACTGAAAAAACCTTATAAATAGCAGCTGACCATTGTCTGATAGAGTGCCGGATGTTGAACTCCTCTGGTTGGAAGACAATCAAAACAGTATTCATAGTAGAGTTGGTCTTAAAGGAGTAGAGCTTTGGGGGTCTTATCTGCTAATGGGGCACTACTCAAAATTGGAACAGATCTAAGTATGAATCTCAGAAAATTAGAAATAAAATAAGCATTTGGCTAATTTGAGTCAGACAATCGTCATCTACTATGCCAGAAATGTCACACCCAAGAGTGCCAGACTGTGACATGCCACATTCATTTCATAAAAAAACATTTCAAACTCTTTTTAAAAAATACAATGCTGCGAAGAAAGCTGATGGTGCCCGCCTATCAAAAGATATAGCGTCTGGGGTCTTAAAGGCTTGAAGGTAAACAAGCGGCCATCTAGCTCAGAAGCAACAAAGCCCACATGGAAGAAGCACACCAGCCTGTGCGATCACAAGGTGTTGAAGAGATCAGGTATCAGGCATCATTAGAACAAAAAATCTTACCATAGTCAATGATGGGGGGAGTGCGGAGTGGAGACCCAAAGCCCATTTGTAGGCCACTGAATACCCCTTTACGGGAGACGAGCCAGTCAGGGTGCGAGATAACAATGACGAAACACAACTTTCCTCTACTTCCTAAATGCTTCCTCCTTCCCCACTATCATGATCCCAGGTCTGCCTTACATTTCTGGCTAGACCAGAGGATGTACACTGGTACAGATGGGAACTGGAAACACAGGGAATCCAGGGCAGATGATCCCTTCAGGACCAGTGGTGTGAGTGGCGATACTGGGAGGGTGGGTTGGCATGGGGGGGGCTGATTACAAGGATATTCATGTGACCTCCTCCCTGGGGGATGGATAACGGAAGAGTGGGTGAAGGGAGACGTTGGACTGGGCAAGATATGAAAAAATAATTTATAAATTATCAAGGGTTCATGAGGGAAGGGGGAGCAGGGAGGGAGGGGGAAAATGAGCTGATGGCAGGGGCTTGGGTGGATAACAAATATTTTGAGAATGATGAGGGCGATGAATGTACAAATGCGCTTTACACAACTGATGTATGTATGGATTGTGATGAGTTGTATGAGCCCCTAATAAAACTATTTAAAAAAACACGTTAAAAAATACAATGCTGTCAGGATAGGAAAAGTCCAGTTAATAGAATTACTCAAATTTACAGACCAACTATGAATGCTAGTGATGAAGAAATTGAAGAATTCTACCAATTTTAAAGTCTGAAATTGATCAAACATGCAATCAAAATGCATTGATAGGGGCCGCGGGGCACTGGAGCACGCAGGCTGTGCGGGGTGACAGAGCGCAGCCGCAGGGGCCTGCAAAGGCAAGTCAGCTTTCAAGTAGTTCAACAACAGGTCCTGAAGGCCCACAGGGAGTACTGACAGAAACATGGTGTCGCCCCACTGAAGCTCTGCAAGAAGCTCAACCAGGAAGAGCAGCAGTATTCTGAGACCCTGGCCAGCACGAGGATCCTCAAGCACAGCCCAAAATCCAGTCGGGGCCAATGCGGGGAAAATCTGGCCTGGGCATCCTACGACCAGCCAGGAAAGGAGGTGGCCGACAGGTGGTATAGTGAAATCAAGAACTACAACTTCCAGCAACCGGGCTTTACCTCGGGGACGGGACACTTCACAGCCATGGTGTGGAAGAACACCAAGAAGATGGGAGTGGGAAAGGCTTCTGCGAGTGATGGGTCCTCGTTCGTGGTGGCCAGATACTTCCCTGCAGGGAATGTGGTCAACCAGGTTTCGAGGAACATGTCCTGCCTCTGAAGAAGTAACCTGTCCGATTGCATGAGAAGGTGGCAACCCGAAGAACATGGATGTGAAGTGCCTGGAACAAGGAAAGCTCAGCTGTGTCCCTGTGGATGGGTGTGCTTGGGCGTCCTGCACGCGGCGCCTCTTGCACATCACATGCACTTAGGTAGACAGTTCTGCATGAACTCATTCTTTATGAAAGGGATGAGCACACGAAGCATTGTTCACAATGATTAAAGTGATTGGGATTGCAAAAAAAAAATGCACTGGTATTTGGAATGTGAAAATTGAAAACAAAGTGGAAGCATAAGTAGTTGGAAAATATAGCCTTGTGATAGAAACAAGGCTGGAGAATACATGTTAGAATTTTGCAGAAGCAATGACTTTTTTGAACAGCGTAAATGGCAATTATACAAATAGACCATGCCAAATGGAATGTATAGGACTCAAATTGACTACATCGTGGGAAGAGTCTAGGGGTTGACCATGAATTGATTGTCTGTGGGTTCAGGTGGAAGCTAAAGAAAAAGTCCACAACCCCAAATGTGACATGAATAATCCCACATGAATTTAGAAACACCCCAAGAAGATTAGATGCATTGAACATTAATGAACAAAGTTTTGAGGTGACATCAAGAACATCTTATATGTAGGGAAAAAAGCCATTAAAGAGAAAAGATTGGAATGCATGTCAGAAGATTTTGAAACTTGCTCTCAAACGAAGAACAAAATTATGGGTGGAAAAAGCTGAATAGAAATTTTCAAAGGGCAGCTTGAGAAAGTCTATCATAATGAAATTGTTAGAAATCCATAAAAACATTGAAGAATAGTATAGGCAAAATAATGAACAATGTAAGAAGTGTCAAAAGAAAATGGAAGGAATATAGTCACTGTAACAAAAAGAATTGCTCATCATTCAGCCATTTCATGAGTAGCATCCTATGGTTAAGAGTCAATAGTATTGAAGTAAGTCTGGCCAGCCATAATGGCATTGGTGACAAACCAGACTCCATGAATTGATGGAATGCCAATTGAAATGTTTCAACTAGTGGATGAAGTGATGCACTCACTAGCGTTTGCCAAGACATTTGGAAGAGAGCGAACTAGAAGAGATCCTTATTTGTGCCCATCCCTGTGTTGTCTTAAGTAGCATGCTATATGTAGGTTTAAATGTCCATTGCAATGGTTACACAGAACTTGCAGACAAAATTCATGATTAAAGGGTTTATTAAGGAAGCTAACAGGTTGTAATGCCAGGGAGAAATGCTCAGGATAAAATTGTTCATCAGGACATGTTACAGTTTTTTCAAGGTTGCTAATAAATGGCCCAAGGGCATAATCCTCCTCTGAAAGCTTCAACCTAAAAACATTCAGCTCAAGCTCCGTGGTTCAGCAAGCCCAGCTCCCCCAATTAAGTACCCAACAGCATCCCACTTCACAAGCCATCCTCCTGCCCCAAACCCCCAGGTTCACTTGCTTTGTGGACTGGGAAGTCCACTGTTGCATGTGCAGGTTCCTGGTTCTGCTTCTCTGATGTCACAGCTGTCTCCCGGGACCAGGAAGTTCACTGTGCAGGGATCTTTGGTCCCGACAATACACTGTCCTCCTGGCTATTACTGGTAATGAGATCCTCCTCCTCAAAGCAGGATGAAGCTTGCTCACAATTACAGGAGAATTCTATCAGAATCTTACCCAACATTTTAGTACACCCACATAGGAAAAAGTCATTTGGTGGGAGATAGATACTTTAGCTACATGAGTCACATTAAGTAATTCACTGCCCATGATACAAAATAAAGGTGGCCCAGCAGAAAATGTAAATTATCAAACTATATACACAAGTATATACATTAAACAATATTAATATGTACACAAGTAAAATTTGCTGAAGACGATTAAAAACTTGCTGCAGACTGCACATCAGCAAGCAGCCAAATGCTGAAGAGGACATGGAACAGGCTATCACAAGGCATCAAATGTATCGTCTGAAAGCAGAGACTACCCGAAAGATGCTGCCCTTCTTGAGCTTTATTGCCCATGCAAAAGGATTTGCCTCTGTCATAACGAGTTTATGCACAGCAATGAGAATGGGAATTTCAGAATATGTCATTGTGCTCATGTGGAACCTGCACATGGGCAAGGGGCAGTTGTCCGAATAACACAGGGTATGCAGCATAGTTTAAAATCTGTAAAAATGTGGCACGGTTACATATTTTCACTATAATTGGTCATGCATCACAAGACCTCTTTGAAGTGTTGAAAAACAAGGATGTTACTTTGAGAACTAAACTGTGCTTTACCCAAGCCGTGGTATTTCCCATCACCTCATATGATGTGAAAGTTGGTCACTGAATAAGGAAGACTGAAGAAGCATCAATGCGTTTGGATTGTGCTGGCAAAGAATATTGAAAGCACCACGGACTGCCAAAAAGACAAGTATGTCTTGGAAGAAGTACAGCCAGAATGTTCCTCAGAGGTAAAGAGGGCAAAACTTCGTCTCACATACTTTGGACATGTTAACAGGAGTGACAAGTCCCTGAAAAAGGACATCATGCTTGGGAAAGTAGAGGGGCAGCAAGATGGATTGACACAGTGGCTACAACAATGGGCTCAGGCCTAGAAACAATTGTGAGGATGGTTCAGGACAGAGAACTATTCTATTTTGGGTCACTATGAATCAACTGACTTGATGGCACCTAACAATATATCACACTCGCTAAGTTAAGCTCATCGTTTAAGGAGTTGGACTGTATGGAGAACACAGCATCTGGGCTCGAGGAAGACTTAACCTGTGGTAGGCACACTACCTGGCTTGCTGGAAACGGCGGACTTGAAGCACTTGCTGATGAAGATCAGACTTCATTCAGCCTTCTGTGTGGACTGCAACTCAACATAAAGAAAACCAAAACCCTTACAACTGGACCAACAGACATCATGAATGGAGGACAGTTTGAAGTTCTCAAGTGCAATGACACTGAATTATTTAATGTAACCCTTCTAGCCAAACTCTAACCCCCACCAGTCTTTTCCTAGCCAACTTAGGTGGGCTAGGATTCTCCCATGATTTGGTCAGCTCCATGGGAGATGGGATCTTCTGTGACACAGTCCAGCAGTTGTGAGAATAGTCCTCCTCCATCAAGCTTAGCAGCCAGATCATGCCTCCTTTAGAGTGTGGCTTTAGAATTTCTCTCCTGCACCTCTTCTCCTTACTGCTTGCCTGGATTGGATGTCTGACTTGGGTTGGCAGCTCATATGGCACCCTGCCATGTTCCTGTGGACCTTGCATCCACTCAACTCTGCACCAATTCTGACCTGTGATTTCCTACCTTCGCACTTCGCTTTCCCTGTTCATGCACCGGCAGCAACGTTCGGCAGAAGAGGGCTCCAGCTAGCATCAGACCATGGACTTGAGTGGAGCTGGAACAGGCCACTTTTTTATATAGAAAACTCTTTCTTGGCATCAAGTCTTTTCGTGTACACACGAGTGTCACTGGTTTTGTTTCTCTAGAAAACTCAGCCTACCGCAGGTGAAATCATGAAGCAAGTACCTGCGGCTGGGACGCAGCACAGTGGACAGTTGGTCCCATCAAGGCAGGTCCAGACCCAGGGGGAAGTCTGTGCAGCTGCAGGGCCGGACCCAGCAGAGCATCATCCAGCGGCTTTAGACAGCAGTTGGACCATCGTGGGCAGACTCGACACAGCAGCAGACTTGTGTCACAGGGCAAGTGGCGCAGACTGCTAAAGGGTAGACAATCGTCTATCAGCCAGTTAACCCAGAGGGCACCCTTCTCCAGCAAGTAAGTTACAGTCCGTTTCAGGCATGGTCACTATCCCAGCAACTAGTTCAGTCAGGAGCCGGCACCAACAGCAATAGCAGTAGGCAGGGAACTGTAACTGACACTGCTAGTGGCAGACAAAGTGGTCCCTTCAGGACGGTGGTCATAATGGTGCTTGGGGCTAGCTCTGTGCCTGCCATCCATCCAACGAATCCCTCCACCTGGGGAAGAGATGCTGAGACCCTCTCCATGTGAATGTTCAGCAGTACCACGGTGCTCTTAAGGGAACATTCCAAAGTAAAGAAGAAAAAAAAACAACTGCATGAGCCTCAGCACCACCATGCCACGGCACAGAAGCAAAGTGAAGGTGGATGTTGCTTTTCCTCCACAGGAGAAAGATAATCCTCACTCAGGCTCCTAACCAAGCAGAAGACACAAATCATCCAGTCATGTGATGGAGCTGGGCAGTCACATTCCTTGCCACCATTCCAGGAAATTGGTCAAGTTTTCTGACGGGACACCATGATTATAATCTGTCCCTTTCTACAATGCAGAGACTACTTAGTTTTTAATAAGTGGTTCAGTATTATAATTGCAGCAATATATGGCAAATTGAAATTGAAAGCCTTTCTCATACCCTTTCAGTCAGGACCTATTTCACTGTTGATGACAATGACCTATTACGGATTAGGAGTCAAGGCAACTCAGCGGAACAGGACCACAGTCACCCCTCTCGGCAGGGGAGAGCAACCTCTTCAAACTACACTGCAACCAGGGAGGCCGCCACCACTTCTCCCCATTTGTTAAACCATCTTCACCTCCCTTGGTGGGGATTTCAGATTTAGTGTCCAGCGCTTAAACCAAGAACTGTTCTAAATGTGCTTTCTTTCTGTCGGTAAGGTTGTACATACACTATCATTCTCATATTGTCCTGGCATTTTGGTTTCGGGAGGTGCGTGAGCTTATTTGACCTGAAATGCTTCCGTTGTTACTTTGTCATTGCTTTTCAGAGAACTTTTCACCCACTGACTGGGGTCATGCTAGTACACCACAGTAGCCCAAAGTCGGGAGGCTGAAGTTTGGGTTTTATTTGTTACTGGAATTTTTTCACTCCTTTGTCCTCTTGACTGTAGTGAAGACTTGAACAGAGTGGATGGAGGAATGAGTAATTGGTTCATGCATAGTATTTCACATCACTGCTCTTTTGCCAGGTAATTGTGTATATTTTAACTTGCACTAGCACAATGAACACTGGGCCAACAAAGTATTTTTTGGCTGTTTGATGCTTGATAATGTCTTGATTTTATTTTGGGCCTTTACTCAAAAGAAGGCTTTCCCTCCAGCAGTTAGAGGAGTACAGATCAATCACTGATATTTTTTAGAATAAGTTTATAAAACTACTAAAAAAGAAATCCAATGACATATTGCACTGGATAAATTCACTGCAAAAAGACTTCTTTAAAAAGTAGCCAGTCCCTCACAGAAGGGTCACACGGAAGGGAAGATGCATCCAGGGTGCAATCGAGCGATGATGAAACACATAACCATCCTCTAGTTCTTTAAAATCTCCTCCTTCCACTATTATGGCCTGAGTTGTACCTCACTGATCTTGCCAGGCCTGCACATGTACATTGGTACTAGTAAGATCTTTGGCTGCACGAATTAACAGTAATGATTCCCTGAGGGTACAGGAAGAGAGGGGAGAACTAGCAGCAACATGACTGTGTAACCCACTCGAGAGGAACAAACATCACAATTTTAGGTGAATGAATTAATTCATTGGATGGTGTAAGTTATAGCCAAACCGCCCCCAAAACCCCAATAATAATAATCTATAATCTATTAAAGGCTCAGGGGTGTAGTAGGGTGGGAGAGGGAGTGGATAAAGGAGAGCTGATATCAAGGAGTTCCAAGAAAAAAGAAAATGGATTGTAAATGTACAACTCTGCCCGATCTAATGGGACTATGGATTGTAATAAATCCTGTAAGAGCTCCCAATAAAATGTTAAAAAATAAAAAGATTTTTAAAGATTAAAAAAGTAAAGACGTCATTTTAATGAGGACAGTACACCAGACTCAAGCCATGTCTTTGCATCACTTCACAGACATGTGAAAGTCCATATACATGCGCGTTGTTTAGTAGGAGACCAAAGAATGGATCCATTCAAATTGTAGTGTTGGCTCCGAATGTTGACTATAGCAAGGCCTCCTAGATAACAAACAATCAAACCTGCCTTGGAGAAAGCACATCCCAATGGTGCACAGAAGCAAGGAAGCAAGCATCAGCTCACGTGGACTGTCATCAGGAGGGACCAAGCCTGAAGGTGCAGTGAGTTGGAATAACTCAACAGCATGCCACAACACGTAGATCCGACTGAAAACATAAATGAAGGGCCCTCCCCCATTAAAAAAATTAACTGTAGCCAACAAAACACGTGCACATTACCATGGAAACAGAAGAAATTCTTTAATAATTCAGTAATATAAGCTTCACAAAAAAAGCACTTTTCATTTCTGCCACATTAAGAAATGCTGAAAATGACCCAAATCAGTGGACAGAACACAGATACTACATGAGTCCAATCTGCAACCTGTTCCTTGTCTTCAAACATCTCTTTTGTCCAAATTATATCCATTCTTCATTTACCAAACAAGTTAGACCCTAAGATCAGGTTGTGAGGTAAAACTGCCATTACCTGTGTGGCGCCCTCTGTCCCTCGCACTGTGAATCACTGGTCCATCTCAGGATGTACACGGCATGCAGACTCCCTTTCCCACTGCCACAGAGCCTGCTGTAGTAATGGTGGTCAGGTCTTTACCCCTTGCTGCTGTCTCCTAGTATCTCTTTGGCCGCAGGGCATCACAACGGTGCCCCCTTTTCTCCCCTCATCAACTCCCTGACACCTTGGATCTCTCTCTGCCCAGTACCACCCCTGACCCTCTGCCTGCCTGGACCTCATGCCATCCCTTGTCCTCAGTGGCAGCATTGCCATGTTGTTGAGAGATGAGATGACCTGCGAGGCTGGTCAGAGTTCCCAGGGTCTCCAGTACCGTCTCGGTGGCCCATGTAGGCATGCTACCCAGGCCTGCTCACAACCCTGGGCGGAGACTAAACCTGAGGCACCACCTCAGAAGTTTTTTCAAAATTAACGCAAACGCAAAATGTTGGATCACAAAATTATCAATAAATGAAGAGTTGGTATAATAAGGTGTTTAAAATTTCTGGGGCCATCGTCTAAGAATCACTGAGCAAAGACAGCCCACAGCTGTTCCTTTCCACCATTTAATGTAGGAGTACAAACGATGCCAGGCTTGTCTTTCCGCTATAGACAAATGGGGGAGGGTCCTGCCAAAAGAAATGAACTGTTGGTGCAATTTTACTTTGTTTATACTGGAAAATAACCTGAACCTATGCATTCTCTTTCTTCTTTATTGGAATCAGTAAACAGCACCTTGTTGTATGCAAACGGCGGTCTTAGTAAAAGGTGTTTGTTTTTTGGTGTTTTTTTTGGGGGGGGGATTTTCCTTTAAAAGGCTAGCTTTCATATTATCCTTGAACAAACTAAGTATGCCCATCACGGAAGTAATTTTTCATTTCAGTTATTACTTGACTAAACAAACCCTTTTCATCTATTCTGTACACTAAATCTCAGTCCTAGCTCCTTCTTTATCTCATCCACACACCGACTTAAAACTGGACATGCAGTTCAGGCTTGGGAAGCTGCTCTACTTTGTATTTCACAGAAGGAGAATGGAATTAACCCAAATTTCACTATTCATGAAATGAGGTTTACTAATGAGGTTTATTTAATGACATACACTTCTGTTAGTCTGCTATTGATATTCCAGGGGTCCTCAAACTTTTTAAACAGGGGACCAGTTCACTGTCCCTCAGACCTGTTGGAGGGCCAGACTATAGTTTAAAAAAAACTATGAACAAATTCCTATGCACACTGCACATCTTATTTTGAAGTAAAAAACCAAACGGGGCAAAAACACCCGGCGGGCCGGATAAATGTCTTTGGTAGGCCGCATGTGGCCTGCGGGCCGTAGTTTGAGGATGCCTGGATACCCTAAGCAATGATTATAGATGTCCTTTAGCCGTTTGCTTAAGGGTTAACAAGGAGCTAGCAACACCAGTTTTTGCATCATTCTCGGTGCCCCACCTTCAGAGACTTATTTTTTAACCAAGGAACTCAAAGCACCTCATGGGTAACATCTCATTCTAACTGTAATCAACTTGATTACAGAACTGATGACATTACCAAATGGACTGAAGATGGGCACTCAAGAAGATGTCTACGCTCAGAATGGTTAATGACTTGTAAGAACTTATCATTTAATCCTATTGGAAACACCCCCTTAAAATATGAAAAGTAAAAGTAAATCATTTTAGAGGGATTCCCTAATACACAGGTGTTAAAACACAGGTGTAGGCTTAGTTAAGTTTTATTTTAAAAAACTGTTTAGCACTTAGTATCTGTAAAAAATTAGTTATTTAACAAACAAGTTAAAGTATGTTAATAGAGTTTACATTTGAAAATGTGAGTCAATCAAAAATGGTGTCAGGAGACAAGACTGACTGACTTGCCTGATTGCATGTGGTCTTTCTATCGGAGCACCTCAGCTCTCACGGCCTCCCGCCCCCGAGGAGAGGATCCAGCCATAGTAGATTTAGAACCTTTCCAATAGAGTGAATAGATCTACATTTGGGTTAGTCTCTAAAAAGAGCAGTTAGAAGAAAAGAAATGACACATGCATGCTCAAACAGCCACACAATCATTGCAACTGTCCTATTTGATAATGGCTGCATTTCCTTTCAAAAAGGCATTTAATATACAGTTTTGCTACCAAAAATTCAAGTAAAATGGCCAAGCCAGGGTCTTTCAGTCTAAGGGAAAAAGAAGCAACTCTGATTTTAAAATGTCCTCCACAATGAAATCAACATTAGCTCTGAATCCACAACTCCACGACTGAAGCCCAAGCCACGACTTGGGAAGGCAGCCCTAGCTAGCTGAGAGAAAGCCTGTGAGGACCCACACAGTGATTCCTACATGGCAGCTGACTGGAGACTGCTGGTCGTCCAGATCTCTTTCAGGTGAGAACCGTAAGCTTGAGTTGCTGCTCGAATAAGATGCCATTTTATCAGTAAACTTAAGGTAAATTATTTTTACTTTTCCACTGAAAGATGAATTGAAAAGGACAAAATTTTTATGTACCAGGTTATTTCCACCAATATAGAGTTTTGAAAATTAACTGTTATATAGATTCGCTTAAAATGTTTGATTATAACAAGCTTTGGGAAAAATAATTTTTAAAGGGTCAGTTTTTCATCTACATATAGCCAATAAATTTAATTTACATTGATATCTTAATTTTAATTAAACTGTTTTCATATCTATCTATATTTTAGTTGGTATGTAGCTATCATATATTGTTTGTATAGTGAGGTGGTGTGATGATAAATTGTCTCCACACTTAATTAAAGTTTTCCTGGAAAACGTGAAGAGAGTCCTGACAAACAGCCTATCTACAGAGACATCTGCCTTTCCTGCATACATTATAGGGGCAACATAACACCATGCAGCAAACCTCTTTCTGAAGGTCCTGAGAAAGAACTCTTACCATTGCTTAATGCTGATATTGATGTGAAAATTCTTACATTAGGTTCAGTTTTTCCTTTCAAATAACATTGATTTTTCTAGTGATCTTTTAACTTTTAAAAAGTATCTTGGCTCTTTAACCCTCATATAACTAGCACATGTACAAAGCTAACCAAAACATAATAATAATAATCAGGTGAATTTATCATTGCCTATAGTCTCCAAAAGGTTAAAGTACATGAATTTTCTATGCTCTATTATAAAAGGCTCCCTATTCCACTTTTTTCTTAAAAGAAACTTTTTCTTTGGTTTCTTGTAATTTTTCAGTGAGTCTCCCCTTTGTTTCTTCCATTTTCTCTGTGAGCAGCTCCTTAGTCTCTTCCATCCTGTCCTGTAGATATTCCTTAACTGGAGGAGGGGTTGACATGTAGCCACGGCTTCGCAAATACTTCACAGTAAATGACGTGCCTCCCAGGGTCACAGTGTATCGGGCAGGTGTTGCGATCTTAAGGAAAAAGCAAACATAAGGTAGATCAACACCTGATTATGACTATCATCTCTTTAAAAAAAAAGGTTGAAATGAAAATTCTGGCAATAAGCAATCCCAAACTGCACAAGTTCACTATAATTACACCCTACATAATTTTCCATAACAAGGAATTAGTCTTCTATAATCTCACTTTTTTATGTTTGCCATGTAGACAATCAACCCAAAATTACAGACATTAGTAATCAGTCAATAGAACTGAAGTTTTTAATTAAATACTATTAACAGTAGCAAAGGTATAAGGTTTCTATCTTTTATTTCCTTAACATTGCCAACATTCATTTTTTGAAAGTAAGTATCTACAGCTAAGAAGAAACCACGGTAGTGTAGTGAGCTGCTTGCAGGATCAACAGTTAAAACCACCAGCCGCTCCTGTAAGGAGTTTCGGTGTCAGAAACCCACAGGTGCAGCTCTACCTGTCCTCCTGGAGGTTTGCATGAGTTGGAGTCGGCTTGCTGCCAGTGAGTTTGCTGAGTGCTGTACCAGAATCAAAATGCTTCAAGTGGTGCAAGGCATGTCATGAGACACAGGTCACCTGCTGAGGTTCATCTCATCCCTCTCGTTTACGAGGCCTTATGCGCTCTATTCAGTACAACCAGCCCTGGGCCCAGAATCATCATCGAGAACATCCATGACACCCAAAAGTGCTGCAATGGTGAGCACATTGCAGACATGCACATGAGTAACTCTAATTAAAGACTTAAGGACCAATAACTAAAAAGGAAATGCAGTGATCAAAGAGAATCATAAAAGCAAAGAGGTATATGGTTTCAAAAATCACAGTAGTATTTCTAAGTCACTGCACGCCAAAAGTCTCTGAAAGCTGTCTGTGTGCTATTCCCAATGTCTCTCCACATTCGTTTTCTGGAACTTCCCCTATTAAACAAGCTTTCTCCAGCACCCATTCTCCTCCATCAAAACTGCTTTCACAGACACAATGATCCCTATGAAATGAAATCTCATGGGCAATTGGTTATCAGCCCGAGCAATTAGAACCCCTGGATACAGTGAAATTCTCCTCTTCACGGAAGATTGCCCTTACAAGGTTTCTGAGATTCCATACCTTCCCAGTTTGCCTCCACCTCACTGGCTACTTCTGCTTAGCTCTCATTGCCAAGGCCTCAACGCTTCCTTCCAATCCCTACACTTGAGGCGAGCCAGCGCTCAGTCCTGGGACTTCTTTGCCTCCCTCACACTTGTTAGTGATCCCAACCAGCAGCTTCAAGTGTTAACTAGACCTGTATGATTTCCAGAGCGAACCATTTCTCTGGATTCCAATATATACAACCACGTTCTTATTTCCACAAGTGTGCCCACCAGCACCTCACACTTGGCAAGTTCGAAATGGGCCTTCCCGGTCTGCGCCGCTCCTCTTCAAGTGTTCCCCCAGCGCAGTACAAGGCAATCTAGTCTGACAGCAGCTCAGGTCAAAAGACTCGTAGGAAATCGTTCAACCGCTCCATTTCTCTTACATAGCTTATCTCCAATCCATTAGAAAAATCCCATCAGTTTTACCTTCACTTAACATCTACAATCTAACTATTTTTACCCACCTCTCTACTCTGGGCTCAGCCACCAGGATCCATCCAGACTACTGCAATAACTGGAGCTCAGGTCTCTCCGCTCCTACTTTTGTTCTGCTAGAGCCTGTTTTCAACCCAGTGCTCAAAATGATTTTGATAAAATACAACGCAGATCTGCAAAATTGTACAAAGGGGTTCCACTTTGGACTCAGCAAAAAAGCCAAAATCGACTGGACAGCTGTCCACAGCACGACCTGGTGGAGTACCTCATCTCCGCTGCCCTGCGTCCTCATTCACTCTCCACACCTGCTTCCTTACTGTTGCCTCAAATGCTCGCGGTAAGCTATTCAACTGCCTCAGACGTCACCTGGGATGTCCTCACCTTGAAATGCTCTCCCCAGACACTTGCCTGACACACGCTTGTACCTCTTTCAAGTGTTTTCTCTTCCCTCTAAAACTGCAAGTTTCCCCTGAAAAGAAAACAAACCTATATCCCTGGTTTGATTGTTTTATTCTTCTTCTTAGCACTACCCCCTTTAATGCGCATTCACACACAATGAACACTGTAAGATACTGTGCATATTTAATTTTTATTCTATTTTCTGGGTATCTCTCAACTGCCTTCCCATCTGACACCTAACTCACGAAAGCATCAAAGCTCGGAGGTCAGGTATTTTGGACAGTTAATTACACCTTCCAGAACTACACCTGCTGGAGTGGTGGTTCAAGACACTTTTGGTAAAATACTGTGTGCATTTCAAGGACATTTCGAAGGAGTTGGTGAGAACGTCCCTAACTGCTGGCTCAGGACACACAGATCATTTCATCTTGCTTTACTGAGCTCTGCAGCATGGCTGGTCAAGCAAGAAATCGATGCTCTCTTGAGAGAACCTAGGGCTATCTATACTATATAGAGGTAGCTCTCTCCATAGTCCCACTTCGCAGAGGAAGAGTACGGTATAAACCCTGCCGACACTAAACCATCCACATGCAAAGTCTCACATTATAAATCCGGTTCCACTAGCATTCATTGAGCACCTATCTCCCTCGGAAGCACAGTACCCAAGGCACAGAGACACTAAGAGAAAGAACACATGATGCTTAATTCCGAGGTGCTTATAATGAAACACGGAAAACACAGTGCTGGCTTTGGCAGCACATACAGAAAACTGAGATGACTGCTCAGAGCTACCAAGGGAACCTGGCCGAAGAAGCAACTCTAATTAGGGAAGGGGTTACGTTAACATCAGAATATTTGCTTTATAGAGATTAAATTATAATCACTCTAATTCTATATTTGGTAATTTAGGGATGTAAAGTTTTAATGTTGAAAATAACAAACAGCTAAGCTTCTGCTCTCTAATCAAAAGTAAGAAGAAATTTTCTTAGTTACAGAATTCTTTTTTTAAAAAAATATTTTATTGAGGGCTCGTACAATTCTTATCACAGTCCACACATACATCCATTGAGTCAAGCACATATGTACATGTGTTGCCCTCATCAATCTCAAAACATTTGCCCTCTACTTTAGTTACAGAATTCTTTGTAGAAAAATTAAACAGGAGGGTGGGGTGGGAAGGGGGAAACAATTACAAGGATCTACATATAACTTCGTCCCGGGGGTATGAACAAAAAAGTGGGTGAAGGGAGACATCGGATAGTGTAAGATATGAAAAAATAATAATTTATAAATTATCAAGGGCTTTGTGGAAGGGGGGATTGAGGAGGGAGGGGAAAATGAGGAGCTGATGCTAAAGGCTTAAGTGGAGAGCAAATGTTTTGAGAATGATGAGGGCAATGAATGTGCTTTACATAATTGATGCATGTATGGATTGTTATGAGTTGTATAAGTCCCAAATAAAATGATTATATAAAAAAGAAAAATTAAACAGGACCCATATCTCACCTAATTAAAAACAACAACAACAACAAAAAACTCAAGATGAACCAAAGACCTAAATGTAAAACTATAGATTGTCAGAGAAAAAAAAACAAGAACAAACTTCAGGGCCCTAATACATTGTATATATTACACTATGAAACATAACAGAAAACATACAAATGGAAGACAAACTAGACGATTGGGATCTCCTTAAATTCAGAGACCTAAGTGCACCGAAAGATTTCACTGTAAAATAAAAAAGGGAACTCACAGGTAAGGAATAAAAGTTGACAATGACATATAAGAAAGGGGCTAATCTGCAAAGTTTATAGAAAACTTCTACACACCAAGAACAAAGAGCTATAAAAGGGCAGAGAACATGAATAGACACCCAAACACAGTAGACATTCAAGTGGTCATTAGCCATTCTAGAAATGCAAATCCAAGTAACAATGAGCTATCATCTCGCACAGTATTAATAGACAAGTTAACAAAAACAGAAAACAAATGTTGGGAGGGTGTGAAGAGACTGGAAACCTTATAGATATGGGAGTGTAAGTATGAGCACTTACACACATCACCGTTCACAATAGCAAAAAGATGGAATCAACTTAAATGTACATCCATGGCAGAATGGTTAAATAAACTATGATACACGTTAAGTGAATAATATGTAACATTAAAGAACACTGATGAGCCTGTGAAACACCTCATAACATGTATAAACCTGGAAGACATTATGTTGAGAAATCAGTCAATTACAGAAAGCCAAATATTATTGTATGAGATAAAAGGTTTACCCACAAAAAGAAGCATGCTTTGATGGTTACTTGGAGTGGAAAAAATGGGGGTGGTGGGGGAGGTTGTAAATCACTAAAAAGAGGGCAGACACGATTTAACTTGTGTTAAGGGGAAGGAACTATATAATAAGAGGTGTCAGTCCCCCCACCCCCCAAAATTGAAGGAAAATTAAGAAACTGGGAGGAGTACAAGCATTAAAAGCAAGAGAGTTAAATAATATTACATACACAATCCTGCACTAATCAATAGTAACATTAGTCTATGAGCAGACACATTGACAAAGCTGACCAGGTGTGGGAAAGAGAATGGACCCCACCCATGAAAATATAGAGGTTTGAAAAATAGTATTTCTATACATGCATTTCCCTGTGTTGTAAATATATTCTTGAATACAGCACAGCAAGTAGGGAGCAAAGTTATGAAAACTTCTTAACCACAATCAAACATATGGAGGAAATGATTCACTGGGTCTGGGAGCTCAGGACATCAAGGTCAATCAGCCTCACAGTCCACAAAGCCAATGTTCCACCACCTTATTGTGTGAGGGGCTGACTGGGGTCTTAAAGGCTTATGAGCAGAGGTTCCACTAGGAGGCATAGCCTGCACTTCCTGGAAGCAAGAAACTCAACTTAAAGCCAGCAGTTGTTGTTTCTTCAAGTGAGAGAGCAGCAACACCTGCTGACAGGCTCTCTTTACCACTGATGAGCGCCATGAGCTGCCACAGGGAGCCCTGGTCCTCACTGGCACAGCGGATTTTTCCGAGCCCTGAGGCAACCCAGCAGTCAAACCTACCTTGTTGAGCTCTGGGGCAGTGCAGACATCATCAGTGCCCAAGGGTAACTTTTCACACCCACACCCCGCCCTGCGCTTCCTTGTTCTTTCCTGCATTGTTCTCTGATGCCCTCCCCTCTTCTTGACCCACCTCCTTCAACAAGCACAGGTGCACACAAAATAACACCACCAAAAAGAACAGGAATCCCACCCACCCCCACCCTGCGTGTGCTGGTGTTTTATTTTTTTACCTTATTTTCTTCAGTTTTTCTACTTTTGTTCTATTATAATGCTCTTAGACTTTTGGAGTTCTCTCCCATTTCCTCTTCCAGTGCGAGCCCCCCCTCCTGAGAATACCTACTCCCATCAGGAAAAAATAAGCAGTTTTGTAAATTCTGGCACACCCACTCCATGCAAAAAAACAAACTCAAGATGGTTTAGAGTTCTGAATGTGAACCCCAGAGCGATAAGAATCACCAACGAGGACACTGGGCCAAGAGTGAGGGCCCTATCGCAGAGCACACAGAGCTGCCAAATACACAGAAAGCACACACAGCGGAAGATAAGACAGGTAAGTGGGGCCTATAAAAAAAACACTTGGGGGAAGGAGGGTAAAGAGAGGAACTGAAACCAAGGTTTCAAGTATAAAGAAAATATTGTGAAAACGATGCTGGCAACATGTACAAATGTGTTTGATACAATTAATGTACGGAATACGAACTTTTAAGAGTCACCAGTAAAATGATTTATTGCGAAAAATGCGTAACTACATCAAAAGAGTAAAATCAGAGCCCATGTTTTAGGGAAAAATGGACAGAATGGACAAGGGATTAATTACTAAAATCTATAGAATTCTACAACACCTCAATAAGAAGAAAACAAATCCAATTTAAAGGTAGGAAAGGGCATGGACAGACAACTCACAAAGAATGCCACTTGAACAAAACACTTGAGGAAATGTCCCCTTCACTAGCCATCCAGGGCATGCACTTCCTTGTGTGCGTCAGCCACTCCAGTGCCAGGCTTTGGGAACAAACTCAAGCCTATTAGCCTGCTAGAAACTGGAGAAATCCCTTGGAGCAGCGGTTCTCAACTTGTGGGCCATGACCCTTTTGGGGGTCAAATGATTCATTCGCAGGGGTTGCCCGATTCATAACAGTAGCAAAATTACAGTTATGAAGTAGCAACGAACATTATTTTATGGTTGGGGGTCACCATAACACGAGGAACTGTATGAAAGGGTCATGGCCTTAGGAAGGTTGAGAACCCCTGCCTTAGATTATGACCCTTAGTCACCTTTCAGGCTTGGAACTCAACTCACCCTCATGTTTCAATTTTCAACCTGTCTACTAGACAGGCTATTAAGATTAGCAAAAGCACAAGAGATAGGCACTCCTTAACATAATCGACCATTTAAGATAAAAAGGGCAGCATTTGCTCAAGAACAAAGTTTAGAAAGCTGAAAGGGTTTGGAAGGCAGGGGTGGGGGGGTGGGCGGGGATAGAAACAGGAAATACAGGGAGGAAATGGGATAAGTAATCTTCTGAAAATTGCATATAACAAAATGTGAATAATCAATGAATGGAAAACTGACCTGCTTTGTAAACCTTCATCCAATTCACAATAGTTTTTCTGTTTTTTTTAAAGTTACAGGATTATGACATAAAATCTTTCTTTTGATTATGACTATAAAACAGTAATTCTAGATATTTTTATACAAAATAAAAATGGCATTTAGTTTCCAATCATTTCCTACCTATTATTTAAGTTGGGTAGAAGGTTCAGAGAACCTCGTGAAAATGTCAACTGCGTAGATAGATTTGAGATCCTTTATGTTGAATGAAGTTAGTCAAAGTCAAAAGGGCAAATATTCCATGAGACCACTATTAAAAAAAAAAGTCAGGAAAAGATTTTTTATATCAAAAGAAAGACTGATGGTTAAAAGGGGCAGGAGGGGACAGGAGGGGAGGGAAAGTAATAGGCTAGCGCATAGATTCCTAAACTTACTTGGCCTATTTCCCCCTTTTCAAAAAAAAAAAAAAAAAATCAGCCCCCGCCCCCACCACCTCTGGCAATGAAAACCTTGTACACTGTAGCCCAGGGTACAGTGCAGCTATCAGCCCTTGCAGATCCTGGGCTGTTTCTGCACCGCCAAGGAGGCACTATGTCTCCTTAGGGAAAGCAGAGAGGCGTTAACCTGGGTGAAGGAGAAGAGAATATATAACGAGGAGATGAGAGGTAGGGAAGAGGGGGCAAGCAGGGTGAGGGGAACAGGGCAAGTCATTGGGAGGTTTGATAAGTTGCTGAGTGTAAAAAAACCCCGATAACCTGATATGTAAACCTCTACCTAATTCACAATAAAAAGTTTTGGGTTTTTTTGGGGAAAAAACACTAATTGATCTAATATATATATATATATATATATATATATATATAAATTACTTTTAATTTTTAAAAAATGTCAACTATGGCAGGAGGAGCAAGCTGTTGTTCGCACAGTAGTTGAAAGTTTTCTCCTCTGAAGACAGCAGAAAACAAGCAAAACGATAAAAATCAACAATCTTGGAACTCTGGATAGAAGTTGAAGGATTGATGGATCAAAGAGAAAAATGAAAAATAAAGAAACAAAACAAAAACCCTGCTAGCATGCATATGGTGGGAGAATGGTTCCCAATCCCTTCCCTAACTCAGTGTGAACATCTTGAGGTGGCTGTAATTGGCACCTCTTGCACGGAGACCAAGGTTAAAATAGCACAAAAACGTTTAGCAGGATTGGCTTTTCTGAGCAGTGGGACCCAAGCCAAAAGTGAGTAACAGTAACAGATTGGAATAATTCACTGGAGGGGCCCAAGCAGATATTCACTGGGGGTTGGAAAAATCATAGAATTTTAATATAGGTGACCAAGCTTATTGAGTTTGAGGAGCAAAATTAAAAAGATGGAAGAAAATGGAACAAAACCTAAAGGACCTACAGAAAACACAAAATGAGAGTTTAAGAAAAACAATAGGGAAAAAAAGGTATAGAAATAAAATCAGACTTTCAGTCAGATTCTATTATAAGAGACAAAGGACACTATATAATGATAAAAGAATCAATTCATGAGAAAAATATAATAATTACAATAATTACAATATATGAGCTTAGTCTCAAGAGTCTCAATGTACATAAAGTAAATACTGACAGAAGTGAAGAGAGAAACAAACAGGTCTACAATAAAGGTTGAAGACTTTAATATAACATTTTCAATAATGAAAAGAAAAACTAGAAAAATCAATAAAAATAAACAATTTACATATTACTATTAGCCAACTGTCCCAGACTTTCAGATAGTTCTATCTCCAGGATACACCATATCTTAGGACAAAAAACAAGTCACAATAAATTTTCAAAATGAAAATGAAAACTGTTTCAATCACAATGGAATAAAATTAGAAACTAATAAATTAGAAGCCAAAGTGGAGACATTACAACAGATCTTAAAGGAATAAAAATGGTTCTAAAAGAATAATATGAACAACTGAACACCAACAAATTGGATAACTTACAGGAAATGGACAAATTCCTAAAAATACATAAACTGGTAGCGAGAGACAGGATGATTCTCAACGGATCCTTAGCAAGTGAAAAGAAAAATCAATAATCAAAAACCTTGCAACAGGGAAAAGTTCTTGCCCAAAAGGCTTCACTCGGACTGCTGTACTCATCACAGCGACTGCTTCTACTGTAAGCTGGCGGGCCCTTGTAGAAGTGGAGCACTATGTGAACTGACCATTTCTCACAGGAATCTCTGTAGGGCCTCCATCCAGAAGGTTTGTGAGAGGGACAGAACAGGGACTTCCGCCTGCTAAGAGAATATACAATAGACCCTGAGACAACAAGTCTGGTAAACATCTCTACCTCTCAGATTCACCTGAGTGGACATCCTGACATGGAGTTATATATAGTTTGAGACAGATTTGAGAAATTATAGTTATAATTTGAGTTTGAGATAGATTTGACAAATCCTGACACAGAATTACAGCCTGAGATACAACTGAAATATACTGAGACAAAGCTGTAGCCTGAGGTAAATTAGTAGAAAATATGAAGGAGACCCAAGGATGAACTTGGCAACTAATCAGAAAACTGCTGGACTATCTGCTCAACTGTGACTCTGACACTACTCTTTTGTGCCTTCTGAAACAAGGATGTTTCCCTAGATCGGAGTCCTTCTCACTTTGAGAGGGGACCCGCTTCATTCCTATTTGAAGTGTTTCTACTCCACGCTTAGACAGCAAATATTATACTGCCTGCGAATGAGGGTGAGGGACCTGGCATGATCATTTTGAACAACAATGAGAAAGTAATTACCAAAAGCCAATAGACATTTTATTGAAAAACAAAATAAGAAAAGGCTCAGCAAGTCAGAAGTCAAAGAGAAATTCCTCAATAAAATAAAGGGCATTTATAAAACACAGCTACCACATTAAATGTAGATTGAGTTTTCCCTTTAAGATTAGGAAAACCCACTGTATTCAACACTGTACTAGAGCAATTGCTGCTGTTATTATTAGGTGCCTATGAGTAGGTTCTGATTCTTAGAGAGCCTATGAGAGAATGAAACAGCAGTGTTTGAGCCCATTATTGCAGCCACTGTGCCAATCCATCCCACTGCAGATGTATTGCCCCTGTACTCTACCAATAATGATGTCCCTTTTCCAGGGAATGGCTCTCCACAATCCTGAGACTAAGTCTCACCATCCCCACTTCTAATGAGCATTCTGGCTGTACCTTGTCCAAGACTGATTGTGTTTGTTCTTTTGGCAGTCCACAGTACTTTTAGTATTCTCCACCAGCACCATAATTCAAACGCATCAATTCTTCTGTTTTACTTATTCAAAATCCAACTTTCACATGCATATGAGGCCACAAAAAACTAAGGCTTGGGTCAGGCAGACCTTAGTCCTCAAAGTAACATCCTTGCTCATCAGGTCTTCTGTCATTAGTGTTCAATGTGTCGAATCAATTCTGGGTCTTCTCAGAATGTAGGAGGGAAATACTGATGATCGTATTTTGGCTCTCATGGAATTGTTTTTAATTTTCTTCAACTTCCACTTGAACTTACATATGAGCCATTGATAGTCCTTTGGACAGTCAGCTCCTCACCTTGTTTTGGCTGATGATATTGAGCTGTCCCATCATCTGTTTCCACAGATGCAGTCTATTTGAAGCCCGTGTGTATAGTCTTTTGTGTTGTTGAAAAGTATTTGTGATACAGAAGTTATTGGTCTGTGATCTGTAGTTTTGTTTCTCTAAGGTCTTATTTTCCAACTGCTCATTCCTCTGTTTCCACCTCTCATATTCCAATCACCAATAATTGGCCAAGTATCAGATTGCATGTCTGATCAATTTCACACTGAGTGGCTGGTGTGTTTGAACCACTGACTTTGTGGTTAACTGTCCAGCACTTATTGAAAAGTGCTACAAAAACAATCTATAAAGTCAATGCAATCCTCCACAAAAATCCCCACATCACTATACAGTTGGAAAAACCAATCTCAAATTTTTGGAAGGCCTCCCTTCCTCTCAATCAAACACACTGCCATTGACTTGATTTCAACCCCGTGACCTAAAGGACACCCTAGAGAATGCTTCCCATAGGGTGGTTTCCAAGGTTGTACTCTTTATGGAAGCAGACTGCCTAGTCTTTCACCGAGGAGTGGTGGGTAGGTTTAAACAAGTGACTGTTTTCTTAGCAGCAGAGCACTTAACCACTACCACGCTCCTTATATGGAAACGCAAGGAACTTCAAATAGCCAACCCATCTTGGAAAGTAAAAAGAGTTAAACTTTCTGACATCAGAAAGCCACCGTAGTCAAAAAAGCCAGTAGGTAGTATAATAAAAGTATAGGGCAATGGAATGGAACTGTAAGTTCAGAAATAAACCCATATATCAACTGATTTTTCAATCAGAGTGGTAAGTCTATCCAATGGGGAAATGAGTCTTTTTAATAAGTGGTACTTAGAAAATTGGATTTCTACAGACAAAAGAATGAAGCAAGATCCATGCTTCAAGCCATATAGACAAACAAAGCCCAAATTAAAATGAATCAAGGACCTAAAGGTGAGAACTACACTCTTATAAAGTCATAGAAGAAAACTATGGCTAAATCTGGCTTTTAAAATAATCAACTAACAGATTTGACAACAGGAGTATGAACAGTAAAATACAAAGTAGATTGTTAAAAAAAGGACTTTATCAACAGTGAGGTGTTAATCTATAGCATTTGGGAAAATTTTCAGGAAACCATATATCCGAAAAGTCTAATGTTAAAAATATTCTACTACTTAACCAGACAAGCCAATCACAAATGGGCAAGGGACATGAACAGATATTTAACAAAAGAATATAAACAAATGGACAACCAAACCAAAATCAAGTCAATTCTGAGTCATGGGGACCCTACAGGACAAAGTAGAACTGCCTCTGCGGGTTCCTGAGACTGTAACTCTTTATGAAAGTAGAAGCTCTCATCTATCTCCTAGAGTGGCTGGCAGTTTTGAACTGCTGACCTTGTGGTTAGCAGCCCAATGCATTACCCACTACACTACCAGGGCTTCAAATGGCCAACACACACTTGAAAAGATTCTCAGTGCTATTAGCCATTACATGCTGCTGTGGAGTAGCCATTAACTCAATGCCATCAAGTGGATTCCTACTCCTAGTGGCCTCACATAGGATTCTAAGGCCGCGCGTCTTTACAGAAACAGACAGCCTCATCTTTCCCAGCAGAGCAGCTGGTGGGTTTGAAACACCGACCATGCAGTTAGCACTTCCACACTTATCAGACAGTGACACTACAAATCAAAAGAAGGAAATGCCATCTCATCCCTCCCCCCATGGCCGTGATTAAACAACAAAGTGGATGTGGAGAAATCAAAACTTGCATCTACTGCTAGTGGGAATGCAAAATGGCCCACTCCTGTGGGAAACAGTTTGGTGGGACCTCCAAAAGCTGTGGGAACGGTGATCTCACCTCGAGAACTTAAAAAGCAGGATTGCCAACCGAAACCCATCACAATGTTTACTGCAACATTATTCCCAAGAGCAAAAGATGGAAACAAGTTTAATGCCCACAACAGAAGACTATAGGAAATGGAAATACACATATAAAACAGTATTATTCATCAAAATGAACCTTGAAAATATTGTGCTAAGTGAAATAAGTCACAAAAAGAGAAATACTTATGCTCTGTTAGATCAAACATGCAAACAAATAGACATAAAAACATTTTAGTAGTTACTAGATATAGGAGGGGTGAAGGGAGTTACTGTTTAATTAGTACTGAGTTTATGTCAGTGATGAAGAAATAACTTGTAAAATAACTTGTCAATTGAGAAAATGAGATTAAAAACTACCCTGGAAATAAATCCAGGTGGTACAATGTTCAAAAACTGAGTTGCTAATCAAATCTGTCCAGTGGCTGTCCAGAAGACACACACCGCTCCCTGTAACTATAAAGACCACTGTTGAGTTCATCAAGTGGATTCAAACTCATAAAGGACAAAGTAGAAGTGCCCTGAAGTTTCCTTATAGAAACAAATCACGGTCTCGGTTTGTTGGCAGCGTGAAACCACCAGCAGCTCCTCAGTGAAAGGCGGCTTCCTGCTCCCGTCGAGAGTTCCTCACAGAGGTCACTAGGAGTCAGCATGGACTGGACGGCAGCGAGTTTGGTTTGGTTTCTTCCACTTACCAGCCTTTCGATAAGCAGCCAAGCCCTTAACCATGGCACCATCAGAGCTCGGTCCTACAAAGATTACACCCCAAAATTCGATGGAGCAGCTCTACTTTGTCACAAAGGGTTGCTGTTGGGTTGAAGTAGACTGACTGATGGCCACTAACAACCCTGGAAATAAAACCTCTGCCTATTTTGAAGGAACTTTTCCTAAAACAAGATATTATGTATAATTAAAAATTTTTTACACTTTATTAGCTATCTAAGAGATCAAATGCATTGTGCTTAGTTTCAAAAAATAACTATTGAGGATTAAAATCGATTCTTATGGGGTTAAGCGTGGGAGCAATCTGTTTATAACAGTACCTACCTTAAACAGGGCATATGCTGTTAGCGCATTTCCACTCTGTGAATTTTTGAGAATGTTCACTACGCCGTCCGGTAACCCAATGAGCTCTAGAAAAGGGACGACGTTCACTCCTCTATGAAAGAAACAGACACAGCTGACACCTGCACAAGCTTTGAAGGACACAGATTTGCAAAGGATGATCTGACAACACCAAAGTCCCAATTTGCTGTCAATTTTAATAGTTTTGTTCAAAAGCTGATGCCGTATTATCAAGAATTGCAATTACACTTTGGGCAAACATATTATTTGATGTACATTTTGCCCATGAACATTATCATCAAAAAGAAATAAAATAGATGACCCTGCTGTGTTGCATTTCACTGCCTGAAGCTTCTAGTCTGCTTTCGTACATGTAGCTCCAATCGGCATTAGAAAAATAGAAACCTTATTTAACATCTCTACATAATCTGAGCAGATCGGAATCAGTTAGCTCAAAGTATCATCCCCTAGATACTACTTTGGGCCAATTCAAATTTCAAAACCTAAAATTTTTTACTTCTAAAACCACATGTTGAATTATACTATTATTGTAAAAGGAAGTGATAGTATTGTGTGATTTTGCAGATTATGAGTTTGAAAGAATTCCAATTATTCTAAAAAGATGCTTCTGTTCTATTATCAAATCTGTAAAACACAAGATAAAGCAATTATCACACATTACAACAAAAATTTGGAGGAAAAGGCAGATAGATGGGAGTCCCTAACCCAAGTTATTTAAATCTATTTACTTTTAGTTATTCTAATGCTGAACACCCTGCTAACACTGGCTCTTGTTTCCACATGCCCTCTGTGTACAGCTGGAATGCTCCTTAGAGACCAGGATGGTGAGACTTGGTCTCACATACTTTGGACAGTCCCGAGAAGGCACTGTGCTTGGTAGAGGGGTAACGGAAGAGGGAGGCTATTGAGAAGATGCATTGACACGGTGGCTGCAACGATGAGATCAAACATAAGAACGATGGAGAGGATGGCGCAGGACCAGGCAATTGTTTTGTTCTGTTGTACACAGAACAGACTCGACAGCACCTAACAGCATGTGTACTTTGGCTGAAATTTTGACACATCACCTCTAAATCAGAAAAGGTGGTATTGTGTTGGGTTGTTAACTGTAAGGTTAGCAGTTCGAAACCACCAGCTACTACAAAGGGAGAAAGAAGAGGCTTTCTACTCCTATAGAGTTAGTCTCCGAAATTGGGCAGTTCTGCCCTGCCCTACAGGGTCGCTGAGTCGAAATCAAGTCAATGGTGTTGACTGAGCGTTACCATATTCATGAAATTTAACATAAGACTGCTACGAGTTTAAATGGAATGCACAGCACATAACATTATACAGGAGTCCCATGGTGTACTGGGCTATGAGTTCAACTGGCAATCATAAAGTCTGGAGTTTGAAACCACTAGCTGCTCTCTGGGAGAAAGAGTCTTTCTACTCCCGAAAGAATTACAGTTTTGGAAACCCACAGGGGCAGTTCTACTTCGTCCTATAGTATTTTTTCTTTTTCACCTGAATCATTTTGTTTTTACTCACATTGTCAATTTCTGATTTAGTTACATATGTGCACAACGTGGAAGTTTCAATAGAGCAAAATGGTGTACACTGAAAAGCAAGCTTCCCTTTCATCTCTCACACCAGCGGGCCAGGTATCTTTCAGTGATGTGATCCTGTAAGTTTCTTTTTAAAAAAAAATCATTTTGGAACCAATTACAAGAATCTAAGTATAGCCTCCTCCCTGGGGAATGGACAGCAGAGAAGAAGGTGGAGGGAGACGTCAGACAGTG
>NW_022103900.1:39165312-39168319 GCF_000313985.2 Echinops telfairi
TACAATTCTTATCACAATCCATACATATATCCATTGTGTCAAGCACATTTGTATATTTGTTGACATCATCATTCTCTGTCCTATAGTATTCTATGAGTTGGGCTTAGCTTAACAGCCATGGGTTTTTAAGTTTTTTTTCTAAACAGTATTATTTAAAACACTCACCTCTGCCACCCAAAAGAGTCCCAACCCCACGGCCGATTAGCCTATTGCAACCCACAGAGACCCTGTACAGGGCTTCTAAAAATGCACAGCTTTATGAGAGCAGGCGGATCCCTCTTTCTCTTACAGACAAACCCCTAACCCATAGTGCCAGCAGGGCTCCTTATTTATTAAAACTTCCTGGCTGTGTCAGTGGGTCCCTTACATCTACATTTTCAAGTCCAGATGTGCTCAATAGCCTTTGTGCTTGTTTGTTTGGGAGGGGTAGAGATAAGGCGTCTTTCTTGATGTTATTATTGACGTTTCCAAGCACAGCACTCTCTCTCTTAATTTGGACTTGTGTAATTGTTGACTTATCATCAGATTAGTAAAACAGATTTGAGGAGCCCTGGTGGTGCAAGAAGTAAGTTAATCAAAAGATTAGTGGTTTAAAACCCCATGGCTGGTGTGCAGGGGAAAAATGTGGCAATCTGCTTCAATGAAGATGATAGCCAAGCTAATCCTATGGGGCGGTTTGCTCTGTCACATGGGGACACTATGCATCAGAATGGACTTAATGGCACAGAGCAATAGCAACAAATTAGTATTCAACAGGAAAAGTACAACTAATTGTGTCTCCATCTTGGTGCATCACAACATGGGCCATAAACTATCAGTTCGCCCATCCCCTATGTCCTTAAGTTTCACACTTTAGTTGAGGCAGGGTCCACATATTACTGCACTGCAAATGCAACTCTTACCCTTTGTAATTAGTGAGGAATTGCTTGCATCAATTATTATGATGACAGCTATATTTGGTTAATTTAAGAAAATGTATTCCTGTGATTTATATATATATATAAAGAGTTCAAGATGTACTTGGTAATATAGAAACCTTTAAGAGTTGTATTTTCAAATCAACTACCAGTTAGGCTTCTATTCTCTCTATCTTTAATTGTATCATATTATAAAATGGAATATTTATGTAAGCTAGAATTCCACTCAAGTAAGGTTTAGTGTTACAAGGAGCTAGCAATTCTATAGTCTAACCCCACTACTGTCAGGTTGTTCTACTGTGCTGTTATGAAGCTGGAAGTCATGACAAGGAGGTTCAGGAAATTTAGGGTGGATATGGGGAAGAAAGGATACGATTGCTGATGTCACATGGATCTTGGCTGAAAGCAGAGAATACTAGAGAGATGTTTACTTGTGTTTTATTGACTATGCAAAGGCTTTTGACTGTGTGGATCATAGCAAACTATGGATAACCTTGAAAAGAATTGGATTTCCACTTCACATTGTCCTCATGCAGAACCTGTACATTGATCAGGAGGCAGTTGTTCAAAGAGGACAAGAGAATATTTTTTTTTTAGTCAGCAAGTTTTTTTTTATCATTTTATTAGGGGCTCATACAACTCTTATCACAATCCATACATACATCAATTGTGTAAAGCACAATCGTACATTCATTGCCCTCATCATTCTCAAAATATTTGCTCTCCACCTAAGCCCCTGGTATCAGCCCCTCATGAACCCTTGATAATTTACAAATTATTATTTTGTCATATCCTGCCCTGTCCGACGTCTCACTTCACCCACTTTTCTGTTTTGTCCATCCCCTAGGGAGGAGGTTATATGTAGGTCCTTGTAATCGGTTCCCCTTTTCCAACCCACCCTCCCAGTATCACCACTCACACCACTGGTCCTGAAGGGATCATCCACCCTGAATTCCCTGTGGTTCCAGTTCCTATCTGTACCAGTTTACATACTCTGGTCTAGCCAGATTTGTAAGGTAGAATTGTGTGGGAAACAGAAAGATTTCTCCCAAGTTGTCTCCCACAAATATGTTAGATTTAGGACACTGCTTACAGCTAATGATAAAAATTATTTCCCCCGAAGCAATCGCTGTCAGATTGGTGTCTCCCCCCACCACAGGAGTGGGCCTGCTCCCTGCTGTTGGGGACAACTCAAGTTGTCTAAAGATTTTGTCTTGCTTGGATTTACAATCAATGGTCATGAAAGTAGTAGTCAAAAGATCAAACGTGGGACTATACTGGATAACTCTGCTGCACAAACCTCTTTAAAGCGTTGAAAAGGAAGGAGGCTACTTTGAGGACTAAGGTGCACCTGATACAAGCCATGGTATTTTCAATTGCCTCATGATTGTTAAAGTTGGATACTGAATAAGAAAGATCAAAGAAGAATCCATGTGTTTGAATTGTGATTCTGATCAAGAATATTGAAAAGTACTATGGCATGCCAAAAGAACAAACAAATCTGTCTGTCAAGAAGTACAGTCAGAATTCTCAGAGGCAAAGACGCAAGATTTTGCCTAAGTTATTTGTCCATGTTGTGTGGAAAGACGGTCCCTGGAGAAGAGCATCATGCTTGGTAAAGTGGAGGGGCAGTAAAAAAGAGCAAGACTTTTGCCAGGATGGACTGGCACAGTGGCTGCACCAATACACTCAAACATAGAACAATTGTGAGGATGGCCAGCGACCGGGAAGTGTTTCATTCTGTCGTACATGGGAGTCGCTATGCATTGGAGCCTACTTCCATGTAAGCCCAGTAAGAAAATCTACATATGTTATGACTATCATAGACAAAAAGATAAATATACATACATATACATATATATATAAAATCTCAAATATTTGACCAAATACAACTAAACTGAAAGCTAATGCAAAAGTTGAAAGAATCAGAACACTTTTAAATATTTTTTATAAGATAAAGCACCTAGTTATTCTTAAACTATTGATGAGTTGATTTCCTTAAAAACAAAATTATTTGGGAACCGATTACAAGGATCTACATATAACCTCGTCGCTGGGGGACAGACAACAGAAAAGTGGGTGAAGGGAGA
>NW_022103900.1:39170096-39182316 GCF_000313985.2 Echinops telfairi
CAATAAAATGATTTAAAAAACCCACAAACAAAACAAAAAATACAATTCCTCCTGTTGACCCCCCCCCAACCATAAAATAATTTTTGTTGCTATTTCAGAACTATAATTTTGCTACTGTTACGAATCGGGCAACCCCTGTCAAAGGATCATTTGACCCCCCAAAGGGGTCATGACCCACAGGTTGAGGACCACTGATTTAAAGTATTGATGATGATTTGATTCAAACAGGAGCTTCTACTTTGTGCTACTTCCCATTCTGATACTTCCTCATCATGATTTGAATTTATACTTCACAAATTGTCTTGTCTTAAGGTTATTTCAACAAATGCTGAAGCACATTTTCTGAAGTACAGAAAATCCAAGAGTCCACAAGAAAACGGTGGAGCTAGTAAAGAAATTTAGTAGATTTATAGAGTATAAGGTCAACAAACATGTTATCAATTGGGTTTCTACACACCAGTAATGAGAAATCTGAAAGGGAAATTTGGGTAAGAGGTTCTTTTACAATAGCATCTGTAAGAAAATTACTGAAGAATTAATGTAACCAGGGCTGTGAACAAAGAAAAACTGTAAGATGCTGCTGAAAGAGATTAAAGAAAAAAAAATTAAAGGATGTCTCATGCACACAGATTGAAGAATGAATAGTTAAGAGGTCAATTCTACCAAAATCAATCTATGGATTTAACATAATCCTAATAAAATTACAACAGTCTTCTTTAGTGGTATAGAAAAAATAATCCTCAACTTTATATGGAAACAACAAGAAGCCCTGAATAGCTAACACAATGCAGAAAAGGAACAAATTAGGAAGCTTTAACCTTCCTTATTTTACAACATAGTGTACAGCCATAGTCATCAGAAAAGTCAGGTACTAATGTAACTAGCTATACAGACCAATGGAATAACTTACACATCTATGGTCAAGGATTTTTGACAAGGGTTCTAAGTTGATTCAGTGAGGAAAGAGCAGCGTCAATACATGGTACAAGGGAAGAGAAACAGGGTCCATGACTCATATACTTGAACACAACTCCAAAATGGATTAAGGACCTAAATGTGAAAACTAAAACCATAAATTGTTTAGATGAAAAGGCAGGGGCAACACTGTTAGGCCTAGCTTTGTTATGGCCAACAATGGATTACCTAATAACAAAAGCACAAAGAGAAGACAAAATAAATCAACTGTATTAAAAAAATAAAAACCTTTATTATTTGTTAAAAAGACTGCCAAAACCAGTGAAAAGATAAAATATGAACTCGGAGTATCTTTGGAAACCATTTATCCAGCAAGAATCTAATAATCAATATATATATAAAACTTCAATGACTAAAAGATAAATTTTCTAATCATAAAATGGACAAAAGACTGGGATATTTTTCATTAAAATGGACAAATGGTTTGCAAACACATGAAAAGATGCTCAGTGTCATTAGTCATCAGAGATGCCAATCAAATTCTCACTAACAGGATGCTTAAGATAAATAGAAAATAAAAAATGTTAGCAAAAGTGTGGAAAAACTGAAATCCTTTGAAGACGCCCTGGTGGCACTGTGAGTGAGGTGGTAGGCTGTTACCTGAAAATTCTGCAGTTCAAAGCCACCAGAGCGTCACCCAAAGAAAATAGGTTTCAGTAGAGCTTCCGTACAAATGCGCTTTACACAATTGATGTGTGTATGGATTGTGATAAGAGTTATATGAGCCCCTGATAAAATGATTAAAAAAAAAAAAGAACAGACCACAAAGAAGAAATAGGTTGCTACTAAGAGCAGAAAATGGTCAAATACTAAAAATCTCATGAATTGCAGCAGAATATTCTCAGATATAGTGCGAGAAGATGAACCTCTTGGTTCAGAAGGAACTCAAATTATAACTAAGGAAACACTGCTTTCTCAGAGCAGAATCAACCATAACGACTCGGAAGAAGAGCCTTCAGGACCTTCATTTGCTGATGGATTACTACTAAGAATGAGAAGAAACAGCTGCAACTATCAATAACCAGATCCTGAATATATAAATTAGGAATCTCAGAAAACTGAAAGTTGTCTAAATTAAACAGCCTGAGTAAGGATAGATATCATCGGCATTAGTGAGCAAAAATGGACTGGTATTGGACATTTTGAGTCAGAATGATGTCACATTCATTGTCAAAAAGAACCTTTTAAGATGTATCTTGAAGTACCAATGCTGTTGGTGATAGGATACTATCTATCCACATAGAAGGAAATACAACTATTATTCAAATTTATGCACCAATCACTAAAGCAAGTGAGAAATTGAAAAAATTTACCAATTTCTTCAGTCTGAAATTGATCAAACATGCCATCCAGATGCAGTGATAATCACTGGTGATTGGAATGCCAACACTGGAAACGAGGAAGGAACGGTAGTTGGAAAATATGGTCTTGGTGATAGAAATTAGGTTGGAGATCACATGGTACAATTTTGTAAGACCAATGACTTCTTTATTGCAAATACATTTTATCAACACAAATAACAATATACGTGGACTTCTCCAGATGAAATACACACAAATAAAATGGGCTACTGTTGTGGAAAGAGGCACTGGAGAAACTCAGTATTACCAGCTCAACTGAGGCTAAATGTGACTGTGTAATAGATTATCAATTGCTGAACTATAAGTTCAGGTTGAGGCTAAAGAAAATTAAAACCAGTCCAAGAGTACTAAAATACAAGCTTAAGTACTATATCCCATCTAAATTCTGGGAACCCTCAAGAAAAGATCTGATGTACTGAATCCTACTGACAGAAGATCTGATGAGCTATGGAAGGACATCAAGATCATACATGAAGAAAACAAAAGGTCATGCAAAAAAAAAAAAAAAAGAAGAAGAAGAAGAGACTCTGAAACCTACACTTAATTGTAGAGTGGCTAAAGCAAATGGAAGAAAGGATGAAGTCAAAGAGCTGAATAGAAAAATTTAAAAGGCAGCTAGAGAAGACAAAGTTAAATATTATAATAAAATGTGGAAAGATCTAATAGAGTTAGAAATCCAATAAAGGAAGAACAGGTTCAGTGTATCTTAAACTAAAAGAATTAAAGAAAAAATTCAAGCTTTGAGTCTTCATACTGAAAGCTTCTATAGACAAAATAATGAACAATGCAGGAAGCATGAAAAGAAGATAAAATGAATAGTCACTCTAACAACAAAAAAACTGGTTGAAATTCAGCTATTTTAAGAGGTGGCATATGATCAAGAACCAAAGGTACTGAAGGAAGAAGTCTAAGCTGCACTGCAGGCATTAGAAGAAGAAAAAACCCCAAAGTGCCAGTATTGATGCAATACGAATTGAAATGTTTCAAGAAGCTGATAAAGCACTCACTCATCTATGTGAAGACATTTGTAAGATAGCTACTGGCTAAATGACTATTTGTGCATATGTTTCAAAGAAAGGTGACCCAAAAGAATGGGAAAACTACAGAACAATATCACATGGAAGTAAAATTTCCTGAAGATCATGCAACAAGTGTTACAGCAGTACACTGAGAGGGAGCTGCCCAAAATCAGGCTGGATTCTTAAGAGGATATGAATCTTGATTGCAGCAGACTATCAAAGATATTTACTTGTTCTTTATTGATTATGTGAAGGCATTCATCTGTGTGGATTACAAATTATGGATAGTCTTAAGAATGGGAATCCCAGAACACTTCATTGTCCTCATGCAGAAGCTGTACATGGACCAGGAGGCAATTGTGCGACCAGAACAAGAAAACACTGCATGGTTTCAAATCAGGAAAGGTGTGCATCAGGGTCACATCCTCTCACCATATTTACTTAATCTGTAAAATGAGCAAATAATCATAGAAGCTGAATTATACGAAGAGTGTGACATTATGACTGTAGGAAGGCTTAACCACCTTCATATGCAGGTGACACAACCTTGCTTGCTGAAAGTGAGGGGGACTTGAAACACCTGCTGATGAAGATCAAGGATTGCAGCCTCCAATATGGATTACAACTTATTGTACAGAAATGTGAAAGTTGTGTGATAATTGGCCTAATAATGTGTTCAACACTTCTGTTCTGCCTCTTAGTTCTTTGTACGGTGACTGGAGTTTTTAGAAGGTTATAATTGGCCATTGAAGACAAAACGAGTGGCCTCTAACAAAGGAAGAAAGCCAGGGTCACGAAGAGCATATGAAATGTGTGCTGAGTTGTTTCCATGCACCAGTGCAGCTTTGCCTTAAGACTAGAAGAACTGGATGGTGGTCAATCTTTTGATCATAGTCTATAAAAGAGTTCTGGGTATAAAGGAGAAAATAAAGAACAGAATTTCAAATACTCATGGACTCCAGCCACTTTGGAGCCATGAAGGCTAGAAAATCTCATAAACTAATGCCATGAAATAATCTTTAAACTTTATACCAAAAATATTTCCCGCAGTATTCTTAAAACCAGTTTAAATCGATTGGGGGGGGGAGTCCTCCTCGAGAATTGTGCTATTTTTAGAACTGACTGTATGGGAGCAAACTGACAGTCTTTCACCGCCGTCAAGTCAACCTGACTCATAGGGACGCCCTGTGAGTTTCCAAGACTAACTGTTTACAGGAGTAGAAAGCTCAGTCTTTCTCCCTCAGAGCTGCTGGTGGTTTCAAACTGCTGACCACGTGGATCGCAGCCCAATGCATAACCGCTGCACCACCAGGGCTCCAAAACAACATTTGGAAATATTAAAAGGGCATCTTGGGGAATAGTTCGTTTATGTTCTCAGAGAAGGCAGGGTAGGAACGGTTGCGTCATTCAAAGGATGTTATACAGTGCACAGCAAAAGACATTGCTTTGCGATGTTGATTATAACCAAAGGGCAGAAACACAGAGCATGAGGCAGCATCCTGGTGTGGACAAAGTACAGTAAATGTCACTGCAGTTTAGGCATCAGAGTGGTTCTGTAACTTTAGGTACGCGAAGCCAACAACACGAGGCCACCCAAAGGAGGAGTAACGTGGTCACTACAGAGCAACATTTGACCAAAAGTCACTCTGGGTAGATCAGATCTCTGCAAGCTTTTACCATACAGTAGATGTAACAAAAAAGTTGAAAATAAAATCTAGTGGTATTGGTATGCACAATTGAGATCTCTCTTGAATAAAATGATTATATTAAAATAAAAACCCTTGCATTTTTTTATCACTGAGTTAACGAAATAAAAGATGATACCTTGCTCATCAATGCCTAAAAAGGGCAATAATGCTAGAAGGCTGGAGTAACTAAAAACAAACACTGACCAATATTTCGAGGTAATGACCAATGTGTATCCTTCAAAGTACAAACTACTCTTTCCCCTTTATTTTTGTTAAGAATAAGAAGGCAACAAATAAATTCCGGAACTTTCATCAGGTTAAAAGTGTAAGCAAATCAAAATGGCAGCAGCAAACAGTAACAATTATTGGTCAAACCAAAAACTGTGATTTAAAACAAACAACTTCTATTTTAAAGTCAAATGAGAGTTAGTCTCCTAAGCATATCTGAATTCCTGAATTTTCTTCCACGAATCCTCCTTTTCTTTAAGCATTACCTGTGATTAAAATATTCGCTTAGAACAGCGGTTCTCAACCTGTGGCTCGTGACCCCTTTGACGACCCTTTCCCAGGGGTTGCCCAATTCATAAGAGTAGCAAAATTACAGTTATGAAGTAGCAATGAGAATAATTTTATGGTTGGGGGTGGGTCACCACAACATAAGGAACATACCGTATTAAAGGGTCGCGGCATTCGGAAGGCTGAGAACCACTGCCTTAGAATGAATCAACTTTCAGTATTTGAAGCATTAAAAAATTAATAAAAACATTAAAAAGTATTGTTCTGGGTGGCAAATACTCTATTATGTACCATAATTTATACAAATAAAAATTTTTAACTTGTGCAAACCCCTTGCATGATAGTTTCCTATGAACTCTATATGCATTACTGCAGGGAAGGAAAGAAATATGTATGTTATGATATGTTACGCCTTAATTGGACTAGTAAAGCGTGAGAGAAGGGAATACTATACTTGTGTCATGGATGAGCTGAAGACTACCTGCTCATTTAAAAAATATTCTTTTCAGTTCCTTGCCTCCCAAAGGAGTTCCAATTTCACTCGAATGGTTTGAGAACCGCATTTAAATAAACTCAAATGCAACGGGGGTGGGGGGGAATGGGGGAAGGCCCAGATGTCATGGCGTGACAATACTGATGAATCTGGCATGAAATTCTCATGTTAACAAAGAACTCCTTTTGGTGGATAAGTTCTACTACTGTAAGTGCATATAAACACTGTAAAGAAGAAAAAGGGGAGGGGGGAGATAAAACTAAGAGCTTTTCACAAAAGATGAGAGAATAACATCGGTATCAGCTGCTAAATAGCCCAGAAAAACCTTCTTCAGTGTAATTAATATCACCAAGATTGTTTGGGGTCTGCTTTTTCAGTTACAGAACTCTTTTACCACAGAAGGAAAAGAAAATGAAAGGGAACAAAAGTTTTCCTTTCAATGGCCCAAGCAAGAATCTCATTCAATTAATAAAACTAACTTTTGAGTTCTTCCCCTAAAACGGAATGCTTCTTAAGGGAGACCACAAGAGCATCAAAATAAACAAGAATAATGAAGCTCTACTCAAAATGGCACATCATTTTATGCTCAGTCAAAAAAAACTAAGTTTTGAAAATGTCTATATTAAGCATGCCTAGAAAATATAGCTTAACAAATAACCAATAAAATCCATAAAATGGACACAGAAGGATCTTCTGCAAAGGAAGATACTGTTAATAAAGAAAATAATGATTCCTTTGGATGTAACTGAATAATTGAAACATAATGAAGATAAAGAAATGTAAAGAAACAGAATACTTTCAATTCAACAAGGTAAAAAACATTTTAGGGCTTTTATAAAGTAATCTCTCTCATATAGTTTCCCAAATTAGTATTTATTCTGTCATCTTGAGATGGGTAGCCACTATACCACCAGGGCTCCCCGTCATCTCGTGTACTCAAGAGGTACTTCTTAGTGGACCCTTCAAGAAAAAGCTTCACATATAATACTACCATATCTTATTTATACTTTAATATTAAGCTATCTAAGAACTGAAATACCAATCTACCTTTGGAAAGTATAAAATAATTCTAAACTTCTTAGAAAAGGTCACTAACAGAGCAAATTAGTTTGCAGGGTAACATTTCACCCACCAGCAGAACAATTCAGAGTTCTCTTACCCGAGAAGGCAATTTGGTCTGTGGAGATTTAGTTTGTTAAAAGGGAAGCAGGATCCCTCTCCCTATGGTAAGAAATTCCTTGTAAGCCTGTTAATCATTCAAGTCTGAGCCTGTTGCAAAATCTGTTTATTATTTAAGGAAGCTCTTAATTCAAGAAAGGGGAAACAGGGCCACTTAGATAAGCAATAGCGTCAGAAACCTTATGGGGTACCCGTCTGACAGCCTCTGCATAAGGAAGATATCAACTGATGGTCTAATAATCGCTTGGGGAAATGTATACTGCTTCCAGTGAATCTTGTTCCCTTTTGTCCCATTGCTTGAAAGTCCTCCGATAATTGTAAAACCTGTTAATTAACTCCTGAGACTATTGTAAAGCCTGTTTCCGTTTTAAGGTATATATAACTTGCTGGACGACCTTGATTGAATTTTTCAACAGTTTGGAGGTAGAAACCCCAATTTCCTTCTGTCAGCGCCTGCAGGAATAAACTTAACAAAACCAAACCAAACTCATTACCGTTGAGTAGATGCCAACTCACAGCGACCCCTGGTGGGTTGCCCAGACCATAATTGCTTCCAGGAATGGAAAGCCCAGTCTTTCTCCCTTGGACCAGCTGGTGGTTTCGGATAGCCGACCATGCCGATCATTGCAGCCTAATGCATAAGCACTACTACACCACTGGGGCTCATACAGGAATAAACTCAGAATTTCTCAAATCAACCTAGTCTGTGTCTTTGGCTAAACAGTTCCAGGCTCTCCTGGACCCCTTGACAGCCTGCAAAACTCCCAAAAAGTATATTCAAAGGAATGAACACAAGTGAGTCAACGGTTCAGTCCTGCTAGTGGTATAAATGAAGTAATTGGGAAGTTATTTCTATGTGTTCTACTTACTATTCCTAAAGCTGAATGAACAACAACTCATCTGAGAAGTATTTAACAATATGAAATTAGGAACTTTGGAAATGTTTTACACCTGGAAGTTAGGCCTATCAAATTGTTGGCCTTTGAAGAGAACAAAAGACCATTACTTTACATTTATCATATATAATTTTATATATGACTCAGATTATATCAAAGTGTAAATTTGAGATTTGTTCATTGTGAGCCTACTATAGCTATTAGTCAGGCTTTCGCCAAAATAGCTTAGTAATTTCCTGGCAAGAACATGCAAATAGCCATTTTTACACTTAACATCATCTAAAAATGTCCAGGGTTCACCTCTTACCATTTGGATTAGTTTGGGCAAATAACTTAATCTTTGCTTAATCTGTTTTTACTGTACACTGCTGTAATTAAATGAGTTAACAGTTTAAAATTTTAATAAAATGCCCAACAGTAAGCACATGTTAAGCTATTATTACTAAAATCGGAAAACAGCTATGAAAAGTATTTACACTTTATCAAAGATATTAGAGCATTTTAGGATTTAAGGTTATTGTGAAGTATAATTAATATTCTGATTAAACAGAGAAAGGTATTCAAACAATTCAAAAACTTACTTTATGGCTGCATAATAAAATGTCCCAAACCAAACACCAGAAGTTATTAGGTGTACTGGAATCAAAACCTTTCCATACTGTCTAAATGTTTTCTTAAATCGCTGATATAGACTAATAGATTTGTCTTGTAATGGATCAAGTTCTTCCTTTTTTCCTGTGGGAGTTCCTTGGGATGTGGCATTGGATGATGCAACTCTCTTGGGTAAATAATCTTGCTCCCATTGTTTAAAGTGAAGAACACCAAGTAGGGATGGCTGAGACTTGAATGGCTTCCTCTCCTTTCCAATACACTGGGCAGCAGATAAGTGTAGCCATTGTTTCTGAGGGCCTTGGACCAATACTATCTTGGAGTCCGCATTATACAAGAGTAATAGTCCTCTTATGCTTTGACAGTATCCAAAAAGACCAGCTTTAGGTGGTCTCAAGGGTGTCCGCTGGACCAGCCCAGTTACAGTCCGTAGTACGTTCCACTGCATTTTGAAGAATGGTGATCGATGGGTTTCAGCTTCTACAGAGACTATATTTAAAAAATAAACAAACAAAAAACATTATGTTTCCTTCCTAAAAAAAAAAAATCAATTAAAAATAAAAGACATCCAAGGAAAGAATGCTACTAAATTCTCAAAACTTAATATTAGGGTCACATAGTTCTAAAAATTTCATTAAAATACATGGTTTCAATTTTATAACCAAAAAATATGCAACCCAAGTTTCTTACTGCAGTTAGCCTAATTTACATCATGCTTTCCCTGTTCCCCATGAGAGTGCCTTTGGAGTTTTAAAAATGTGCTGCATTGCTCATTGGCAAACATGATGTTTCCTGAAAAAGCCTCGAACCATCCCAAGGAAAGCAAATTCCTGCTTTGTGGTTAGTCAACAGAGACATCCTCATAGTGGCCTCCGACTTAAAGAGCCTTACTTTTTCTGTCTGCTTGTTTAGTGAACTGCACCCATAGTTATCCTGAAACCTGAGTGAATGTAAAACATCTGTATGTGACTCCCCTAGGGTGTGAATTCAAAAGCATATAATCTCTATGTATTCATTCTGATTTCAATGGGGATGCCATCACGAGCCCTGGTGACATAGTTACACTTCTGGCTGCTAATTGCAAGGTTAGCAGTTTGAAATCACCAGCTGATCCTTGGGAGAAAGATAAGGCTTTCTGGTAAAGAGTTACTGTATTTCAAAACAACAGGTGCAGCCTACCCTGTCCTATAGGGTTGCTAGGGGTCAAAACTGAACCAATGATAGTTTGGTTTGGTTTTGCCACCAAGAAAACCTGCCTTGCTGTAGTTCTTCCATCTGCGCCACCTAATCAACGTCTTTTCTAACTTGGAGCAAGTGAATTGTCTCTGCTGCTTCAGGGCACAAATCCTTACTTGTGATGTCAAAATGATACAGTAAATCAGATTGGCAAACATCATGGAGGATAATTTTTAAAGGGTTTTTTGGATTGAAAACAAGGTTATTTGTAGGACATCTATTAGTCAACAAAAAACTGAGAGGCAGGAAGGTTAGGGAAAAGGGGTTGTCACTCAAAGCTATGGGAAACGACAATCTCAGTACAGGCCAGTTACCTCAGACACACACTTATGCACACCCAAAGCCTGGACATACGCAGTCGGGACTAGTCAGTCACATGTACACTTACACACACAGCCAATTACCTCCAAGTGAATACAGCCTATTCTTGTCTCTGAGAATACACTATAAAAACATTACTTTAGCACATAAAAGTTTACTTTAACTTACTATCTTGCTTCTGCCATGTGAATTCTTTCCAGATTGAGAAGCAAGAACTGAGGAAAAGCATCCTGTAACCTTACACATTCTGTGTGGCAAAGTGGAAATAGCAACTGGGAGCAAAAGACCTGGAATCTGTATGGATTGAGGACATGTGAGAAAACACCGTTCAGACTACAAGTCTACGATGAGAATAAGGCACCAGCAACAGTCTGAAAGTGGAATTAAGAAAACGATTCCTTTTATAAAATTATCCCAAACAAAACCCCAAAACCTAGGAAATGAGCAAATTTAGGAGCTGTGGTGGCATGATGATGACACATTGGGCTTGTCAGCAGTTCAAAACCACCAGCGGCCTTTCCAGAGAAAGATGAGGCTTTCTATTCTCGTGAACAGTTACAGTCTCAGAAACTAAAGGGTCAGTTGTACTCTGTGCTAGAGGGTCACTATGAGCCTACACTGACTCATGGCAGTGAGCGATTTAGGAGCAAATTTAAAAGGAGGTGAAATAATTGTACACTCAAAAATATAAAACGTTGAAGACCTAAATGATTAGAAAGATAACCTCTTTTTGTGGATTGGAAGACTCCCTATCATTACAATGTCAGTATTATCCAAAAGTATCTAGACATCAATGTAATCCTGATCAAAAGTTCAAACAGTCTTCTTTGCAGAAATGGAAGAGCCAATCCTAAAATACATTATGGAATTGCAAAGGACTATGAATAGCCAAAAATATCTTGGAAGAACCATGTAGCAAGACTCAAATCATACTGTAAAGCTACATGAATTAACATAGCATGGTTCTGGTTTGGTGTTGAGTGCCACTGAGCCAGCTCTATAGCGACTCCCATGTACGAAAGAACCATGAAATGCACCATCTTCATGATTAATGTGATATTTGAGCCCATTGTTACAGCCACTGCATCGATCCACCCCGTTGCAGGTTTCATTTTTTTTCTGACCCTCTATTTTAACAAGCATACTGTCTCTGGTCATTTGTCATGCGCTGGTGGCTTGTGTGTTGCTTTGATGCTAGAAGATCGGTCACTGGTAGTTCAAAGACTATCAGGGTCACCCAAAGTGAACAAGTTTCAGCAGAACACAAAGAAGGAAGAGGCTGCTCACTGGAGAGGAATTAGTTGCTGAAAACCTCTGAACAGCAGAACGCTGTCAGAGATCGTACCAGAAGATGAGTCTGTCAAGTCATTCAAAGTAAGACTGAGGAAAAGCTGCCTTCTCAAAGTAGAGTCAACCACAATGACGTGAAAGGAACAAAGCCTTTAAGACCTTCATCTGCTGATGGGGCATGACGCAAAATACTAAACCGCTGCAAACATCTACTAATAACTGGAACTTAGCATGTGTGGAGAATAAATCTAGGAAAATCAGGAGTCATTAAAAATGTGATGGAAAGACTAAAGATGGACATCCTAGGCATTAGTGAGCTGAACTGGGACTAGTATTGGCCAGTTTGAATCAGGAAAATCATGTGGTTTATTATATTGGGAATGAAGTCAACTCGTCACCCAAAAAGGAAGTCTCAAGATTTATCTTTAAGTACAACGCTGTCTGAGATAGAATACCTATCAGTGTACAAGGAAATCCAGTCAATATAAATACTATTCAAATTTACACATGCACCATTAAACCCAGTGATACAGAAAGTAAGGCTTTTTTGGTCTTTGTTTGGAAATAATTTTATTTTAGTCATTTTATCGGGAGTATTACGCTTATCACAACCCATCCATCCATCCATCCATCCATC
>NW_022103900.1:39182463-39183784 GCF_000313985.2 Echinops telfairi
TGTCCAATGTCTCCCTTCACCCACTTTTCTGTTGTCCATCCCCCAGGGAGGGGGCTATATGTAGATCATTGTGATTGGTTCCCCCTTTCTCCCCCACCTTCTCCTTACCCACCTGGTATCCCTACTCTCATTATTGGTCCTAAGGAATTTCTCTGTCCTGGATTCCCAATGTTTCTAGTTCTTATCTGTACTACTGTACATCCTCTAGTCTAGCTGAATTTGTAAGCTAAAATTGGGATCATGACAGTGGGGGTGGAGGAAGCATTAGAGAACTAGATGAAAGTTGCATGTTTCATCGTTGCTATACTGCACCCTGACTGGCTTGTCATCTCCCCACAACCCTTCTGTAAGGGCATGTCCAGCTGCCTCAGATAGGCTTTGGGTTTCCACTCTGTACTACCCCCCTCATTCACAATGATACAATTTTTTTGTTCTTTGATGCCTGATACCTGATCCCATCGATACCTCGTGATCTCACAGGCTGGTGTGCTTCTTCCATGTGGGCTTTGTTGCTTCTCAGCTAGATGGCTGCTTGTTTATGTTCAAGCCTTTAAGATCCCAAACACTGTATCTTTTGATAGCTGGGCACCATCAGCTCTCTTCACATTTGCTTATGCATTTGCTTCACCACATTTGCTTTGTCTTCAGCGATCATGTAAGGAAGGTAGGCATCATAGAATGCCAGTTTAATAGAACAAAGCGTTCTTGCATTGAGGGAGTACTTGAGTAGAAGCCTAATGTCCATCTGCTACCTTAATACTAGGCCAATAAGTATATCCACATAGATCTATTTCCCCATCCTCATATATAAATATATTTACATATGTGCATGCCAGTATTTAAACCTCTATAAATGCCTTTTGCCTCCTAGTTTTTCCCTATTTCCTCTTTTTGAAAGTGAGGCACTTTAACCAACATCTTCAGCCTGAAATTGATCAAACATGTAATCAAGATGTGGTGATAATTACTGGCAAATGGAATGCAAATGTTAAAAAGTGGAAGAAATAATAGATGAAAAATATGGCCTTGGTGATAGAAATGAAGCTGGAGATACATGCTAGATTTCTGAAAGACCAATAACTTCATTACAAATACCTTTTCCCTGATACGATCGCTGAAGACAAATGGGTGCATAAGCAAATGTGGCAAAGAAAGCTGATGGTGCCCAGCTATCAAAAGACATAGCGTCTGGGATCTTAAAGGCTTGAAGGTAAACAAGCGGCCACCTAGCTCAGAAGCAACAAAGCCCACATGGAAGAAGCACACCAGCCTGTGCAATCACGAGGTGTTGAAGGGACCAGGTATCAGGCATCATCAGAAC
>NW_022103900.1:39184140-39188871 GCF_000313985.2 Echinops telfairi
TGGGGGATGGACAACAGAAAAGTGGGTGAAGGGAGGCGTCGGACAGGGCAAGATAAGACAAAATAATAAATGATAAATTATCAAGGGTTCATGAGGGAGGGGGAGATTGGGAGGGAGGGGAAAATGAGAAGCTGATCCCAGGGGTTTGGGTGGAGAGCAAATGTTTTGAGAATGATGAGGGCAATGAATGTACAAATGTGCTTTACACAATTGATGTATGTATGGATTGTGAAAAGTTGTATGATTCCCTAATAAAACGATTTAAAAAAATACCCTTTCCAACCACACAAAAGGCGACTGACTATTCGCATGGACTTCTACAGATGGAACACATATAAGTCAAATTGACTATATCTGTGGGAGAGATGATCCAGAAGCTCAAAGTCAGCAGCTAAAACCAGACTAAGGTCTGACTGTAGAACAGACTATCAAGTGCTCTTATGTAAGTGCAGGTTGAAGCTGAAGAAAATTAAACTAAGTCTACGAGGGCGATGGACTGCTAAATGGACAAACAAATCTGCCTTGGAAAAAGTGTGGCCAATGTGGCTCCTTAAAGGCAAGGAAGGCAAGAATTCACCTCACCATCTTTGGACATGTTGCTGGGCAAGACCAGTCCCTGGGAAAGGACATCATGCTTGGTAAAGCTCAGGGGCAGTGAAAGAGAGGAAGGCCGTCAGTAAGATGGACTGACACTAAGGCTGCAACAATGGGTACAAGCACAGGAACAATCGTGAGGAACAAGCAGGACTGGGCGGTGTTTCGCTGTGTTGTGCACGGGGTCATTATGGCACCTAAGACCAACCAAGTTGATGGCACCTAACAACATTTCTAGCTGTCTTCACCCAGCTATATCTAAATCTCCATTTCTGTGGACCCATTCCGACATCGAAGGTAACCTAACTGCAGCTATGAGCAGCAATTAGTGATGCTAGTGTGGGCCATCTGGCCTCTGGTCCCAGGAATGCCCTAGTGAAGAGCTTGCGATCATGGACAGGAGTTAGGATTTACAACACACATTTTTGGGTGGACATAATTCAGCCCATTATACGGCCTTATAAAGTTATAGTTTTCCAGTTTTTTTAAACAGGAAAAAAAAGCACAATTATTTTCTTAAATTTCTGGTATTTCTAAGTGCTACATAATATCAAATTATCATTCATTATGAATGCCTATTTCCTAAATTTGCTGTTTCAGATCACATATTGTTCCTTGAACCCAAGTAGTCCACAACTTATGGTGTATTCATGCTACAATGAACCACAGATTGCCATGTTGTTTTGGGGGGATGGTGGTAGTGGTTATATTTTAACTTATACTACATATAATGCTGCAACAGGTAATCTGCTGTTATTCTCAGACGTTCACTTGTTCAAAGATTATATTTCAAAGATCAGATTTATAAAGATAACAAAAGGCAATAATAATGGCAGGGAGCAGGAATAAAAAGAGGTTATTTGACTTACATCAGAACCAACTTAAGATGGCATATACAGATTGGAACCTCACTGTTAAAAATTGGGATCTACCTGCACTATGTACTCCTTTCCCAACACAGGATGAAAACCTTGTAATGTTATCCTTCTTCTCAAGTAGTCCAGTTACGTTAGGTAGCAGGAGAGGGGGGTTATTCCTCTCCATGCCTGAAGGCCCTTACAGGAGGTTGGAAGCCAATGAAGACCAAGGGGCCCACACCAATTCAAGCCTGAGCCAAGTGGGCGGTACACCTGGGTTGGCCTAAACTAGGCCAGGTGTGCTTAATTCCACCAATTGGGTCAATCAGTACCATCGGCTACGCCTCCCAGCCAAAGGCCCTAAAAGCCGGAACCTGGAGAACACCACCCTCTTTTCCCTTTCGGCAGCTTCTCCACTTTCTGCTGGCCAATGTTTTGGTCTCTCGCTCTGGCCTCAGGTTGCCACGTGTGGGTGTGCAGTCCCAGGAGGTTGCCTGTTTTCGGTGACTGTAAAGCTTTAAATTTCCTGTCCTTTATAAAAACCCACCTGGATCTCAAACCAGGCTTAGAACTTTCTCGTGCTGAGCCAAGAACCAAGGTATTTCCCAGGCGAGAAATTGAACAGTTACACATTGGGCTACTAACCGCAAGGCCGGCAGTTTGAACCCACCAGCTGCACTAAGGGAGAAAGATGAGGCTTGCTCTTGTAGAGATTTACAGCCTCAGAAACCTAAAAGAGTTCTACTTGGTTCGATAGAGTCACTATTGAAGAAAACTTAGAACCAGGAAGAGAAAGTATTCGGAGAAATTCTTTCTCTAGGCTCATAATTAAGAGTGTGGGAGGCTCAAGCATCAAAGAACAAAAAATCATGTCATTGTAAATGTGGGTGAGTGCAGAGTGGAGACTCAAAGCCCATCGGTAGGCAACTGGATACCCCCTTAATGAAGGGTTGTGGGGAGATGAGCCAGTCAGGGTGCAGGGTAGCAACGATGAAACAAATAACTTTCCTCTAGTTCATAAATGCTCCCCCCCCCCCATCATGATCCCAATTCTACCTTAAAAATTTGGCTAGACCAGAGGATGTACATTGGTACAGATAGCAACTGGAAACACAGGGAATCCAGGACAGATGACGCCCCTTCAGGACCAGTGGTGAGAGTGGTGATGCCTGGAGGGTGGAGGGAATGTGGGGTAGAAAGGGAACAGACTACAAGAATCTAGGTATAGCCTCCTCCCTGGGGGATGGACAGTAGAGAAGGGGCTGGGGAGCTGACAGGCACTGTAACATATGACAAAATAATAATAATTTGTGAATTATGAAGGGTTCACGAGGGAGCGGGGAGTGGGAAGGGAGGGGGAAAATGAGCAGCAGATATTAAGGGCTCAGGTGGAAGGCAAGTGTTTTGAGAATGATGATGGCAACAAATGTACAAAGGTGATTGACACAATGGATGTATGTATGGATTGTGATGGGAATTGTACGAGCCCCCAATAAAATGATCTTTTTAAAAAAGTCTGGGAGGCAGACTCTGTTGGTGGAAGGGTCTTCATATTCGTGAGTTGGAGATGAACCTCAGTCACATTCTCCTGACTAAAAATCATCCCCACAACCTCCTCCCTCCACCCCATATCCGGAGGCTATCTGCCCTTAAGAGCAATCAAACTGCATTGTCCACCCTACCCTAGGTGCAGCCAACTCCCTTCTTGGTAAGTATCATAGATGGTTCCGCTGGAAAAGAGCTCAGGGACACCTAAGGTCAAGTCGACCCAGGAACGGCCAAGGTTAAGCTACCATCTTAACTCTAGAATCCGCCCACCTTGTTACCTTTGTGCCTTCCTGTCACGTGGATGCCCCTAGTACCTCCCCATCCTGTTAAGTGCATGCCTCTTGTACATCCCCTTCCTGTTATGATGTACTTACCGGGCCTTGCTAGCCCAAACTATAACTGTGTTGGAGAACACATTAGCGCTTTCTCTGGTTCCAGACTCCATGCAAGAGGTGAGTCTTGTATGATGTTTCTTTAATTTACCCTGCAATTACCCAACCATCCCTTAGGGCCCATTAGGTTGTGGAGGCTGGACCCCCACAACTATGACCACAATTGGAATCGACTTGAAGATAGTGGGCTGGAGTTCTGTTTTACCATGGCTGGATGTTTGTTGAAATATTTGTATAAAAACTTTATAAATCATTTAGAGCAGCCCTGTACAACTTATATTTCTGAAACAACGAAAATATTCTGTATCTGCCCTGTCACTAGCCTCAAAGTGCTACGTGAACCCATGTCTAAGTTTTGACAACCTCACAACTATTGTCTGTAAAGCACTATTTATAAAATTATTTGACTTTTAAAGTACTTTGGCCAGACATTTTTTTAATACGAAAAGAGGTGCTTTGCTGAAAACTGCTGGTTGTTAACACTAGTCTGGTTTCATAGTTCATGCTGAAAAGAATTGTTTTGGAAAAAAAGTTGACAAGATAATCTATAACTGGAGATTTCATTTCTTTCTCCAAATATCCTGGCTTATCAGTTTCAGGACTACTTCTTCCATGATCTTGCCCTATTTCAGTCATCCTATTCACACAGTTCATAGTCTTTATCTGTTATTAACAATAATTGCACTTTTCATAATCTGTTTTAAAATAATCACCACCTCATGCATTTTACCTCATCTCTTCTGTCCTCTTAACTCCATACTTGCTGGGAGCTTCAGTAGATTGATTACTCCTTATACCTTTCCATTGCCTATAATCTCACATTCCTCTTCACCTCCCAGTTTAGATTTAATGGCTTATCATTATAAGTATGAGGCACTGGTGGTCCATTCTTAAAGAATTCTTGTCTTCCATGTAGGAGATCAGGGTTAATTCTCAGCCAAGGCACCTGATGTGGAGCCAACATTCATCTGTAAGTGAAGGCTTGCATACTGCTATAACATTGAATAAATGTTAGTGGGATTCTAAACTGAGAAGGATTAGGAAGAACGGCTTGGTTAGCTGCTTCTGTCAATGAAAATACTATATATAACGGAGGTCTCTGGCTCTCACTTCATCCTAGTTTCTAGTAACAACTTTGTCCCCCCCACTATACCATTTACTTATGTTGTAGCTACCAGTGTGCCCAATAGTGAATGTCATTTGATATTCCTTGGAGATAAGCCAACTGAGGAACAGTCCTTTTTTTTTTTTTTTTTAAACATTTTATTAGGGGCTCATACAACTGTTATCCCAATCCATACACACATCAATTGTGTAAAGCGTATTTGTACATCATTTCT
>NW_022103900.1:39190884-39192415 GCF_000313985.2 Echinops telfairi
GACAACACCCCCCAGCCCCCCGTAACAATCAGGAGAAAAACAAGAAAGAAGCAGCAGATCACCAGCAATCTTGGAAAAGGAATCAATAGATAAGGAGCCTGCAGGCCGCACAGCCCAGAGGCTGTGGGAACAGGAAGAGAGCAAACACCCAAGATGCCTAGCACTCCCAGACTCCTGTCCCACAGCTGTGTGCAACCATCCTGCCCCAGCTACCTTTGGAGATAGCCCAACTCTGGCTGCCTAGCATGGGGTTCAGTACCCTCCAACAATGCAGCTCCCCTTAATATCCTAACAGCTATGTTAAGATGTTCAGGAGACAGCAGCAAATATCGGTGCACATGAAAAAAAACAAAAACCTAAAAAACAAAACAAGAAAAGCAGGCCCAGACAAATGAACAACACCCAGATCCAAAGGAATTGGTTAAAAAAGAAAAGATTCTGGAACTCAGAAAAAGAATTTAGAAGAATGATGATTGGATATTTTCAAAGGATGGAAGGAAGAGTTCAAGAGAATGTAAAGAATAAACAAAAGTCTATTAGAACTTACCAGAAGAACACCAAACAGAAACCCAGCAGATGAATACTGAGATAACAGAATCTAAATATATTTAAATGAACAGACCAATAAACAGAAATGATAAGCTGGATCAGTGAGCTGGACAACAAATCCCTTGATTCCAATGTAAGAAATGATTTAAAAAAACAAACAAAACCAGAAAAATAAACGAACAGTCAACAAAAAGAGCAAAGGGATCTGAGGCCCACCTAAGAGTCGTGTGGGACACCATCAAGAGGAGCAACTCGTGTCTCATTGGGAGTCCAGGGCAGGGAGGGGAAAATCCATAGAAAAAACAGTACAAGAACTACTAGAAGAAAACTTGCCTAGGAGCATAAAAGAGGAGGAAATTATTATCCAGAATTCTAGGAGAACTCCAAACAGAGCAAACCTCAACAGAAAAATGTCAGACTATTAAATATCAAAGACAAAGAATCTTGAGAGCAGCTGAAAAAAGAACAGTAACAAAAGAAGATCATTAAGAATAAATTTGGATTTTCAGCAGAAACAATGCAGACAAGAAAAGAATAGAATGGCATAAATAAAGCCTGCCCTGAAAGGAAAAACAACATTGCCAACCAAGAATCTTTTATCGAGCAAATTGATAAAAAAATGAGAGATAAATAGGAGTACTTCCAGGCAAGGGGAAATTAAAGTCAACACCACAAAAAAATCAACTCTCAAAACAGTATCTAAAACAGCACCGAAATATAGGAAGAACGAAGAAATCATAACACCACCAACACAAACCACCTAACAAAATGTTACCAAAAATTCAACACTAAATCAATCATTACACTGAATGTTAATGGATTAAATGCACTAGAGTAGATGGAACCCTATAAGGCAGTGGTTCTCAACCTTCCTAATGCCCCGACCCTTTAATACAGTGGTGACCCGCAACTATAACATTATTTTCATTGCTACTTCATAACTGTAATTTTGCTAGTTATGAATCGTCATGTAAATATCTGA
>NW_022103900.1:39193896-39210787 GCF_000313985.2 Echinops telfairi
AAATCATTTTATTAGGGGCTCTTACAACTCTTATCACAATCCATACATACATCAATTGTGTAAAGCACATTTGTAAATTCATTGCCCAGAAATATGTGCTTTCTGATGGTCTTAGGCGACCCCTGTGAAAAGGTCGTTCCATCCCCCCAGAGGGGTCATGACCCACAGGTTGAGAACTGCTGCTATAGGGCAAGGTAGAATTGCCCCTGTGAGTTGCTGAAACTGTAACTCTTAATGGGAGTAGAAAGTTCCATCTTTCTCTTAAGAAAATAATATCCATCAATATGCTGCTTACAAGAAGAATATCTTGGATACAACGAGAAATTGGATAAAAAAATGAATGGATGGAAAAAATAAACATCAAACTAATGGCAACCAAACCCCTGCTCAAAACCAACAGGAGTGACAATATTAATTTCCAGTAAACGATATTTCATGGCAAAAACCCATCATGAACACAAAAAAAGTCACTACAAAATGATAAAAGGAGCAAGAGAACTAGGAAACAAAACCCTAACAAACATAGATTTACCCAAAGTAAGGATCCTCAAAACATGTTAATCAAACTATTATAAAACTAAAGAGAGAAATAAGACAATTCAACAATAGCAGGAGATTCCAATAAACGATTCTCAAGGAAGGAGAAATCACCTGGGAATACACTCATTAAAGATAAAGAACTAAACACAATGAAGCAATCTGACGTCCTAGACATATACAGAGCAGTGCACACAACAGCAACACAGTGCAGGAGGGGAACCTCAAAAAGAAAAACGCTCTGCTGGGCGGAGCTTCCATAGCACCCATTTTTCTCGCAAGGCAAACATCAAGCAATACCCTCTTGGGTGTGGCGCCTGGAAGGTTCTCTCTGGTCACAGTGAATTTTTTTTGTGAAAGCAGTTTTGATCGAACCTCTTTTTTTTTTAAGTGGGTGTAGTCTCATAGGTATTTTATTTTTAAACACTTAAAAAAAATTTTTTTATTAGGGACTCATACAACTCTTATCACAATCCATACATACATCAATTGTGTAAAGCACATTTGTACAGTCATTGCCCTCATCATTCTCAAAACATTTGCTCTCCACCTAATCCCCTGGCATCAGCTCCTCATTTTCCCTCCCTCTCGGCTCCCCCCTCCCTCATGAATCCTTGATAATTTATAAATTATTATTGTGTCATATCTTGCCCTGTCCGACGTCTCCCCTCACCCACTCCTCTGTTGTCCGTCCCCCAGGGAGGAGGCCACATGTAGATCCTTGTAATCGTTTCCCCCTTTCCAACCCACTCTCCCTCTATTCTCCCAGTATCGCCACTCACACCACTGGTCCTGAAGGGATCATACCCCCTGGATTCCCTGTATTTCCAGTTCCTATCTGTACCAGTGTACCTCCTCTGGTCTAGCCAGACTTGCAAGGTCGGATTATGATCATGATAGTGGTGGAGAATGAAACATTTAGAAACTAGAGGAAAGTTGTACATGATCGAACTTTTTTTGTGATGGCTGATTTAAGAGAACAGCATGTAGCTGTGAAATTTTGTTTCCTGCTCAGGAAAAATGCCACAGAAACTGTTGTGATATTGAATACAACTTACAAGGGCAGTGCTTTGGAAAAAACTCAAGTGTATGAGTAGTTTTGTTTCAGAAAAGGTGAAATGTTGATCGATGACAAAATTCACAAACTTCCTTCTACAACTTCCCAAATGAACAAAAATGATGATAAAATTCGTGTACTTGTGCTGGAATACTGAGGATGGAACACTAAAGAGATGGGGAAATTACTTGGACTCTCTTTGGAGCTCGATTCAGTGAATTTTAATCAAAGATTTGGGAATGAACGGGTAGCAGCAAATTTTGTGCCTTGTGTTCTGACCGGGAAAAAGAGCACCAAGTGGAAACATGACGTGCTTTCAAAGAACAGCTCTGAAGTGACCCAGACTTTTTCCCCAAGGTCATTACTGGTGACAAGACAGGGTGCTATTCTTAGGACCGGAAAGCAAACATCAGTCAAGTCAGGGGAAGATGCCATCATCACCTCACTCAAAAAAAGCTCAAGTGAAATAAAAAACCAAGGTGATGCTCATTTGTTTTTTGATCTGAGGGGGATAGTGCATTTGAAGTTCCTTCCACCAAGGCAGACTGTTCATCAAGCTTTCTAATTAGAGGTTCTGAAAAGACTGGCGTTAACAGTGTGTGCCAAAAAAGGCTCGATTTCTGGCAGACAGGGACTGGTTTTGCCACCAAGACAATGCACTGCTCACACAGCACTCCAGTTTTTGACAAAAAACAGCATGCCTCTCTCTTGCCCTCTCGCACGACCTCCCTCTGTGCGACTTCGTTTTGTTTCTGTGAATGAAGAGGGATATGAAAGGACAGCTAAATAAATAAATAAATTGAGGGGGGGGGGCGGCACAGCACTTTGAAGACACAGCAGAGGTGAAGGGGGAAAAAAAAAAAAAAATCGAGGGGATCGCTGTCAGCCATCCTAACAGACGAGTTTGAAAATGTTTCCCAGAATGGAATCACAGATTTGACAAATGTATTAAGTGTAAGAGTACTTTGAAAGGTGATAAGCTTGTTTTGTAAAAAAATTTAAATACATAGCTTTGAAAAGAAAATTCCTGTTTTTTGGGGATACCCCATTGTATATTCATTTCTAGTGTTATACACAAAGCAAGTCCTCAAATTAATTTTAAAATATTGAGATTGTACATTTTCTCAATCCACAATGCTATATAATTAAAAACTAACAAGAGAAAGAGCAAGGATAATAAAGCAAATACATGGAAGCTGAACAATATACCGTTTAATAATACTGGATAATTGATGAAATAAGCAATGAAATAATGAAATAAAACATTCCTCGAAACAAATGAGAACTAAAACACAACAAAGCAAAAGCAGTACTGAGAGTGCAATTTTAGCAATGAATTCACACACGAAAAAAGCGAAAAGCAAAATCAACCCCTTACTCTAGCATCGTCAATAATTAAAACAAGGGTCAAGATAAACCCTTAAGTGTGCCAGAAAAAAAAAAATCATAAAAATTAGCCCTATAGCTCAAGTGGAAAGCGGGTGCCATAAGAATGATGAAGTCAACATATGTACTAAAATGCTGGACACAGATGACGTATTTACAGATTGTGATGAATTGTATGAGCCCCTAATAAAATGATTATTTAATTTAAAAAATTAGTCCTATAACGCCGAGCGCGACATTTTCGTAACATTTAATTAAATGTATATATTAATATATATATTGATAACTATGAAAGTAAAGAATAAAAACAAAATTTTTTTCCTGAAATTAAAAATTCAGGGGTTATATGATTAAAGTAGAAATAAATTGATATGAAAGCAGAGCAATAGATAAAGTCAACAAAACTCAAGAAGTTGGTTCTTTGAAAGTTTTGACAATGTTGATAAGCGATTAGCAAACAAAGGAAAATGAAGAGAAGATAAAATATCAAGAATGAGGAATTAAAGTCACTTCACAAATTAAGAAACATAACAACATATCACTACAAAAGACTGTACTCTACCACAGTTGAAAGACTAGCAGAACAAATTTCTAGAAATACTGTATGTAATCAAATCAACAGATTGAGAAAACCCCAGTAATCCTATAATGAAAGAATAGAACAAGTCATTAAAAAACTTCCAACAACGAAAAGTCTGGGGCCAGATGGCTTTAAGAGGAAATTCTACTAAACTTGCAGAAAAGAATGGACATCAATTCTACACAAACTATTCCAGAGTACAGCTGTGGACAGCAAATCCCTCAGCTCATTTTAGGAAATAAGCTTAACTCTGAAAGGAAAACTAGGCAAAGACTCTACCAAAATGGAAAACCACAGGCCAATACCCCTCGAAAACACTTTAAAAAGGAAATCAAACTCACTGCCTTTGAGCCAATTACAACTCATACCCACCCTAAAGGACAGGGTAGAACTGCCTGGATGGGTCTCAAAGACCTAAATGTAAAACCCAGAGCCATAAATACAGTCTACGAGAAAACAGGGACAAAGTTAAGGACGCTATTGCAGTGCACAGACACACTATCAAATATAACAAAGGAAACACACATGGATGACAAATAGATGATTGGGACATACTGAAAATAAGATACATCAAATAAATTACAAGATGCATCAAAGACTTCATCAAAAGAATAAAGAGAACACAGAGTGGGGAACAATTTTTTGATGACCCAATCAATAGTTAAGGGACTAATGTGTAACATCTATAGAGAACTGCAATACCTCAACAAGAAAATAAGGAAAAATCTAATTAAAAAGTGAGAAAGGGATATGAGCAGATAGTTCACCAAAGATGAAATGCAATGGCAAACATGAAGAAATGCTCAAGATCACTAGCCATCAAGGAGATGTAAATGTAAACACTGAGATACTATCTTTCACTGACTTTGGCAGCCAAGTTCAATAAAACAGAGAACAACTGCTGGAGGCACCATGGAGAGACTGGAACCCTTGCATACTGCTGCAGGGACTGTAAATATGCACAACCTTAAACAACTAGGAATAGAAACTCCAAACTCCTGTCCTGGGCATATATCCTGAAGAAATGAAGTCTTAACACGAACAGACATACATACACCCATGTACATTGCAGCACTGTTCACTATAGTAAGAAGACAGAATCACAAAAGGATGAATATTATGAGACCACTGTTATTAGGGTGGGAAATATATATCTGGATGTATCTATATTAATATATGTATGCTCTCTCTATAAATGTGTATATATATACAGACACCAAGATATTCTCATACTTTGGGGTGGGGGGATGGAGTACAAGGGAGGGAAAGTAAAGCAACAGGCTTGACTGTTGAAGGGTATTAATTTGGGAGTAATAGAAGACAGTAGTCTACAAGGAAAAAATAAATCAAGAAGCAAGCAAAGGGCAAACTATTGGGAAGTTGATTCCAAGTTTAATTGTTGTATACAAAGTTGATGATCTGAAAAGTAAACCTTCTCCAATTAAAAAAAAAAAGTTAAAAGGCAAACCCCCAAAAAAAAGAATAAAAAAAAAAAAACGTTTGAAGGAAAATAAGAAAAACATGTAGCAAAATGATCTACTATGTAACTAATCATGGGAAAGTTGCTTATTAATTTGTTTCATTGTGCATTGTGCATGAAGTCCATTGCTCATTAATTTGTTTCATTGTGCATAAGCCAGGGCCCCACTCAAAGATAGTTAACTACAATAGCAACAGTATTATAATCATTCTCTTGCATTAACTCCCTTCCTGTTCTCGGCCTTCATCATAGTAAATCTGGCTAAACTCTAACTCTGCCAAGTGCGACTTGACATTTTAAACCCGTACAAGGGTCTGATAAGAACCTAAGTGATGCGTACAGTCAATGTACTGACTTGTCTAGTCATACACCCATTATGCTGATTACTGCACATTTTATCTCTTCTAAGAGACACAGCACTTCATTTTCATTAAGTGGTACTTTGATTCCTTTTCAACTGATGAAAAAAAGATGCAATCAAAATTCCTACAAGTCTTTACCAACGATTCACTCATACCCCATGCTCTCTGCTTTCCTTCTTATCATTAATTCTACACCAGACCCAACAAATATGTACAAGTGAAATGGATCCCTCCACTTTTCTCCTACTCAAGAGATATAGTAACAGTACAAGTAAAACCCCTTTCAACTCTCACAAATCCTCTCCTTTTCAGGTACATAGAACCCAACAAATATTTTAAACTCCTCAGCTTTCACATTTATGTTTCTAGCCTGCAAGATGATCCTCTACTCCAGTGGTGCAGCTAAGTTTTAGTTTTACTTAAAGTGAAATATTTTTGAGAGGAGGTAGCGCATACTTGAAAGCATGTAAAATATTATTAATAAACCTCTCTTCTAGTTTATATGAACTCACGAAAATAATTTTCGGTTGTATCTAGACATAAAATTTCAGTCACAAGACATACACAGCACTCGGATGCTTTCAGCTATTATAGTAGCAGTTTGCAGGTGTTATAAGCTAAAAATGAAAGGGTTGTTGCATTGTAAGTACTGTGCTGTACATGACATACTGTTTTATCATTTGTGCTATACAACTCAATGGGGAAAATTAAAGCAAGATCACCGACCCAAAGACAACATACATGGCAAGCAAGCAAAACCAGAATGTACTATTCCAGGGGTCCTCAAACTTTTTAAGCAGGAGGCCAGTTTACGGTCCCTCAGACCCACTGGATGGCCGGATTATAGTTTTAAAAAAATTATGAACAAATTCCTATGCACACTGCACATATCTTATTTTGAAGTAAAAACACAAACGGGGCAAAAACACCCAGCGGGCTGGATAAATGTGCTTGGCAGGTTGCATGTGGCCCGTGGGCTGTAGTTTGAGGACCCCTGATTTACACACTCAGAAACTCAAATTCATTGCCTTTTAGTCAATAACAGCTAATAGAGACTATATAGAACAGAGTGTAATTGCCCTTGTGGGTTTCCTACTGTAACTCTTTAAGAGAGTAGGAAAGCCTCCTTTTTCTCCCTGAAAGCAACTGGTTATTTTGAACTGCTGACTTCGCTAGTAGTGGGCCAATGCATAATCCACCATGCTACTGGAGATCCTTATGACCACCTTGGGTAGTGTAGTGTTTACATGTTGGGCTGCTAACCACAAAGTCAGCAGTTCAAAACTACCAGCCAGCTCTGTGGGAGAAAGATAAGGCTTTCTACTTCCATAGAGTTAGTCTCAGACTCACAGGGGCAGTTAGTTTATGCTGTCCTTTAGAGTTGCTATGAATCAGAATTGACAAAAGCTGAGTTTTGAGTCACTTTTATAAGGAGGGAAAGTTCAAACTATTTGATATTTGATATTCCCAAAGCTCAGTTTTGTCAATCACATCTTATTTTCAAGTCTTGTTTCAAAATAGGATCTTCCACTCTACAACAGTTACCACACTTAGTACAACAGTCAATAGAGCACCAAAAACAATCTTAAAAAATAATTAATAATAAATTCTATATAACCTAAAAAGCTAGTAAGCAGGAGGGTGGGGTGGGGAATAAACATCCTGGGGCAATTCAAGGTATCTGGGAAAGAACTTAGAAAAATGATGATCCTGTCTGGTGGAGCTCTTATTCCAGCAGATACAATATCCACCTGGTCCCCTATTTTCTTGGAACATGATAATCTAAGTATGAAGAAGTACTAAAACATGTTCTGAAAAGCCACTCGGCAATCAATGGCCAGTTCCAGGGAAGCTGGAAAACTCCACTGAGAAACACCCGAAGAATAAAGAGTAAACAAAGAGTTCATCTGGTAAACCAAAGTAAAACTTACTAATTCAAGGACCCTATAATTAGAGAACTATCTCCCACCTTGCATACACATTGGGAAAGGAACGACCATGAAAACTTGGTTACTTATTATTATTAATGATAAGAAGGAAAGCAGAGAGCATGGGGTATGAGTGAATACCAAGGAGAACACCACGACACTTTCGGCCTCACTAAATAAGGGAAAGTGAGGTTTGGACCTCAAACTTAAAAGAAGTTGCCCCATTCTCCTACAACAATCATAAATATTCCTCCCCTTAGTATCATGTATATTATAAATATCTTGGCATTTTACCACTAGCTTGTCTCACATCCATGGAAACGGACCCATTCCTCCTTTGGAATGTACTTTCTCTTTGAAATAAAGGCTTGGTTGAGCGAGACCTGTGCCTGTGTAGTACTTGTCTACCACAGTTGTTGAGACACTGACTGGGATGCCTCAGAAGGAGTGCGGGATGCCAGGGGACGCCCAGAGAAGGTAACACGCTGGCATCCCCGGGCACAAGATTAGCACACAGCTTGGTCTCTGACCCCAGGCTGAATGGGTCACTTAATTAGCTCCACTTAATTCTCGCTATAAAAAAACCCTATAAAACTACCTCATTAGATTATTTGACACACAGAAGACACTAAAGCAATTATGCAGGCACCACTGAGTGAAAATAACAACACTGGATACTAGCTTTAGACATGCTTATCTGGCCCATTTATTGCCTTCATTACTACTACTTTGTCCTCGTTTCTCCATTAAATTTAATTTCCAGGTAACTTTTATAAAAAGTGAAAACTTGCTATCTATAGCCCATGAAAACTATCAGTTAACCTGGGAGTCACTTGAACACAGAGGGAAAACAATTTTTTTCAAGTAGAAATTAGACTAATTTTCCCTAAAATTAAGTAACTTTACCACTGTAATTAGCAAATAAAGGCTATATAAACCCCTAGTTTTAAAGATTGGATATGGAAATAGCACATCCAATCTCCAGGACCTATAGTTTTGAAATTGTTCATGAAGTTGTCAACCTCGTTCACTGAATTAAAAAAAAAAAGAAAAAAAAAGGGCAGCCATGTAAAATCCATTTGTTAAAAACAGATCTTACTCTTGGTCCAAAGATTTAGTCAACGTGAGAAGGATTAGTGTCCAAAATTTAGAAGTGCCTCCATCAGAAATACCACAGCCTGCAGAATACATTACACTTCAATGTAATAAAAACAAAAATCCTCACAACTGAACTGAGAGACATCATGATAAATGAAGAAAATTTTCAATCTGTCAAGGATTTCATTCAGCACTCATGGAAACAGCAACTAAGGAATAAAACACTGTATAGCACTGGGTAAATCTGCAAAAAACCAAAAAAATGTATGGTCATCAAGTTGCTTCTGACATAGTGGGTTTCCAAGGCTGTAAATCTTTATGAGAAGAGTTTCATCTTTTTCTGAGGAGCAGCTGATGGGTTTGAACCTTTGACCTTCTTCAGTGACCAAACTAAAGTGTTAAAAAGTAAGATCTATTTAAAGTCACTTAAGAACTAAGGTGTGTGAGGGGGAGGCAGGGAAAGGACGTGGTATGCCAACAAAATCAGGGACAAGGGAGCAAGTGATCTAAAAATCAATGGCGAGGATGGGGTTTGATCAAGGGCAAAGTAGCCGAGAGGAATTACCAAAACACGAATGAAGGCTGAACATGATAGTGGGGCAAGAAGTAAGTAAAAGGAAATAGAGAAAAGAACCAGGAAGCAAAGGACAATTATAGAAGTCTAAATAAAGGCATGTACATATGTAAATACACTTATATATGACAATCTGGAAACAGATCCATGTACACCTATTTATTTGTTAAGAAGCAAGGCAGGAGACAGACATTGGGCCTCCACTCAGGTACTCCCTCCATGCAAGAACACTTTGTTCTAATACCTGGTGTACTGTGATGCTCACCTTCCCGACAAGATGGCTGAAGACAAAATGAGTGCATAAACAAGTGTGGTGAAGAAAGCTAATGGTGCTCAGCTATCAAAAGATATAATATCTGGGGTCTTAAAGGTTTGAAGATATAAAAGTGACCATCTAGCTGAGAAGCAACAAAGCCCACATGGAAGCAGCACACTAGCCTGTGAGGTGTTGACAGGATCAGGTATCAGGCATCAAAGATCCAAAACAAAAAATCATATCCCCTTACAGAAGGGCCACAAGAAAGAGATGAGCCAGTCAGGGTGCACACAACTGAAAAAACACACAACTTTCCTCTATTTCTTTAATGCTCCCCCACACACACACACTGTCATGACCCCCAATTCTACTTTACAAACCTGGCTAGATCAGAGCATGTATACTGGTACAGCCAAGAGCTTGCAACACAGGGAATTTATGACAAATATCTCAGACCCAATAATGAGAGTAGTGATACCAGGAGGGAAGGTGGGGGGAAAAAAGGGGAACCTATCACAATGATGGACATATAACACCCCCCCCCCACACACACACACCTACACCAGGGGGAGGGACAACAGAAAAGTCCGTCAAGGGAGGCATGAAAAAAATAATTTATAAATCATCAAGGGATGGTGAGGGAGGGAAGAGGGGGGCGTGTAAGAATTAAGGTGTGTCTGCTGCAAGCCATGGAATCTTTCAATTGCCTCAAATGCTCGGGGAGCTGGATCATGAAGGAAGCCCACAGAACTCATACATTTGAACTATGTTCAAATAACTTCCAAGACTAATACCTGTGGGCAGCCAGAAAAATAAATTTATCTGGGAGAAAGTCAGAATGCTTCTTAGAAGCAAGGATGGTGCTCACCCGCTTGGATACATTCAAATAGTCTGAACTTTCCATCTTTATAAAAGTGACTCGAAACCAACCTTTTCTCTGGAAAAGGACCTCATGCTTAGTAGAGGGGTCAGTAAATTAGAGAAAGACCTTCAAGAAATGGATTGGCAGACACAGTGGCTGTGACAATGGTCTCGAGCATAGTATTTGTGAGGATGGTAGAGGATCAGGTAGTGTTTTGTTGCATGCAGGATCACTGAGTCACAGCCAATTCTATGGCACCACATGGGAAAGCACATCCTGCAGCTACTCATTAATATAACTATCACATGCAGGGCGACCTGGTGGCACAGTGGTTAACCCCTTAGCTGCCAGAACAGTTCACAAGATTCCCTGAGGAAAGATGGCAGTCTGCCACCATAGTTTCAATGCTTTGGACACCCCAAGGGTCAGTTTTCCTCTTTTCTATATGTTACCATTGAGTGGACACCGGCTCATAGTGACTATAGGACAGAGCAGAATGGTCGCTGTGGGTTTCCAAGACTCTTTCCAGAAATAGAAAGTGTCATCTTTCTCCCACTACCCACACCCACCGGGGCTCCTACACGCTATAGGCTTGCTAATTGTTCAGAAAGGGTAGGGGAACATCTTTTAAAGTGGCTTACAGGTATCAGTTTTGATTAAAAATAATTCCCGATGCACTGCCTTAAAGTGGGAAGGTCCTGATACACAGCACTAATATGCACACACACCATCAATCTGCCTGAATTCACAGGGAAAGTTTTGACCTTAATCTTGGGTTTCAAGTCCTTAACTATAACGGTTTGAGTTTTAATAGAGAAGATGACTGTCTCTCTCTAGTGGAGATCTGAGAGTTGGACAAAGATGTATTGTCTTTCCCAAACCAAACAAGCAACCCAGAAAATTATGCTCTTCGGAGCTTCAGAAGAAACTCCTTTCTCCTGAGTCCATCATGACAACAGCCTCCCTGGAACGAGGGCTTCCCAAATACGGTGGCAGAGCACGATCTGCCAGTCCTGACGGAGAAATAAGTTGTCGCTCTTTTCAAATCAACTCCGAGGGCCTGAACTGCCAGGCTCTTCCTCAGGGGTAGGAGAGGAAGAGCAGAGGGCGAAAGGTTACGGAGCAGGAGGGTGGCAAGACTGCCAGGCCCACTGCAGCCACCCGAGAAAAGGGCGGTTGACCTTCTCCGCTCACACGTGAGGGCTAACACGTGCGGTCGCGGAAGCTCGCCCGGCAGTTGCTCGAATCGCGCTTCTCCTCCCCGCCCTCGCGCGGTGGCGGGCTCCCTCCCCACCAACCACTGCCCCGGGCCCAAGCTACCTCTATGGGCGGTGGCGCAGCCACGCAGGCTGAGAGACAATTTCTCGGGTGCCACAGTGGTGTCGCTTTACAGAGCGGGCCTCGCCCCTTCCAGTACAGGACCCTGCTATTTGGGTCAGGTGTCTAGCCCGTGCAAGCCTTGAGCAGTAGCAGTCCACTAAACTAGTTCCTAGCCCCGCCCTCACAGCGAGCGCAAGGCACGCCGGGTCTCGTAGTCCGGCGCGGAAGTATGGCGAACTTCCGCTCTCTTCCCAGAACGGCAGCACGTGACTGGCCGTTCGCCGGAAGTGACATCACAACGCAACCGCGCGAAGGCCACCGTTTCCGCAAACAGAATCGTGGATTCCGGTTCTGGTGAGTGTGGGGGCTGGGACTACAGCCCTTTGCTTTCTCTTTGTGTTTTGCTTTTCCGCTGCCGTAGCGGTGATGGGACTTTCGCCTCCTGGCTTAGACTCGCCTCGCGGTAGCCCTGTACCTTACTACGTACCTGTCTCGGGGGCGTTATTGTGTCCGCAGCCCGAAGCAAAATGGGTACCGCTAGTCGAGGCCAACAGGCGCAGTCCTCAAGTCTGAGGAAGTACCCAGGCCGCGGCCCCCTCCCATTTTAGATCGCAGAGACTAGAGATCATTAAGCTGGTTCTAGCTGGTTCGAAAAGCTTGTTTCTTTTGCGCAGGGGGTTAAGTAAAGTGCTAGACCGCGCAAATGATGGAAGGGCGTGCATTTTCCTGAAAAATTACCTTTATTGCATGCGTTTAAGAAGCTGACGCAGGCCTACTTGAGCTTTAACTTGGTGGCCTTGGACTACTCAGACATTCACTGTAAAACTGAAATGAAAGACAGACGTGGTTTACCTCGAAAGTGTGACTGGAAACCTGATCCAGTTTAAATTCCCTCAGATTGAGTGACAGCTATTTCTCTCGTTTGGAGATGATTCATTCTACCATGATGCAAAACATTCCTGTTGCTTTTCCACGGCTTTTTGGAAGGCCGTATCATTTTTTAAAAAATTGGTTATCTTTTTGTGATGTCACATCTGTGGAAATAGAGTTGTTTGTAGTTACAAAAAGGAGCCCCAATAGCAGAGTGGTTAGGCGTTGCGCTTCTATCAGCAAGGTCAGTAGTTTGAAACCACCAACCACCTGGTGGGAGAAAGATGGGAGTTTTCTGCTTTCAAAGAGCTATCGTGTCAGATATTCACAGGGGCCAGGGCCAGTTCTCCCCGGCCCTATAGGGTTATTCTGAGTCAGCTCTGACTAAAAAGCAGGCAGTGAGTTTGGTTTGGTTTTGTAAATACGAAGGAACCCTGGAGGTGTTGTGGGTTAGGCCTAGGAGCTATATAAATATAATTCAGGCTTAAATTTCTGCTAATTTTAGGTTATAAATACAAGTACAACTAAAGAAGATAGATTTCCCCAATTAACAGCACCACCAGGGCTCCTTAGATATATCTGATGACTTTATTTTAATTAAGCAACCCTGGTGGCGCAGCGGTTTTAAGCCCTCAGCTGCTAACTAAAAGAACAGCGTTTGGAACACACCAGCTTCTGCAAAACCAGCTTCAGTCTACTTTTTCTTAGAGGGTCTGCTATGATTTACAGTTGATTGGATGTCAGTGGGCTTGGGTTTGATTATTTGAATTTAAAGCCTATTATTAGGAAATAAACAGAGGTATAAACAGAGAAGATAGGGCTTTGGAATTGGATGAATACTTGTTCTAGATGACTATTTCAAGTAGTTCTGTGGAATTTGGGGGAGCGTGTTTTTTGTTTTCTACCTATTTTGGCACCTGGATATTTTCCTCCCTCATTAGTAACTGCCACTGAGATGATTAAAAAAACTCACAGTGATCCCATATAGGTCAGAGTAGGACAGTGCTTCATAGAGTTGTCAAGATTGTAACATTTTGCCATAAGCAGCTCGCCTGTCTTCTTAGTTACCACTGGGTGGGTTTAAACTCCCATTCTTTCAGCCTGTGTTTTAACACCATCATTTGCCCTATCTGCTTTCCTTTGAAACCTTCCACCCACTCAGGGACTAGTGATTTCTTCTTCCTTGTTGTTCCCTTAAACAAGTTTGAGTAAATTTGTTGAATAAATGGAGCACTATAACAATTCCAGTCCAATTGTTATTTCTCTCTCCTTCCCATTTTGCAAGGAGTCCTTGTCAAAGGCTCTGCTGGAGAAAGATGTGGCAGTCTCAGTATAGATTACAACCCTATGGGGCAGTCCTGCTCTTTTTGTTCCCAAACAGGGCTATAGAATAATTTAGGGATCAGAATAGAAATAGAAATAATACTTGTATGTTCCTAAGTTATTTGCCAGTTTTAATGCCAAGAGTGACGTTCATGAGTAAGATTATAGATATATTTGACTATCAGGGCTATCATACTACTTATAAACCAAACTCACTGCCATACACTCACTCCTGACCCATAGAGGCTCCATAAGACAGGATGCAACTGCTCTTGTGCTTTTCTGAGACTGTAATGCTACAGCAGCGGTTCTCAACCTGTGGGTCGCGACCCCTTTGGAGGTGGAATGATCGTTTCACAGGGGTCGCCCGATACATAACCATAGCAAAATTACAGTTATGAAGTAGCAATGAGAATAATTTTTTGATTGGGGTCACCACAACATGAGGAACTATTAAAGGGTTGCAGCATTAGGAAGGTTGAGAACCACTGCTCTGCAGGAATAGAGAGCATCAACTTTCTCTGTCAGAATAGCTGGTGGTTTCTAACTGCTGATCTTGCAGTTAGTATAACCTACTATGCCACCATTGTTCAGAAACTCACTTATATTATGCATGCATTATATATATATATTACATAATTGTATGTGATGTTTATATTGCATAATTTTAAAAATGTTCTTGCTGCTGTGTGACTAATAAAAATTCATATTTGATCAATGAAATTAAATGACTTAGCCAAATTTTAAAAAAAATCTCAGTCTTATTGTTTAAAAACAATATCAAATTTTAATCATTCCAGTGTTGCTTTGTGAAATTTTACCATCGGTCCCAATAATCAAAAATGGAAAATTCTGGAAAAACTGATGAATGTGAGAGAATCTCTTTTGAAGAGACAAAAGCATCAGAAAATTCTGAAATAGAGTCTTCATATGGTATTAATGAAAACACAATAGCTTCTGAGGTTGGGCCTTTAGAAAAAGCTCCTACCTTGGAGCAAGTAGGCACCTCAAAAAATAGAAAACTGGAACTTGAAGATGGTTTTATAAAGGAAGGTTCCAATTGTGGGAAAGATATTTCATGCAACAAAAGAAAACTTGATGCTGAAATTGATCCAGAGGACAAAGGTTTTGAAAATGATGGCATTTCAAAGAAGAGGAAAATAGAAGCTGATGACGTTCCAACAAATGTATCTTCCATTGGAGCTGGCGTTCAGCAGAAGAGAAAAATAGAACTTGAAGATGTTTCTGAAAAACAGAAAGTATGTTGAATCTGTTTTATTTTATTCTTAATGTAGTATGTCAAGTTTAAATAAGGAATACTATTTTTTAACATAACCTTAATAATATAAGAATGCTTTTAATAGGCTATTGTCTTGGGGCAAAGTGGGCTTTTAAACCTTTACAATTATTCATATTTAGGTGAAACTTCCTTTACTGGTCAGTTAATTTTGTTATTTCAGAATGCTTGTTTGACTAGAACGTGGATCCCCAAACTTCAGGGGGGAAAAGACTACATAGGACACTAGGGAGAACAGGTAGAAAACTGTTGTATTAATCATAAATAATAATTTTTAAATGTTGCCATTGGGCATAGCCTTGAATTCTCATTTCTTTACATGTATTATTATGTCATTTAATTCTCACAACAATTTTAAATAGAAATTTAGCTATGATTACACTTTATTCCTTTGTAGGTACTCCATCTATTGTTGTTTATAGAATAAATTAGAACTCTGGAAGAGTATTGGGTTTATTAAAAATTGACACTAAAATTATCTCAATAATAGGGCAAGATGAAACTATTAAACCCAAAGATGTTTTTAAAACTAGAAAACATAGAGAAGCAAATTTTGTTCTTAATTGTCAGGATTTCTGTGGTTAGTGGCATTGCTTAGTGAGGTTTACCAATTTCTAGAGAGTTTTAGCTGTATATGGGCCAGGTCCACTTTTAGGTTTATCTTTACTATGTTTTGATCCTTCATTTTGTTCCATTCTTATTTTCAGAGCTTAGAAGAAGGGCATAGCTCAACGGTGGCTGCTCATTACAATGAACGTCAGGAAGTTTGTTTGGAGAAGCGTAGCCAAAGCCGTATTTTTTACCTCAGAAACTTTAATAATTGGATGAAAAGTGTTCTCATTGGTATGATTTTTTAAAAAAATTTTAGCTAATTTCTCATTTTTCCCTCCCCAAATGGTTGACTATACCAAGCTCCTAGGCCTTTAATCTGTCTTAATTTAATAAAGTTGGAGAAATCCTTTTAGTGTTTACTTTTGTTTGAATATATAAGATATTAATAAGTAATTAATATGCATACTTAGAATAACTGCTTTTTAGCATCAACTAAACAAAACCCATTGCCATTGAATTGAATAGAACTGCCTTAAAGGGTTTCAAAGGTTGTGAATCTTTACTGGAAACAATACCACATCTTTCTTCCATGTGGTAGCCAGTGAGTTTGACCCACCAAATTCATTTAGCAGCAGGGCACGTTAACTATTGTATCTCTGTAATTCCATTTAGCTCTAATAGGTTTGGAGCAATGGGAGTCCATAGGTGGTACAGTTAGTTTGCCTGAAAAGGAGGAGAGGTTCAGTTCCAGTTCATCCAGAGGCTGAAAGTCTACTTTTGAGAAATTAACCGTTCAAAACCCAGTGACAATCAGTTTTCAAAGATGAGCTGTAGTTGACTAAAAAGCAACTGGTTTTTACTGGTTTTACTAGTTTGGGTCATATGATTTCAAAATGGTTAAAGTGAGAATTGGGCACACTATTTTGAATACATTGTAATAATTTTCTATCCCACTTTTGTTCATAATCTTTTTGTGTGTGTTTATCTTTTTGCTTTTTAAATCATTTTATTGGGGGCTCATACAACTCTTACCACATCCATGCATCAATTGTGTAAAGCATGTTTGCGCATTCGTTGCCCTCATCATTCTCAAAACATTTGCTCTCCACCCAAGCCCCTGGCATCAGCTTCTCACTTTTCCCCCTCCCTCCCCGCTAACCATTAACCCTTAATAATTTGTAAATTATTATTTTGCCATATCTTACATTGTTTGACATCTCCCTTCACTCACTTTTCTGTTGTCCATCCCCCAGGGAGGAGGTTATATGTAGATCCTTATAATTAGTTTCCCCTTTCCATCCTACCTTCCTGGTATCGCCATTCTCACCACTGGTCCTGAAGGGATCATCCGCCCTGGATTCCCTGTGTTTCTGGTTCCTATCTGTACTAGTGTACACCCTCTGGTCTAG
>NW_022103900.1:39212906-39230917 GCF_000313985.2 Echinops telfairi
CCCCCACCTCCCCCTCTCCCATGTCCCCCTGGAACTGTCGGTCCTGTTGTTTTCTCCTCCAGAGTATTCATCCAGCCTATCTCATTTAGACAGACCTGCGGAGATAATAACATGCACAAAGAAATACACAGCAAAACAAGGCAACAAAAGAAATTAAAACAACAACAAAAAGCCAGTGACAAAAAAAAAGAAAGAAAGAAAGAAAGGGCTGTTGTTAGTTCAGGGACTGTTTATTGGCCTTTAGGAGTGTTTTCCTGGTCAAGTCTGATCACCTGCCAAGCCCTGGCCTCAAAGTCTATTTTTGGTATTCCCTGGGGATTTCGTTGCTTTGTTCCCCTTGCTTTTCTGTTGCACACCCTTAGTTTTTTGCCTCAGCGTGGTGGGATCAGATCAGGCACAATTCCCGTACAGTCTCCAATGCCCCCTGTAGGGCTATGGGTCATTGAGGGATGTCATGTCTCATAGTGGGGCCAGCCATATGCTCTTCTCTGTGGATTGGTTGCTGTGAGCGGGAATATCATCCTCAAGGTTTGGTGGGCCAGGATGTGCTCCACTCTCTCTTCATTCCCCTTCATTTGCTCCTGTGTGCTCTGATCACACATTTCCCTTTCCCTGAGCTGCAGCTTCAGTGCTGCCTTCTGAAATAAATTCTTCTGGGGAAGGTTCATAATCTTTATGTTTCGTGACAAAGTATTTATTTGTCGTTGTCAGCCAGGGTAATTTTCTTTTTTAAGACATTTTCTGGGTTAAGGCAGATTCCTTACCAATCCTAATTTATTTCAGCTTTTTTTGTTTTTTTCTCCTTCTCCCCAGTAATGCAGGTAAACTGTCATTGGGAGTTTATTATATATTATTTGTATGTGATCTATTAGTTAAATAGATTCTTTTTTTATTAAAAGATCATTTTATTGGGATTCTTACAGCCTTTATACCAATCTGTATATCAAATTTATTAAGTATATCTGTACATATGTTGCCATCATTCTCTAAGCATTTATTTCCTATTTGAGCCCTTGGGATCAGATCTGCCCCCTCTCCCCCAATCCTCATAACCCCCTGATAAATTATTAAGTGTTATTATTTTCATATCTTATACCAACCACTGTCTCCCCCCCAACCTCCCATTGGTTCCCTCCTCCTCCCCTCTCTCCACCTTTCATGGTATCAATACTCCCATTCCTGTTCCTGGATTCCGCCTGTCCTGAGCTCTTATCTGTACCTGTGCACATGTTGCGGTCTAACCTGCAGTGAAAGGCAGTACTGGGGTCATGATAGTGCAGAATGAGGACACCTCAAGTTACCAGAGGAATAGTCTGTGTTTCATCGATGCTATATTGTGCCTTGGTTGACTTATCCCTTCCTGTGACCCTTCTCTGAGGGATGTTTCATTATCTACAGATGGGTTTGGGTTCTCTGCTTTGACCCCCCCTTGTTCTCAACAATATGGTTTTACTTTTTATTTGTTTGTTTTGGATCTTCTGATGCCTGTTACCCGATCCCTTCAACACCTCACGGTCGCACAGGCTGGGGTGCTTCTTCCATGTGGCTTGTTGCTTCTCTGCTAGATGGCTACCTGTTTAGCTTCAAGCCTTTAAGACCCCATACACTTTATCTTTTGATAGCCGGGCACCATCCACTTTCTTCACCACATTTGCTTATGCACCCGTTTTGTCTTCATCAAGGATGGTGAGCATCACAGAATGCCAGGTTGTTAAAACAAAGTATTCTTGTGTTGAGGCAGAGCTTGAGCAAAGGCTCAAAGTACCTCATTGTATTGCCAATATAAATATATGTACATAGGCCAATACCTCTATTTTTATGAATTAATGTATTTACATATCAGCCACCTGTGTTTATACCTCTATCTATAGCTTTGCTTCCTAGACTTTTCCTGTTTCCTTTTTACCTTCCTCCTGTACCACCATCATGCTCGCCCTTTTTCCGCCTCTCAGTTTGATTGCTGTTGCTCCATCCTCCCCCAGGTTCTCTACCTCCTCCTTGTTGTTGATTTTAATTTCCTGTTTGTTCCCTTGTCAATGACGTTGTTTGCTCACCGCTCCCTTCACCCACCTCCTCCCCGGAGTCCCTCCAGAACCGTTGGTCCTGGGTCCTGTTGCTTTCTTCTAGAGTTTGCTTCCCATGTCTATCTTATATAGGTAGGCAACATCAACAATAACGGAGACAAAACAAAAATAAAACAAAGGATTGAATAAAAAGAGAAACAGGAAAAAAGGATAACTAGGTTAAAAAAAAACCCAAACATACATAATTCCAGGTGTATCTGCTGACCTTTATGACTATCTCCCCACTGGTCCTGGGGGAATTCTGGCAATTATCCCTATAAAAGTCTTCTTAATCTAGCCATATTTTTCAGATTGTACTTTTTTTATGCTTTATAATCAGGTAACAGATACTTTTTAAAAGACTGTAAATCAGATTTAGCAAAAAATTATCTCAGCATACTCAGGATATTTTGCCCTAATTAGCTGTTCCACCAAGTCGTCCATGACTACCTTGGTCTCAGCACCTGTGAGATGCAATCATTGCGGTGCTCTGTGCCAAGCTGCTTCTCTGCCTTCTTCTCAAATACTCATTCACTTAGCATTCGTTTCTGTATTCTCTGTAGTGTTTATAGCTTAGTAAATACTGCCAGCAAGTTCATTCTGTCTTATAGCGACCCTATGGGACAGAGTAGTAGAACTGCCTGTGTGGGTTTTTTATATATAAATCTTCACCTTGTAGTTAGTAACCCAACTCATAACTCGCTACTAGTGTAGTAAATAATTGAGTACATTGAAAATAATATTTAATAATGATTCCCCTCTCATTAGTCTCATTGTATAAAGAGATTGTATAATTGCTATTTTTCTCAATCTTTCAATTTAATGTTTATGCTATAATAGTTTATGACAAAGTTAAATATGAAATACATGTGCTTCTGTTGAAGTTTAATAATATCGTGCAGACAGTGAAAAGCAGAAGTATTTGTACAAAATATTCTAGCCATCAAAATAGTATATATGTGAAGTGGAAAATTTTATACTTACCAGTGATGACAGGGTGTGATAATCTAGGATTAAGTATTGTATCAAGGTTTAGAATTACTAAGTGCTTCAGTTGTCTGAGAAAGCCCTTTAACTGACATTCAAGCCATTTACTAATTGACCTATGGGAACATCCATTTTATTCATTGGCCATTAGTATAATTTGGTACATTGAGATGAGAAGGTTCCATATTTACTTCAAGGTATTTAAGAATTCTGGTGAAACTACTAAGTACAGGGTTTTTTTTAACCAGTTCTCGTGTAGTTTTCTTATAGTAAGCCTGGCTCCTTTTGTGAAAATTAAACTCTACCATCCCACAATTACTTTGATTTACGTGTTGTTAGGTGCTCTAGAGATGGCTCTGACTCATACCAACCCTGTGTGTAATGGAATGAAACCCTGCATAGTCCTGTGCCATCTTCCCAGCTATGCGTCAGCCCATTTTTGTAACCAATGTGTAAATCCATTTCATTCCAATTTACTGAGGGCTTTCCCTGTTTTTTGCTGAATCTGTTCTTTAGCAAGCATGATGTCCTTCCGCAGGGACTGATCCCTCCTGATAACAGGTCCAAAGTATAAGATATGAAATCTCACCTTCTAAAGAATGTTCTGGCTTTACTTCTTCCTAGACAGATTTGTTTGGTCCTCCGACCATACTGAATGCTTTCAGTATTCTTCACCAACACCGCAATTCCAGTGCATCAATTCTTCTGTGATCTTCCTTAGTCATTGTTCAACTTTCACATGTGTAGGAGACCGTGGCTCGGATCAAGGGCACCTTAGTCTTCAAAGTTCTCAACACTGGAAAAAGGTCTTTTACAGCAGATTTGCCCAATGCTATCCATAATTCAGTTTCTTGACTGCTGTTGCGTTCAGCATTGAGTATGGATCCAAATAAGATGAAATCCTTCAAAACTTTGTTCATCATGTTGTAGTCTATGGTCTAGTTATGAGGAATTTTAGTTTCTTAATATTTTGAGTTAGATTCCATAATAAATGTTGTATTCTTTGATCTTTAAGAAGTGCTTCAAGTCAAACATGGTTTTCAGCAAATAAGGCTGTATCATCTGCATGTTGTAGGTTATTAATGAACCTATCCAATCCTGATTCATTTTCTTTATATAGTCCAGCTCTTAATTGATTTACTTAGGTCAGCGGTTCTCAACCTGTGGGTTGCAACACCTTTGGGGTCGAACGACCCTTTCACAGGGGTCGCCTAAGACCATTAGAAAACACATATTTCCTATGGTCTTATGAACCGAGACACTGGTGCTCTATCCAAGCGGGTCCACCCACATGCAGATACGCCCACATACAAGTACCTGGCGGGAAGACGGTTACTCATGCTACACCATGCTTCAAGACAAAATTTCATTTCTTTGTAATTAGAAATAAATATTTCACAATATATAATTACATATTGTTTTTGTGATTAATCACTATGCTTTAATTGTTCAATTTAACAATGAAAATATATCCTGCATATCAGATATTTACATGACAATTCATAACAGCAAAATGACAGTTATGAGGTAGCAAGAAAAAATTTTATGGTTGGGGGGTCACTATCACATGAGGAACTGTACTAAAGGGTCGCAGCATTAGGAAGGTTGAGAACCACTGACTTAGGTGTATACTAAATACTTAGCTTTAGAAACAAAAAGGTAAAAAAATTCTGAATAACTAGTTTTTATCATGAACATGTGTTGGGTTTTCTGTTAATTAGAATTTATTAACATTATTTTTATTCATTTTATTGGGAGCTCTTACAGATAAAACAATCCACAATTCAGTTACATCAAGCATAATTGTACAATTACTGCCACCATCATTTCAAAACATTTTCTTTCTTCTTGAACTCTTTGTTACATAATTAGCATTTTTAAATGTCTGACATTTAATGTTGAATTCTGAAAGTAATCTTTAAAACCTATTTTATGTTCTATAATGTCACACACAGAGTCTAGTCTAATGGAAGATCAAATTAATTAATTTTATTTGTATTTTGAAATGTTTACCAAAAATTATAAATTGACTTTATAAATGAATGTGTAATTGTTTATATTATGTGTGAGACATAGGTTAGTGTGTTATTAGAAGTAACAGTTTGTGCTTTGGTAAAAATGAAGAGAACTTATTTTTACAAATTTTCCTTTTTTAGGAGAATTTTTAGAAAAGGTGCGACAGAAAAAGACGCGTGATATTACTGTTTTGGACCTGGGATGTGGTAAAGGTGGAGATTTGCTCAAATGGAAAAAGGGAAGAATTAACAAGCTAGTTTGTGCTGGTAAGACAAATGAATGGTGTGACAGTGTCTGATTTGTGTTCAGCCTTTATTACTACTGTGAAACTTTGGATAAGATCATGAGGCTGTGCACAAGATGGACAATTTTAAAAAATGAGACCTCAGACATTAATGGGAGATCATTAATAAGGGTAAGGAGCCTGGGGTAGCCCATGTTTTCTCAAGGAAGGAAAATATCAAACGTGGAAATACCTCCACTGGCCAAAGATTGGACAATTTGGAAATCAAAAGGAATAATGATTGCATTGGATTGAAACATCCAAGGAATAAAGCCTCATTGATCATTTTTGTAGATTGCTGGGAAACATGCTCATTAATCAGAAATGCATAAATGAAGGAAGTGGCATCAAACATTTATTATGAATATTATTTCAAGCAAGGAAATATTTGTTAAGGAAAGTTTCCTAATGGAAAGTTATAGCTAATAAAACAAAAATAATATTAAACCATTGTTTTCTAACACTTTATGAAATGATAGATCTATTCAACAGTCATAAAAAGATGCTAAAAATTAAAGATTAGTAGTAACTTGACAACTCAAAGAATTGTCAGTCTTCTCCCTGAAAGTGGGACAAGCTGGCATTATGCCCTTTCTGATGTTATTGACATAGGAAGTGCCCTCTACCACCTATGAGTGTCTAACTGAGCAGTTCCCAAAAACCTGTTTATTTTTTTTAATATATATATATTTTTAATCATTTTATTGGGGGCTCATACAACTCTTATTACAATCCATACATACATCAATAAGAGTTTTCATGTACAAAGGTCATATCTGTTGGTATTTACTGTAACTGATCATTTAAAAAATAATTTGAGTCATTAAAAGATAAAACTTACTAAAAAATTGTGGTGATGGTTATACAACTCTTCCTGATATTCTTGAACTAGTAAATTGTATGACATGTGAATTATGTGTGAATAAAACTGTTGGGCAAAAAAGTAAATAAAATGAAACAGCCCAAGGTACGTACAGTAAACATTAACAGTATTGAAAAGAGATAAGGATATATCCACAATATTAGGAAACTTTTTCACATTCATGAGTTTCAAAGACAGAACACCTAGTAACTCAGCAAAGATACAATCGCAGCTACACAAGCAACCAACCTTTGGCCTCAGATATGCACAAGTACAAAACATTCCACCCAACAATGCAGTATGAAAAAAATAAAAACAACAACCAAAAAAACGCAGTATGTATTTTCCAGTGCACAAAGATCATTCTTCAAAATAGAGCATAATGTGAGTCCACAAAACAAGTTCAGTAAATTTAAAAAGGTAAAAATAATATAAAACATCTTTTTGGATCACAGTGCTATAAAATCAGAAAAATAATAGAAAGACCAAAGGGGAAAAATTAAAACCACAGAAATTGAATAACACCCTGCTTAAAACTTGCCGATTACTGAAGGGTTGTGGGGAGGAAACAAGCCAGTCAGGGTGCAGGGCAGCAACGATGAAACTATAACTTTCCTCTAGTTCCTAAATGCTTCCTCTCCTCCACTATCATGATCCCAATTCTACCTTACAAATCTGGCTAGACCAGAGGATGTACAGTGATACAGATAGGAACTGGAAACACAGGGAATCCAGGATAGATGACTCCTTTAGGACCAGTGGTGAGAGTGGCAATGCCTGGAGGGTGAAGGGAATGTGGGGTAGAAGGGGGGAACCAGTTACAAGAATCTAAGTATAGCCTCCTCCCTGGGGGATGGACAGCAGAGAAGAGGGCGGAGGGAGAAGTCGGACAGTGTAACTTATGACAAAACTGTAATAATTTATGAATTATGAAGGATTCATGAGGGAGGGGGAGAGGAAGAAAATGAGCAACTGATATTAAGGGCTAAAGTAGAAAGCAAATGTTTTGAGAATGATGAGGACAACAAATGTACATATGTGCTTGATACAATGGATGTATGTATGGATTGTGATAAGAATTGTATGAGCCCCCAATAAAATAATTTTAAAAAACCAACTTGCCGATTAATAGAAGATAGAAAATGTGAAAGAAAATCCCTAGAGGCAAACAAAAATGAAAACATACCCAAGTCTGGGATGCATTAAGAGCCTTACTTAAGTCAGTGAACAACCAGCACGCACATCAAAAAGGGAAGCCAGAATCAGTAACTTGAAGATCCAGCAATTAGTAGTGCAAAACCAACAACCTGTAGTAAGGTGAAAGGCTACAATCCTGATACACTTTTCCTGATTTTATTCTCACTCATAGCAACTCTATTATAGGATAGAGTAGAGCTTTTTAGGGTTTTCAAGATTATAAATCTTTACAACACCAGACAGCCTTGTCTTTATCTTGCATAGTGGCTGTAGGTTTGAACCACTGACCTTAAGGTAAGCAGTCCAGCGTCCCTTAATCCATCGTGCCAACAGATTCCTTAGGTGAAATTAATCAATTACAAAAGGACATAGTGTATTCGGTTAAATGGGTGAAATTAACCAATTACAAAAGAACATACTGTATTCGATTAAATGTGAGTTTTCTTTTACTAGATTTTATTTGATTTACCAAGAATTTGAGGCAGTATTTCCCATTTCCTGTCTTCTGTGCTTGTATTTTAATTAAAGTACATATTACACCCACCACTTGACTGTCAGTTTATTGTACTGCGGTTACTTGTATGTTTCTCTGATGCTGGAAGCTTTACTACCAGTATTTCAAATACCAGCAGAGTTATCCGGGGTAAGCAAATTTCAGTGGCATGTCCACACTAATTAGAAACAAAAGCCTGGCAATTTACTTCAAGAATTAGCAGGGTCAGCCTCTGTCTCCTCCACCAGAGCGGCTGGTTGTGCGGATTGAGTACAATGTGGGGGGCTAGGGCGGTGTTGCACCTGCTTTTGCTGTCGCTGTCCAGGTCTTGGGGTACTTTCTATCATGAAAAAAAAAATCCCTAAAAGAAAAATTTGGATCAGAGAAGAAGTATTCAAGGACCAAGCAAGCCAACTGTGTAGTCCTCCAGGGACTGCAGGCAATGTGCTTGGAGAAGGGATTTTCCCTCCATTCTGGAGATGTTCATATCCAAATAAACCCCATACCGAAAGAACAGGCTGAAAATTCCGTCTCCAGGAATATAAGGCCAGGTGCCCGCATTGCACCCATGGATGTGTACATAGTCACTTAGGGAGTCACCCACACAGTGAGGCAAGGCAACCAGATGACACTGCTGCCACGGAGTCTCGGGAACAGTAAAAACTCCTCAGAGTTCTGTTCTCTTCAAATGGTTGTAAAAGAGTCTTCCATATATTTTGATTGTGTGTCAAACTTGTTATATGCAAACAAGCATTGTAAATAAGGTTTTTCTAAGATCAAGGTGCTCAAAGATTCAATGTGCTTGGTTATTTGTATTCTTAGCAGGATTGTCCCTTTCATTCTTAGTCTATTACAGCACAACTTTTTAAAACCTACTTTGGACCACTTGATTTTGGGGAAATACTTTGGATTTTGGTATTACAGATTTCATTCTGAAATTCATTTTCATGGGTTTAAAATGACTCATTTTAGTGCCTTCTTTCATCATGCCTTTTACATCCAAAGGGTTTGGGTATATGCTTGTGGGACAATTATGTCAGTATTACTGAACCTTTGTCCCCAGACCAGTTTGGTTTCATAAGCTGTTACGGAGTTTAGTAATGTAACTAAACGGAGTCGTGGCATATTGCTGGTTTTGCTCTACCTCATACTGAAACTTTTGGACCTTTTTAGAGTCTGAGAACTTTCAGACAGGTTTTGTGAGTATTTTTTACATGACCAAGTTGTGGTGTAGCTGCCTGCAAGAGACAGTGTAGCCAATTCTCATCTGTCAGCATATATTTTGTGAAGAATGTATTCCCTTATGGTTCAAACAGAAAAAAAACATGTCCACTGTGCAGAACTGTAATATCAGACCGTAGCAACATGGAAAGATGGAGCTGCTACTTCATACCTTCAACTATATTAAATCTTGTTAACTATTGAAGCCATAAGGTAGTTTTATCTGGATATAGTGACTCTTGGTAAAGGCATTAGAATGGGTTTTCATGACTAGAAGAAAAATGTTTCCAAACATTTTTAGACTGTAAGACTTAAGTAAATATTCCAGTTTCGCAGAACGAGTGAAAGTACTTTGTACTCTTAAAAATATATAAGTAATGTTCGATTTTAACATGTATAACATTGACTTTTATAATTTTCATTCCCAAAACTTCTTAAAATTTTCATAAATTTTTAAATTTATTTTTTAAAAGAAGTTTTACTTTTAAATGGAAGTTCTAAGGGCTTTACCTCTAACGATCAGATATTCCTGATGAATATTGAGTTACTGAGGATGATATATTTCTTAATATTGTATTATTGTCTACCATATAAGCAATCCATGATAAAAGAATTAAATTTTAAAAAAAGAAAAGAGCAAGATCACGTGGATTAAGCCTCTGGTGAATCCCCACTGAACACAATCCACAGATGTGAAAAGCCTTGCTGTCAGAGCACAGTCAAGTCCAATTACGGCAAATGTAGTTAGGTTAAAATGTAATACCTTATCAAAACATTTTAAAGTTGTTTCAGTTTTTAACATTTTATGCCTTCTTTCTAAGTGCTTTCTAGTCGTCGTTTATCTGCCTCCTGTTTGTGTGTTGCATGATTTTCTGTGTGTGAAATCTAGGAGGATCGGTAAATCTATGGAGATTAACTGGATTAGATTAATAATTACTCAGGATCCCTGGTAGTGTAGTAGTTAAAGGTTGGACTGTAATCCTCATGTTGGCAGTTCGAAACCACCAGAAGCTCTGAGCTTTCTGCTCCTGTAAACAGTTCAAGAGTCCTCAGCAGCGTCATATGAATCAGCCTTGATTCGGTATCAGTGGGTTTGGTTTTTTGGAGTGAGGGGCCTGACGGGAGGATGGGCAGAAATGAAGAGCTAACAACATGAGTACGGGAAGAAAATGCTCTAAAATTTACTGGTGGTGATTGCACAACTCTTCTTAATATGATTGAATGATTGACGTACATGCCAATAAAACTTTAAAAAATACTTAGCCTGTGAAAGCCCAATGAATCAGAAAATATTGTTCAAGACTTGAACTGGTTTCTTTGGACATTGTCATCAGAGCATTTGATCTCTAGAAAAGAACATCATGTTGGGTAAAGTAAAAGGGACCAGCAAAGGCAAAGGAAATTTTCCTTAATGAGGTCAATTGTCACCAGGGTCACAATGGAGTTAAATGATCTAGAAGAGCCAGTTCTCAATTTATAGTCGGGCGACCCCTTTGGGGGTTGAGCGACCCTTTCACAGGGGTTGCCTGATTCATAACAGTAGCAAAATAACAGTTATGAAGTAGCCACGAAAATCATTTTATGGTTGGGGGTCACCACAGCATGAGAAGCTGTACGGAAGGGTCGCGGCATTAGGAAGGTTGAGAACCACTGCTCTAGAAGATAGTGCATGACCAAGCAATGTTTTGTTCTCTCATTCAAGTGGTCACCATGAGTCAAAGCCAGCTACCTAACAACCAGAGTCTTCACTTTTGAATATGCACAGTAGAAAATAGATATTGCTGGGTTTTATAATTCAAATTTGAGTCTATTTGCTTTTGACCGTAAGCATTTAAAAAGCATGCTAGAACTTTTCTGTTACCACTACCTTTTAAAAATTAATAGGACATTCGCATTAGAACAACTTTCCCTTTTATTTGAAGGAAATAAAGTTTTTCCTTATGAATGAATTTCATGTCAAAATTTAGATTAATTTCTAGATGTTTGCTGTGTATGAATTTACCTTTTCTCATTTCTCAGTCTGGGTGTGTGCTAACAATTATGTCATCCCTTCTCCAGATATTGCTGATGTTTCTGTCAAGCAGTGCCAGCAACGGTATGATGACATGAAGCATCGCTGTCGTGACAATGAATTTATTTTCAATGCAGAATTTATAACTGCTGATTGTTCAAAGGTACTGTTATTTTTAATTTGTATTTTTTATGTTTTTAGTTTGGGTAAATGATTTGCTTTAAAAGTTAATCCCTTTTTGGTTGTTTTTAATGTCCTTTAAGCCATAAATTGCAGGACATGTGTTTTTACTTTCAACCAGAAATTTCTTTAAAAGACCAAGTGGGCGCTACAGAGAGTTTTTTATTTAATGTGAGCTGCTGAAATTATTGGTGCTTTTCTGTTTCACCCATTTTCTAGGATTTTGAAATATAGCAATTTGGTAGCATGCTTTATTCATCTGATAATTTATTTGGGAAGTTTGTCAACATATCAGAAGCTTGATGTACCTTCCAGCTATTTCTGAATCTCCTAACAACTACAAATTTTTAAAACTGCAGCAGTGGTGATAATCTCACCTTAAACTTAATGTTCTTTGACTTAGCATCTCATTAAACTATTGATATTTAGCCATATACATTATGTTTGCTGTTTTGAAAGAAAGTATACTACTAGAAAGTCAGAAACCTTTAAAATGCCCTTATTTTGTTTTTAAATACCAGAGGCCAGTCTCCTTTAAATGGCTTGCTTAATTTGTTTTTTCTTTTCCCCACATCAGATTCCCTCCCACACCCACTCCCCTTTTAAGTTACTATACAGTTTTTCTAGACTGTAATCTTTATAGGAGCAGTTCATCAGGTCTTTTTTCTTAGTGAGCTACTGAGTAGGATCAAACTTCCAACTCTCAGTTACCTCGCTTGGGTATTTTTCCCATTAGATCCCTAAATTCTAGAAATTAATTTACTGAAAGATTTTAATCAGTATTGTAGCTACTTGGTGATGTTGCTAAATAAGTATTGGACTGCTCACTATAAAGGTGGCAGCTCAAATCCATCATTTGCTTGTTGGGTAAAGATGAGGGTATCTGCACCTAGAAAGATTAACTGCCTTAAATCTGACTTGATCACAGTGGGTTTGGGGTTGGGTAGTTACTTTTAGATGTTAACCCACTTTAATTTGTTTCAGGAACTTTTACCCGGAAAATTCCTTGATTCAAAAATGTTCTTTGACATCTGCAGTTGTCAGTTTGTTTGTCATTACTCATTTGAATCCTATGAGCAGGCTGACACAATGCTTAGAAATGCTTGTGAGAGACTTAACCCTGGAGGCTATTTTATTGGTACCACACCAAATAGCTTTGAGCTGATGTAAGTATTATAGGTTACGAACAATTCAGTAATAAAATTGGTAATAGTTTATTAGAATTAGGGTTTATAAAGCATGTACTATAGTAAATTTTTACCGGAAAATAGTTATCATTTCTCATAAGAAGTTTATAAATGTACCATTTCTCTTAATTACACCAATTATTGTACCTTGAGTTAGTTCCAACTCCATAGTGTTTCTTAAGCAGTCATCTTTACACTAGCAGATCAGCAGGTGTGTTTGCTTATGAAGTCACGGTATGGATTTGAACCACGAACCTTTCTATTACGTAGTACATCAGTGCTTTAAATATTGCATCACCAGGACTTCTTCCCAACTAGACCACTTAAATTTGCATGATTGATTAATGCATAGTTATTTGTTGAATTGATGTGTATGTTTATAGTTAAGTAAGTGCTGATAATATATTTGAGTAAATATTTTAATTCAGTGTTCAAAAGATAAAATTGCAGATGAACTTTTAAAACTTAGCCCATTTGTAAATTGGACATGATGATACATCAAGGTAGAGATTATAGACGCAGGCAAACTGTAGATTGGATACTGAAGCACAGAGATTGAATACTGGGATTCTGGAATACTGGGATTATTTCCAGCCTAATTTTATTAATGAGATTATTAATATTCTTTAATTATATTGCCTCTTGAAGGTACCTCAAATTCCACTGAAGAAGCTAATCAAATGTATTTTTTAATTCACGATGTAGTTTTATTATATGTATAATCTGATCAAAATAAATTTGTATAGCAATCTGAGCTAATAACAATTTTAACCTTTTTCTTTTGGGGGGTGGGGTGGGATTTAACCTTTACAGAAAACGCCTTGAAGCTTCAGAAACAGAATCATTTGGAAATGAAATATATACTGTGAAATTTCAGAAGAAAGGAGATTACCCATTATTTGGATGCAAATATGATTTCAACTTGGAAGGTGTTGTGGATGTTCCTGAATTCTTGGTTTATTTTCCATTGCTAAATGAGTAAGAATCCCATTAATCTGTTATTATTCTTTTTTTGCCTTATAAGGGAAAAAAGGGGTAGCCATATATTTATGTCTTATCATAATTTTTTTAATGAGACCCAGTGAAAGCATAGCTTTATAAAAAAGACTATATCCTCAGACCCAAGATTGGTACCGTAGGTCTACAGCCTTACCTATTTAGCTTTAGTTTGAGCTTGTTTCCACTTCATGGATTTTTTTTTGTATTCTGTGGATAACAAAGGAAGCCCAGTGCCTTCAACTTGTGGCAAAAAATACCTGACATTGCAAGCAGTAACTGTTGGCAGCTCAGATGGACAAGGGAGTTTGAAAAAGTTCATAGAAAATGGACTTAAAAGGCAATGGAATTTTTCTACCTGCCTTTTGAAGCACCTTCAATGAATGTTCATAAATCAAAGATCCACCTTAAAATGGAATCTTTGTCATGGAAATCTGTAGCTTTGAAATTGCCTGTTTGACAGGTACTGTTGGTAATAAAAATCCTGATTCAGGAATGTGTTTACCCATGCACCGCAGTCCCTACGCGTCTTGGCAAACCATAGACATGGGAGAAGTTAAGAGGACTTGTATTTATCAGGTGAAGCTTATGATGCACCTTGGTCTTGGAGTTTCCTTAATGGAGAGAATATGACAATAAAGTTAAATATAGACCATGTCATATTCTACTGATCTTGATTTGTCCCTTATTATTTTTTTGAAATTAACTAGGGAGCAGCTTTATTGTCTGCTTAATTTTGGTTGGTAAGTATTTGAATTGTGAAAATTAGGGATGAAGGATTTTCAGGAATTTTACAATAGAAACACTTTATGTAACATGTTAGAAAATTAAAGAGCACTGTGATGTACCATTAGCACCCTAGTAGTGCAGTGAGTTTAAGTTTTGGGCTACTAACCACTAAATCGGCTATTCAAACACACTAGGTTCTCTGTGGGAGAAAGATGAGGCTTTTCTGTTCCTGTAAAGATGTATAGTTTTAGAAACCCTTGGGGCAGATCTAGTCTATCATATAGGATTGTTTTGAATCTTCATTGATATGATGATGGTAGATTTGTCATTTAGCATAAGGAAAATATATGCATAATTTATAGGCAAAATGGTAAAATTAATTTTAAATCATATTTTATTTTTGTATTAAAATTAGTAAACTTTGGGGAAATATTACTATGCTTCAATTTTTTAAAATCATTTTATTGAGGGCTCGTACAACTCTTATCACAATCCATACATACCTCCATTGTGTCAAGCACATTTGTACATTTGTTGCTATCATCATTCTCAAAACATTTTCTTTCTACTTGAGCCCTTGGTATCAAATCCTCATCCCCTACCTCCCTCCCCGCCCCCCTCCCTTCCTCCCTTATGAACCCTTGATAATTTATAAATTATTATTTTGTCATGTCTTACACTGTTCAACATCTACCTTCACCCACTTTTCTGTTGTCCATCTCCCAGGAAGGGAGTTATATGTAGATCCTTGTGATCGGTTCCCCCTTTCTACCCCAACTTCCCTCCACCTTCCGAGTATTGCCACTCTCACCACAGGTCCTGAGGGCTTCATCTGTCCTGGATTCCCTGTGTTTCCAGTTTCTATCTATACCAGTATACATCCTCCGGTCTATATGCTTCAATTTTTAAAAGAAGAAATTAGACAAATGTTTTGAGTATACTACTGTTGTAATTTGACTTGTTTAATGAAGGTGGGGATTTTAGTGAACCCACAAAAGATAAAAACTAAAGTTATGTTTTAATGCAAAGTAAGCACAACAGTTATTTGTATTGAAATGACCTAATAATTTTAAGTTTATATAGTTACAGATTTTTAAATTATTTATTAAAATAGGTAGTAGAGGAGACCTATAGAAGATTTTGAGATGTTCAAGTTAATAGCTAAAGATTTGTAGGTGAGAGTCATTTGAAGACTGATTGGAATATTCCAAGGAGAGGGATAAAATGTATAAAAGCCCTAAGTGGGAAAGCACTTGGTTTGTTCAAGGTGCTAAAGGAGAGCCTTTAACTCGCTCTGAGGGTGTGAGGGGCTGAATGGCTCAAAGTGAAGGAACATTTTTTTCTAAATGAATGGTCACATTGTTTAAAGGCTTTTAAATTGTGTCCAGCGCATACCAGAGCCTAAAAAAGATTTTACGAGGGAAGGGACAGAGCCAGGCACGTAATTTTGAAAGCTTAATCTGACTAGTTAAAAATTGGTTGAAGTTTAAGAATGGAACCAGAAAAACAAGCTATTGGGCTATTATATTGCCCAAACTGAGTTAGAATGGTGATTGAAAAGTAGACTGGAGTCAAATGAAGAGTGGTAAGAAGTGAGATTATTTGGAGTATGTTATAGGTAAAATGGTAAAGATTTTGTGGTGTGTTAAACTTAATGGGTATAGGAGAGAGGAAGATGATTCAGATAGCTCCCAGATTTCTGGCTTGAATCATTAGATAACCAAGAAATCAACCTCACTTCCTTTGAGTCGATGCTGACTCATAGTGACCACCTTATAGGACAGGGTAGAACTCTTCATTGGGAGTTTCCGAGACGGTAAATGTTTAAAGGAGCAGAAAGCCTCATCTCTCCCAGGAAGCAGCTGGTGGTTTCAAACTGCCAACCTTGCAGATGACAGCCTAGCTCATAACCACTACGCTATCAGGGCTCCGAACCATTAGATAGGCGTGCTCAAATAGTAAAGATTGTCAGAACAATCTGATGGGGTTCAGCTTTGGATATGGGATGTTGGAAAATACCTGTAACGCATCCAGGTGGAGATTTCTAGTGAGTGTTGGAATAAATCAGTGTGGTCTGCAGATAAATCACAGGAATGTAAAGGTTGGAGTATGAGTTAGAGCCCTGGGACCAACTTTCAGAACCTTCACATTTTAAAGCTAGGTGAAAAGGAATCTGAAATAGAAGCAGCTCAAGACATCTTGCCAGATAATCTGAGATAAAATAATATTTTAAGCTGTTTTCAGTGCTGCTATAGAAGTTCAAATAGGGGAAATAAGTAAACAATAGAAAAGTTTTTCCCTGAAGTTCATCTCATAGCCACATGACACTTTCCTCTTTCTGACCTATATTGTTATTTTGATAGAGCTTTCTGGCTCCCCACTGAAGATTCCAAATGCATATTGCCTTATTGTAGTCATAATTATTGGTTGCAACCCTTAATTACCCAACTGTCTTTATCACCCTACTGTGATTTTATGAAGGAGATAATAGCTATTTTAGTTTAACCTATAGGATATCACTGTTTTGCAAAAGCGAACTACCAAGAATTTAGAAACTTTTAGGAAGCCTTTTAATTAAATAATCTTTTTTGAACAGAATGGCAAAGAAGTACAATATGAAACTAGTCTACAAAAAGACATTTTTGGAGTTTTATGAAGAAAAAATTAAGAATATTGAAAATAAAATATTGCTAAAACGAATGCAGGCACTGGAGGTAAGTATTTATTAAAGCTATAACTATTTCAGCTCATTAGTGGACTTACTTGGCTATTTAAAAAATTCTTTTCCAGGCCATGCATATTCTAAATATTTATAAAAGCATCTAGGTTATTTATAATTGCGCTATACTCTTCAGCACTTAGTACCAAGCTTGATAGAGAAACCTGTGGTTGCCACTTAGTAAATACTTGATCAATGAATAGAATAAAGAATGGCATAGAGAAAACGACTAGCTGCCATCATGTTGACTCCATATCTGGGTACCCCATATCTCAAAACTGGGCTCAACAGGATTTTCTTTTTAAAAATACAATATTTTGGTGTGACTTTGGGTGGATGTTTACACAGTTAGGGTCCGATTCAATTTGTTCGCAAATTGTTCAGTAATATATTGTTTACATTCTGCAAGATGCATGAACATTCTCCTCTCCATTCTAAATTTAGTTTTCATTGATCTAGTTTTCTGGTTCCTTTACATTTTCATCTTTATTTAAAAGACATTGTTGACAAGTCTCAGAGGTGAATTTTTAAAGGAATACAGTACTTCTAGTAGATTAAGTGCTTTGTGAGACAATTTGTTAATTTATCTACAAGATTACCTCATGGGTTAGTTTTTGTTAAAGGTTTTTTTTAAAATCGTTTTATTAGGGGCTCATATAACACATATCACAATCCATACTTACATCATTTGTGTAAAGCACATTTGTACATTCATTGACCTCATCATTCTCAAAACATTTGCTTTCCACCCAAGCCCCTGGCATCAGCTCTTCATTTTTTCCCCTCCCTCCCTGCTCCCCACCCCATGAACCCTTAGTAATTTACAAATTATTATTTTTTCATATCTTGCACTGTCCGCTGTCTCCCTTAACCCACTTTTCTGTTGTTCGTCCCCCAGGGAGGAGGTTATATGTAGATCCTGTAATCGGTTCCCCCTTTTGAACTCACCCTCCTTCCACCCTCCCAGTATCGCCACTCACACCACTGGTCCTGAAGGGATCATCCACCGTGGATTCCCTGCATTTCCAGTTCCTGTCTGTACCAGTGTACATCCTCTGGTCTAGCCA
>NW_022103900.1:39232262-39238623 GCF_000313985.2 Echinops telfairi
CAAGGCCTGGTGGGCCAGGATGTGCTCCACTCTCTCCTCCTCCCCCTTCATCTGCTCCCGTGTGCTCTGATCAGATATGTCCCTCTCCCGGAGCTGCAGATTCAGTGCCGTCCTCTGAAAGAAATTCTTCTGGGGGGAGGGGCAGGTATCCATGTAGTTGAGATTGGGGTTGGCCCCTCAGAGTTTTTGTTAAAGGTTTAAAGATATTTTTTTTAACACGGTTATCGTCTACAGTTGTAGTCATCCAATAACAGCCAATCTAGGAAGTCTTCCCATCCCCAGTGCCCCACTGGAAAATTTCAGATTTTGTTCTATATTTTTCTCCCATTCTGTTGATGCTCATCTATTGTGGCCTTAATGAGAACTGTAGGTAGTGGTAACCAGGCACTATCTAGTTCTGGTTTTAGGGTGGATGTAGATTATTTGATTATGGCTCATTTAGATCATTTGTCATGTAGACTTTTATTTATGTATTTGATTTTTTTTTCTTTTGCACAAGATAAATAGAGACTGGGTGTGTCTTAGGTAGCCATAGGCGGCCTTTTCAGACCTAATACACACTCAGTAAAGTAGGATGTAGAACATCATTATGAACTATGTTATGCCAACTGACCAAAATTTTACATAATATTGTAGTCTTGATCTTTCAAACCAGGAAAATCAGTCTCAAAGGATATTGGGTTAAGTGAAAGAAATGTTTGTTGCTATGGTCTCTTTGAGCTTCTTGTGTATACTGTATATATACTCGAGTATACGTCAACTCGAATATCCGCCAAGGCACCTAATGTTACCACAAAAACTGCATTAAAAATGTGCTGGGAAAACCCCGGCTTATTCTCGAGTATATATGGTAAATATAGAGAGAAGCATAAAGAGATATAAAGATATATATGGCTCAGGTCTCTATGATATAACCTAATAGTAGAACTGCTGGATCATATAGTATTTCTTCTGTTGCTAAATTCTTAAAGGAATTGCCATACCAGTTTCCACAGTGGTTGTACCATTTTATAATCCCAACCATCAGTGCATGGGGTTCCCGTCTCTCCTCATTCTCACCAGCGTTTGTTGTTTTCTGGTTTTGGAATTTTGCTCATAATATGAGATCTCAAGGTTTTTTAAAATTATTTTTAAAATCATTTTTTGGGGGCTCATGCAACTCTTATCACAATTTGTACATACATCCATTGTATCAAGCACATTTATACATTTGTTGCCATCATCATTCTCAAAATATTTTCTTTCTACTTGAGTCCTGGTATCAGATCCTCATTTTTCCCCTCCTCCACAAACCCTTGATAATTTATAAATTATTATTATTTTGTCAAGTCTTACACCATCCGACGTCTCCCTTCACCCACTTTTATGTTGTCCGTCCCCCAGGAAGGGGGTTATATGTAGATCCTTGTGATCGGTTCCCCCTTTCTACCCCACCTTCCCTCCACCCTCCCAGTATTGCCACTCTCACCACTGGTCCTGAAGGGATCATTTGTCATGGATTCCCTGCGTGTCCAGTTCCCACCCGGACCTGTGTACATCCTCTGTTCTAGCCGGATTTATAAGGTAGAATTGCGATCATGATAATGGGAGGGTGGGGGAGGGGTGGAGGAAGCATTAAAGAACGAAAGGAAAGTTGTATGTTTCATTGTTGTTACACTGCTTCCTGACTGGCTTGTCTCCTCCCCTTAATGCTCTTTTGATTTGCAGTTTTCTATTAGCTAATGATTGGGAGCATTTCTTTGTATGTTTTTTGTCTATTAAATGCTGCCTTTTGCTGAAGTGCCTGTTTATATCCTCTGCCAGATTTTTAATTAGATGATATTTTTGTGCGTTGTTAAGGTGTTAAATTCTCCATATATTTTAGTGATTGGTCCCTTGTCTGATACTGTTGTTTACTTTTGTTCCCTGCCACTCTGTAGGTTCTCTTAACTTTTCTGGAGAAATAATGCTTTTCACTTTCTTCTGTGAATTAAGGGGAGAAAGACAAGACTCTTTTTGTTTTTTACATCCTTTAATTTTGTTTTGCTTTTTATTTGAAGATTAGTTTTTCCATCTCTGCAATAAACGGTGATGAAATGTTAATAGAGATGGAATTTATCTGTAGCTTCCTGAGGGTGGTATATGACATTTTCCCAATTTGGGTCTTCCTGTCCATAAGTATGAGGAGCCCTGGTGGTGTAGTGGTTAGGCATTGGGTTACAAACTGTATGGCCAGCAATTTGAAACCACCAGCAGCTCCAAGAGACAAACAAAGTCTGGGCTTTCTATTCCCTTAAATAGTTAGTATTGGAAATCCACAGGGGAATAAGTCTGACTAAGATGAAAAAAACACACCTATGTTCAGAAAACCTCAAAACACTATTAAAAGAAACCAAAAGAGGTCAACACAAATGTTATACCACCCTTATGGACAAAACCAAAGACCAGAGGATCAGAGAGCCAGATATAGTATCTACACACATCAAAAGGCTTGTTTACCTTCAAGCTTTTAGGACCCCATACACTATATCTTTTGATAGCCGGGCACCATCAGCTTTCTTCACCACATTTGCTTATTCACCCCCTTTGTCTTCAGCGGTTGTGTCGGGAAGGTGAGCATCATAGAATGCCAATTAAATAGAAGAAAGTATTCTTGTTCTAGCTCAGAAGCAACAAAGTCCACATGGAACAACATATCAGCCTATGTGATCACGAGGTGTTGAACGGATCACTGAAGACAAATGGGTGCATAAGCAAATGTGGCAAAGAAAGCTGATGGTGCCCGGCTATCAATAAGTATAGCGATAGCGTCTACGGTCTTAAAGGCTTGAAGGTAATTAAGCGGCCATCAAGCTCAGAAGCAACAAAGCCCACATGGAAGAAGCACATCAGCCTATGCAACCACAAGGTGTTGAAGGGATCAGGTATAAGGCATCATCAGAACAAAAAATCTTACCATAGTGAATGATGGGGGGAGTGCGGAGTGGAGACCCAAAGCCCATTAGTAGGCCACTGGAGATCCCCTTGCAGAGGGGTCTCCGGGAGGAGATATGAGCCAGTCAGGGTGCGATGTAACAACGATCAAAAATACAACTTTCCTCTAGTTCCTAAATGTTTCCTCCCCGCTCCCACTACCATGACTCGAATCCGACCTTGCAAGTCTGGCTAGACCAGAGGATGTACACTGGTACAGACTGGAACTGAAAATACAGGGAATCCAGGTCGGATGAGCCCTTCAGGACCAGTGGTGTGAGTGGCGAAACAGGGAGGGTAGAGGGAGAGTGGGTAGGAAAGAGGGAACCGATTACAAGGAACTATATGTGACCTCCTCCCTGGGGGACGGACAACAGAAAAGTGGGTGAAGGGAGACGTCGGACAGGGCAAGATATGACAAAATACCCATTTATAAACTATCAAGGGCTCACAAGGGAGGGGGGAGCGGGGAGGGCGGGGAAAAATGAAGACCTAATGCCGAGGGTTTAAGTGGAGAGAAAATGTTTTGAGAATGATGAGGGCAATAAATGTACAAATGTGCTTTACACAATTGATGTGTGTATGGATTGTGATAAGAGTTGTATGAGCCCCTAATAAAATGATTTTAAAAAAAGTATTCTTGCATTGAGGGAGTACTTGAGTGGAGGCCCAATGTCCTTCTGCTGCCATCATTTTCAAAGCATTTTCTTTCTACTTGAGCCTTTGATATCAGCTCCTCATTTCCCCCCTCCCTATCCCCCCATCATGAACCCTCGATAAGTTATAGATTACTGTTTTCATATCGGATATCATCCTCTGTAGCCCTTCACCCACTTTTCCGTTGTTTTTCCCCCTGAGAGAGGTTATATGTTGATCCTCACCTTACCCTAATCCTCCTGGTATTTCTATTCTCGCTGTTGGCCCTGAGGGTTTTATCTGTCCTGGGTCCCCTGTGTTTCAGGCTCTTACCTGTAGCAGTGTACATTTTCTGGTCTAATCTGATTTGTAAGGTAGAATTGAGGTCATGATAGTTGGGGGAAAGGAGCATTAAAGAACTAGAGCAAAAAAAACCAAACTAGAGCAAAGTTGAGTATTTCATCAGTGCTATACTGCACCCTGACTGACTCATCTATTTCTTGTGACCTTTCTGTGAGGAGATTATCCAATTCTCTACAGATGGGCTTTGGGTCTCCACTACACACACACCACCACCCCTTTCTCCATTCACATCGGGTATGATTTTGTTCTGGGATTACTAGGTCTTTACTGTCAAATCACTGAGTCTTCTGGTTCAGTCAAACAACCTTATATAGTATGTTACTATTGTGAATCTACTGACTAGAATTTTGTTGAGATTTTCTTATGTCAGTATTCATGAGAAATACTGGTTTACAATTTTCTTTTTCAGTAGTATCCTTACCTGGTTTTGGAATCAGAGTTATGGTTGCTTCATAGAATGAGTTTGGAATTATTCCTTCCTTCTGTATGTTCTGGAATGTTTGAAATTGAACCTTGGTGTTGTTGCTAGGTAAATGTTGAACTGCTAACCATCAGATGGTCGGTTCAAACCCATCAACTGTTGAGAATAAGGCTGTCTGCTTTCATAAATATTTACAGCCTCAGAAACCCTCTGAAGTTTCAAGTAGAACTGGTGTCAACTCTCCTCTGAGTGTTTGGTAGAATTTGCCAGTGAAGCCACCTAGACCAGGACTAGATTTTCTTAGGAGTTAATGACCCACCCAATATTTTGTCATATGTCTGCTCAAATTTTAGATGTGTTGATTTGAGTAATTTCTGTTTCTAGAATTTTGTCCAATTCGTGTGTTTTCATGTTTGCTGGAGTACAATTCTACATGCTGTTTTGCTGCTTGCTTTTGATTGGTTCTGACATACCCTTTATCCAAGAGTTCAGAATACTGCCTAATCCTGCACCAACCTCCCAATTGTTCCTGTAGCCCATTGTTACAGCCGCTAAATTATCTTGTTGAAGATTTTCCTCTTTTTTACTGGTACCCTGCTCCACCAAGCCTGATATTCTTATCCAGGGAGCAGACCCTCCTGATCCAACACATGCGAGAGAAAGTCTTAAAACCCTCACTTCTAAGGAGCATTCTGGCTGATATCTTTCAAAACAAATTTGTTTCTTCTTCATGTCGTCCATGGTAGCTTTTAATATTCCTAACACCATAATTAAAATATATCAATTCTTCCTTGATATTCCTTATTATCTGGCTTTTACATGCATATGAAGTGATTGAAAGTACCAAGGCTTAGATCGGGAAGACCTTAGTCTTCAAAGTGACCTCTTTGCTTTAAGAGGTATTTTGCAACAGATTTTTCCAGTTCAGTATGCCGTTTTTGGTGATTTTTAGTTTTCCTAGATTCATACTTCATGGATTACACATTTTGATTGTTAATGTTTGCAGCTGTTTCTTTTTATTATTAGTTACACCACATCAGCAAATGAAGGCCCAACTGCTTTGCCACATTGTTAATGTCATCAAAAACATTCCTGTCATAGTTTTAGTGCCTTCCTAGTGGGCTTGCATCCTCCCTTATTTGGGGTGGAAGAACCCTCTAAAACCTAAATTGTCTACTCAGTAAAATGTTTTATTCTTTTAAATTTTTATTTTCTATATTGTAGAATTAGGGGGTGTTGACATTTCTTTAAGAGAGTGAAAAATTGTATGCATACATCCATATGGTACATAGGAAGGGAAATAAAAATATATTGATTCTAGTGTTCCAATTCATATTTGCAGTGTTATTCCAAGCCATATATGCTTAAATATGTTTCTGGGATCATTAGATGACCTCAGACAAGTTCTCTTAGTGATAGATTTATCATACTTTCCTTTAGAGTACCTTCAAAAACAAGATCAAATTTAAAGTGTCTTCTAAGAAACTCTACTGAACCTTTTAAATTCAAGGCAGAAAGGTCAGCTGAGAAGGCTGTAATGTACTGTTTGGGGGAACTCTAAAGGTGTAGTCTTGATAAACCAAACTCACTACCATCAAGTTGTTGACAGCTCATATAACTGAATAGGACCAAATAGAACTGACCCTGTGAGTTTCCTAGACTGTTAACATTTTTCAGGAGTAGAAAGCCCCATCTTTCTCTCTAGAAGCAGCTGGAGTTTTCAAACTGCTGACATTGCAGTTAGCAGCCAAATGCATAACCACTACTTCACCAGGGCTTCTAGTAATCCTGAGAGGTTTTCTGAAAGAACACAGGGCAATCCCAGTAACATAGGTTTTAAGAACATTGAAAACTGCATTGGTGAGAAAAAGACCAGAAAAATTACAATGAAGAATTGTTTTCTTTCTTTTTTTTTTCTTTTTAATCGTTTTAATAGGGGCTCATACAACTCTTATCACAATCCATACATACATCAATTGTGTAAAGCAC
>NW_022103900.1:39240458-39243638 GCF_000313985.2 Echinops telfairi
TCTGATCAGATATGTCCCTCTCCCGGAGTTGCAGATTCAATGCAGTCCTTTGAAATAAATTCTTCTGGGGGAGGGGGGGGGCAGGTGTCCACGTAGTATATGGGATTGGGGCCGGGCCTCCGAAGAATTGTTTTCTATCACAATGCCCTCACTCATTCTGTGAGGATAACAAGGGCTGTTGTGAGAACCTGTATCCCAACCATCCTGCCTCCCTGAGCAGATTTTTTTTTTTTTCATTCAAACTCAAAGAACATTTAAAATGCACTCATTGAGTTCTTCAAGAATGCTCAGACTACCATGTTGACATGATATGAATCAGTGCAGAATTCTTGTTTTTGCTATTTTTAAAAACCATTTTCAAATTGTAAATTAAGTAGAAAGTTACCACATTTTAGATCAACAACTTGTTATTCAGCAGTTCAAACCCACCAAGAGTTTACCCTTTATTCACTCTTGGATTTCTCTTCTCTCATGGACTACTTGCTAACTTCCATTTTACCCAAGCGAATAGCCGTCAACAATAGTCCATTGCTTTATCTTTCCTCCTTTGTCTTCCCCTTCTTTTCCCAACCCCTTGGCAATCTCCAAAATCTATTCCCTTAGTATAAAAATCTTTATATTTTTGTTTGTTTCCTTTTAATCATGGCCTCATATAATATTTTCCCTTTTATTGATTGGCCAATTTCACTCAGGCCTGTCCATACTATTCGGTGTTTCGTGGTATCATTATTGCTTTTTAGCAATGCTTACATCGTGTGTGTGTGTGTGTGAGTGTGTGTGTGTATGTGTGTACTGCTTTATCCATTCTTTACCCATTCTTCTGCTGGACATTTAGGTTATTTCCAAGTGTTGCAGTGTACATGGGTGTGCATATGTCTGTTCATGTTACTGACTTTAGTAGAGGTGTTGGATTTATGGAATTTCTATTCCCTAAGATAGCGTCATATCACTTTCCATAGTGGTTGTATACATTTACAGACCCGCCAACAGTGGATGAGGGTTTCAGTCTCCACAGCTTCTCCAGCATTTGTTATTTTCCTATTGTTTTTATTATTATTATTTTTTGTTTTTTTGTTTGTTTAACTTGGCTGGCAGTGTAGGCATCAGGTAATATCTCTTTTTTTTTTTTAGATCATTTTATTGGGGGTTTGTACAACTCATCACAATCCATATATCCATCTATTGTGTCAAGCACATTTGTGCATTTGTTGCCATCATCATTCTCAAAACATGTGCTTTCTACTTGATATCAGCTCCTCATTTTTTGGTATCAGCTCCTCATTTTTTTGTTTGCAGATGATTAGTGACTACTTCTATGTTTGTTGGCCATCTGGATATTATTTTGGGTGAACTGTCTGTTCATGTACTTTGCCCACATTTTAATTGGGTTAGTTGCCTTATTGAGGTATTGCAGTTTTCTCTGTGTATTAAGAGAAAATATATTTCAGTCCCTTGTCCACAGTGATGACAAAAGTTTTTTCCCACTCCATGGGGTCTCTTTTTCAGAGTGCAGAATTCTTCAGGTAAAGGTTCAAGAAATGGATACACTGCTTTCAGAAATGTATAAACCTACGTGGAAGATATATTGAAAATAGTTTCACACTTGGAAATTTCTGTGCTTTTGTAGCAATACTTACGTACTTTTAAACTTGTAGTTATTATCCTTACTATCATTATATGTACAATGAACAATTCGTTAAAATTGTTAGCATATTGATAATGAGTTGATTTAAATTAATTTTTTAAAAATATCCTTATAACAGAGCATATACAACATTAACAGTTCCTCTTGTTTAAAGATCTCGTGGCGTAGGGAGATTAATGTACAAGCAAATAATCCATACTGTAGGAGAAATGCTGTAATGAGTAAATTATTCAAAGCCCAAGGAGTCTTCAAAATGGAATCAAAATAAAATTTTCGTTTTTCCATGAACTTTTTAAAGGCCTCTCACAGTGTAGATTTATGAAAGGGCCTGTTGGGCAGAGAAAAAGCTGAAGGAGTAAAGGCAGAGAAGCATGTGTGGACAAGGGGTGTTCAAGGGCATACTGGTACTTTTCAGCATTTCTTTAGGCCGTTGGTTCTCAGTCTTTCTTCAATTACCCAGTTGTTAATAAGGTATTGATTTTCACATATTTGATTTTTTTTCTCCTTGGTCTTCCTATTATTGATTTCTAATTTTATAACATTGTGACCTGAGAAAACATTTTATAATATCTTGGTGTTTTAAGTGTAGTAAATAAGGCTGCTTTGTGACCTGAGATATGGTTTATTCTGGAGAAGGTACCATGTGCACTGGAAAAGAATGTATTATATTGGTTGTTGTTGGGTCAGGTGTTCTAGGAGGTCAAATTAATTGTTATTTAGTTCTGTGTTTCTGTTGAGTTTCTTTCCCGGTGTTCTGTCCTTCAAGAAAATTGAAGTGCCCCACTGTTAGTGGAGTATTTTCTAGTTCTCTCTTCAACCATTTAAGAGAATGATTAATGTATTTTGAGCCTTTCATTGGGTAGATAGATGTTAATTATTGGTCTATCTTCTTGTTCATTTGTCCTTGTAATGATCATATAATGTCACTCATGATAGATTTTGTCTTGAAGTCGGTTGTATCAGGGATTAATATTGCCATTCTTCCTTTTAAGTTATCTCTATCGGCTTGATCTAATTATTTCTATTCTTTGATTTTTAGTCTACTTTTGCATTGCTGAAGTTTTTTGTCAGTGGTATATCTATGGATCCCACTTTCTTGCCCAATCTGCTATTCTCTGTCTTTTGATTTGTGCTTTTAATCCATGTATGTCCGGTGTTATTAATGATAACTATGAATATATTGTTAATTTGCTCTGTCTGAGTGAGAGATAGGCTGGTATCTTTGTTCCTTATAAATTTCTATACCATTGGAAAGAGGGAACCGATTACAAGGATCTACATATAACCTCCTCCCTGGGGGATGGACAACAGAAAAGTAGGTGAAGGGAGACATCGGACAGTGCAGGATATGACAAAATAATAATTTGTAAATATCAAGGGTTCATGAGGGAGCGGGGAGCAGGGAGGGAGGGGAAAAAATGAGGAGCTGATGCCAGGGGCTTGGCTAGAGAGTGGATGTTTTGAGAATGATGAGGGCAATGAATGTACAAATGTGCTTTACATAATTGATGTATGCATGGATTGTGATGAGTTGT
>NW_022103900.1:39244690-39252785 GCF_000313985.2 Echinops telfairi
CAGTTGCAATCATTTTCTGGTCAACTCGATGGCATGGAGTTTGGTTTTGGTTTTGTAAATTATTATTACCTTTTCAAATTAGGCCAGTCTATTCTTTCTTGAAAACTGTGCGGACTTCCTTTCCAATCAAATGGTTTGTCTTTGTAGTTGTCTCCATTGGGGAATATCTATTTTCAGTCTTGTAGGTTTATTTTCTTTTGAGAACTGCTTTTTAAGAGGCTTGATTTCTGGGTGTTGGTGTCTTGTATTTTGCTCTCAGGTTAATGTCTGCTATTAATTGATTCTCTGTCCAAAGAACTCTCCTTGGTAATTTTTGTAATGCTGGTCTTATTTTTTACGAGTTCCTTAAAATCTCCGTGTCAGGAAAGCCATATTTCTATCTTATTATTGAGGGATAATTTTCTTGGATAGAAGATTCTTGGCAATTTTTCTTCCTGCAGGGTTTTATATGTATTACTGCTTTGCCTCATTCCTGTTTTCTCCTGACAATTCCAAACTTATTTTATTTTTTAAAATCATTTTGTTGGGGGCTCTTATAGCTCTTACAACATTCCATGCATCAGTTGTATCAAGCATACTTGTACATACGTTGCCATCATCATTTTCTAAACATTTACTTTCTTTTTGAGCCCTTGATATCAGCTCTTTACCTCCCTCCACAACTTCTACCCTCATGACCCATTGATAAATTATAAATTATTATTGTTTTCATGTTTTACACTGACTACTGTCTCCCTTCACCTATATTTTTGTTGTTCATCCCCCTAGTGGTGGTTCTCAACCTTCCTAATGCCGTGACCCCTTAATACAGTTCCTCATGTTGTGATGACCTCCCCCCAACCATAAAATTATTTTTGTTTCTAATCCATAACTGTACTTTTGCTACTGTTACGAATTGGGCAACTCCAGTGAAACGATCATTTGACCCCCAGAGGGGTCCCGACTCACAGGTTGAGATCCCCTGCCATGGGGAAATTCTGCATTGGTCATTGCGATCCTCCAAACTTATTTTTATTGGATCCCTTTTGTAGGTAACTTTGCTTTTTTCTCTAGCTGCTCTCAGGATTCTTTCCGTATCCTTGATACTGGGAACTTTGATTATGATATGTCATAGGGATTTTCTTCTGGCTTCTACATGTTTGAGTTTCTTTCATCGTTTTGAATGGTTATTTTATCCTCTTTGTGGTGTTTTCTTTCAACAGTTCTTAGACTATTTTCTCTGTTTGTTTACTTGTTTGTTTTTAACTTGTTTGTTTCTTCTGTTCTGCAACCCAGATGAGAGTTGTAAGTTACTTTTCTTGGTATTGTCCCACATAATTCTTAGAGTTTCTTCAGATTTTTTTTTAATTGATCTTCAAGCTCACTAATTCAGCCTGCCAATGTTTCAGTTTGGTTTGCTCCTTCAAAGTGTTGTCTAATTGTAATAATTTAGTATTAATATTCTAGACTTCTATTTGGAATTTTGATTAATTTCTATGTTTTTCATTTATTTTGTCAGATTGTTTTTTTAATATTTCTCCAGGTTCTTCTAAAGCTTTCTTGTAGCTTTCAATCTTTTTCTCTTCCGTTGTAAGTTTGTGAACATTTCTTCAGAATTTCTTTTCTGATCTTCTCATTGCATTTCCTCCCACAGAAAGGTCTTTTTCCTCTATATGGGTTACTTTTTTGTGCCATTTCTTTCTTGTTTCTCTGTGTGAACGGAGGCATTATGATGTAGCTGTGAAAAGCGCAGGAGTGGCTAGGTCTTCCTCGGGTGGATTGATAAAGCAGAATGTTAAAAAATCTACAATAGCAAAAAGTAAACAGACCAGCTAATAAACAAATAACACCAAAGGGGGGGCATATAAAAGTTAATACTAATAAACAAGTACTGACTACCTTTCTCTGGACGCTGAGTTGGGGATTTGCCACTGCCACTAGCTCATGAAGGTGTGTCCCCTATCCCTCTAGTATTGCTCTTCTGGTTCAAAATAAAGTCCCAAACCTATATGGCTATGCCCAGGCCCTCAAAACCAATGAATTTGTGTGCTCTGCCATTCAACCAGTTCAAAAAAGAAAGTCCGAGTTGGATGGTCCAGGTTTAGGCCCCAAGAGCCCACAAATACTGGTGCCCTGCTACTCTGCTGCTTCAGAAACAGCCCCATGCTGGCAGCGTTGGGTCCAGGACTGCAGAGTCCACAAATGAGTGCACCACACTGATCTGTCAGCTCAGAAACCGCCCCACGCTAGCAAAGTTGGGTCCAGGGCTGCAGTGCCAACGAATGCATGTGCCTGCCCCTCTGCCATTTCAAATAACAGTTCCAAGCAGGCTTGGCCTGATGCAGGACCTTGAAGCCAATGCGCCTTGCCTTTCCACCAGTTCAAAAACAGCTCCAAACCAGCAGGGTCATTTCTATGGCATCAGTGCCTATGAGTCCTTGTGTCCTGCTGCTCTACCAGTTCGTCTGCCAGCTCCACTCAAGCCACATCAAATTCTGCAGCTACTGTTGGGCATACAATTTTGGTTTGAGACCTCTCCGTGAGCCAGGAAGCTGTGGAACACTGAGGATGATTCATTTTCCCCTACTCCCCCCCTAAAAACAGCCTCTTGTGCTGTTGATTCACTTAGCCTTTTTATCTCAGAAATTCAAGGCTCCGAGTTTTTCCTCCAAGTTTTTCCTCCATATCCTTCTTCTCACACCTTCTTAAAGAAGGTTTGTGTAATATATCTGCTTCACGTTCCATCTTTCCAGGAGGTCCTACCAAGTTACTTCTTTAGGGCCTATGAAGAAATTTGAACTGGAGGCTAACATGATCATCTAAAGATGTCAGATGTAGCATTGTGGTGGCAGTGTGGAGGATGGTTTACTAGCAGAGGCAGAAAGAACAGTAAGAATGCTATTGTTCTAGCCCAGTAGTGGATGTATTTCCTGTGTAGTCTTTTCCTGAAGCCTTTAGACTTTGACTGACATAAGCTTTCAGCAATAAAAACATTCATCTTGTTTCTTGGAGCAAGATAGCTGAAAGAAAAAAAGAATAAACAGAAGAATGAAAAACCAAGAACTATAAAATCTTAACACCTTTCTCATTCTCATACTCACTCACTCACTCACTCACTCACTCACTCACTCACGGAACAGTTCTAGAGTAGTAACTGCCTAGAGAAGAAACAATAGCATATATACATTGTAGTAGGTTTTGAAATTAACATCAGTTTTGCAGCTTTGTAAACATATTTGGTTCTTTAAAATGATCAATAGAGGAAAGAAACAAGATTTTCAATGATGCTGCAAACATCTACAAGTAGATATTTTATAGACCTGCAGACTGAGTGGTATGAAAGTAGAATAGGAGTATTTGCTTTGCTGCAGATGTAATCATGAATGTGGAGTGAGCACACTGGGGACAGGTTGTCGCTTCTTCCACATAACAAAACATCTTGAGGTCTTGGATCAGGTTTCAGGGACACCAAGATTAATTTGCATAGCGCAGTCCACAAAAACAGTATTCTGTGTCTTGCTTTGTTGAGTAGCAACTCATGTCCTCAAAGCTTGTGAGCAGTCATCCAGAGGACAATTATTGGTCTTTCTTTCCCTGTCTGGAGGAAAGAAGAGTGAAGAAGATAGATGCATGTCAACAATAAGTCCAGTGGACCATACAAACATCACTCTCCCAGAACCCTGAAGCAGAATTAGCTGATACTTGGCCAGGCTACCACTACCAACTTCTCTGAAAGCGGTCACATTAGGATGTCTTGGACAGAGGGGAAGGAACATGTAGGGGGAAACTTAAAGAAAAGACTAGGGTTATTGGTGAGACAGAGACTAGTGGAACCCTCAAGAATATGGCTCTTAATCACTTTTCAGATCTGGAAAGGAACAAAACACCACTTGGTTTTCAATCAATCAGTAGGTTTGTATTGGGAGCAATACCACCAGGAAGGTACACAACCTTTAGAATAATCATTTGAGATCGGAAGGGTAGCATTTATACAAGGACAAAGTTCAGAGGGGTTAGATAAGGAAGAGAACTGGAACCAAAACAGGAAGTGGGATAAGTGATGTTACATTGTGGGGATTTCAGTTAAGACATGAAACAAAACGTGTTTGAATCATTGAATGTTAAACTGATTTACTTTGTAAGCCTCCAATTCACAAAAGTTTTTAAAACTAGAGGAAATGTCTTTGAGAAAAAAATAAAGATTATCGTGATAGGTAAATACTATAAGCATCAAATGTAAAGACATCCAATGCTGGGGAGATGGTCACACACCAACCAAGCAACCCTTAGTATACCTCTAGCCTAATATTCTCAAATGTTGCATATTGTTAAATATTATGAATTTCATATAAATATATAGGATCACATAGCTTCATTTATAAGTTAATGGTATATATAATTAAACTTTTAAAATAATGTAAGGCGTTTTTTAAAGAAAATGTGTAATCTCATTTGTGTTTCAATTTGACTTATGTCCATAGAGTTAGGTATATAAGAAATATCTATAAACCAACAATTTTGTCTTACTGCTCATCTGCTTCATATAGCAATATGAAACTGCCTGTATTTAAAGGCTGGATAGTTTTCTTTATTTTCTTGAAATCATATCCTTTGTTTTCAAGAAGAGTTCTTTGTTGACTCAAGATTTTGTAATGTGTTATTTCTAATTGCTATTGATGCTTTCATGTCTATTACATGGCCATCCTGTTCTGTGTAGAGCCTTTGATGGGGCCTTTTTAACTTTTGTACTTTTAACAGGAAAACACGACACTGGTGGGGACAGTGACAGGTAGAGAGCTGCTTCTGTTGATGGGGTGTGATGGAGATTAAATTTTTTCATTCATTTTATCCATAAATAATCCAAAATTATGATAATAGCTACTTTGTTAAGAAAGGATATTCCTCTCCATTCTCTCCTACACCCACCCTCCCACTAGTTCTAAGGTGTCGTTTGTAATCCTAAAGTAATGCTTAGGGATTATTCTCTTATTATATTTCAGTAATCGAGTGTTTTAATTATAAATGTAAGTGTAATATCTTAACTAAGAATTTCACTTGCTTCCCAAGCCGTATCCTACAAATGAGAATTCCAAATTTACCTCTCAGAAAGAGGAGGACTATGAGCATGCAGCAAAATATATGAAAAACGGTCATATAAGATTACCTTTGGTAAGTTATTCATTTAAAAAAATATTTTATAGAAAAAGGAAAAAAGTGCACTTCATATGTATACTAAGGAGGTTATTTTACAGGTTTGCAATCCTCAGCCTCAGTGACCTAGTTCTTTAAATCAGATCCCCATTAGTGTTTCCTCTAAGTTGTGACTGCTCTAGCTAAAGATATAGAATAAAGTACACTTCAGTGCTACCTCAGAGAAAGTACAGAGGGGGAACATTCTGAGGAGGTTTAACAGTTTGCCTGCCTTAGTGCAGGTCTCCTTACCACAAGTACCTGGTCTCCCAACTGATCTACAGAGAGAATTCAGGGCCTAGAGGAGAAAAACATCATCTTCGTTTTCAGTAACTTTTTCCTGAGAGTTGACATTTCTCTAATTATGAATGCAACAATACCACAGTGGCAATTGGCTAGAGCTGTCTTTATCATTAATAGAAATTATAGATACTTTCACAATACATTTCTGCTGACATCTTAGAATATTGTTTTATATTCATCTATACCCCAAATTATATTAGTTATTAGAAATGCTAATAGGTCTTGCTTCAGTGAATTATTAATAAAGCGGTAAAAATGTTTCTCTATCAAATGTTTTTTGGAAACGATTTAAATATAATTTATTTCCTTTATGTGAAATGTACTTTATTTTGTGACTGCTTTGGAAAAACAAAAATCTTATTCCTTCCTCCACTGTTATTTAGTGTTTCAAGATGGTCTTTTTTGTTTTTAATTTTCCCAGTTAATATAGAATACACAAGGCACATACTCTTTCCACATGCACCCATACTCAAACACAGTACTGTCAAGTCTGTTCTAACTTATAGCAGCCCTATTGGACAGAGCAGAACTGCAACGTAAGGTTCCCAAGGATGTAAATCTAAAGAAACAGTCTACCACAGGGCTCCTTTGTACATGCACACAAATACCTTTTTTTAATGTATAGTCACCCTTTGGCATGAGTGAATTGGAGAACTTGGCAGGTGGGTAAAAGTGGTAAGATGATGACATTAAAAGTTAATTTCATTTGATTTTTTTGTGTGTGTGATCAGATCACAAAAGCATTATTGTATATATATTTACAGTGAAGCTTTGGCTTTGGGTCACCCCCCACCATAATAATTGAAAAATATGCATATGTTTATTTATATATTGAATCTAAACCTTATTTTTTTATTTTAGGGAACCTTAAGCAAATCAGAATGGGAAGCTACAAGTGAGTAATCATCATAGTTTTACTTACATTCTTTAAGATAATATTTCAAGGTGATCATTAATATCTGAAAACTCTAGAATTTTTCTGATATGTTTCTATATTGTGTGTGTTTTTTTACACACATAAGTATACCTAAGTAGATTGGTATATCCTAAACTCATAGATTTTCTCGGATAGGTATTATCTTTCCTTGTGTCTCAAATCTAATTAGTGTAGTAAAGGCACATTTCAAACTGTTACTAGTTTTTTTAAATTTTTATTAAAGCTTTATTGTCAGCATTGCTGCGATACTTTAAAAGGGGTCAGTGAGATTTCTTAAATGTTTTAGTCTTAAAAACCTTATGAGGCAGTTCATTCCGGGCCTGCAGGGTTCCTGTGTGTCAGACAGCATCTGGTTTGGTTGGTTTGATCATCACAGAAATAGCCTGCCACCTCTTTTCCCTGTGCGGTAGCTAGTGACGTTTGGTTAGCAGCTGAGTGTATAACCACTGCATTACCAGGGCTGCTTTAGTAGCTTTCAATGACCCAACATACTGACAGGACACATTGCAGGGTAGTTTACTGTAGATCTAGGTATGTGCGGGGTGGCATTTGGCAAGATTGGACTGCAGACTCCACGTGGAGTATGGAGCAAGGTAAGCAATGCTGACTTGTTATCAGACTTTAGACACCTTTCCTTATCCTCTAGAAGTGCCAGTGGTCACTCTCCCTGCTCTCTAATTTACTACACTGCCATCCAGTTTTCTGAAAGTAATGAGGAACTAAAAGAAACGGAGCAGGAGAGTAGTATAACCAAAGAAGTATTTTAGTAAGACTGGTGAATTCCTACATGGTTTGGTTTGGAAAGCCAAGAAGCAAGATTAGGAAGCTGTTTCATAGCCTGCCTACATTCAAAAACTAACTTCAGGAACAAATAATGTAAGTAACATGACCTAGTACAGTGGTTCTCAACCTTCCTAATGCTGCGACCCTTTAGTGCAGTTCCTCATGTGGTGTGGTGACACCCCCCCCACCCCCTCACCCCCCGCAACCATAAAATTATTTTCGTTGCGACTTCCTAACTGTAATTTTGCTACTGTTAGTGAATCAGGTGACCACTGTGAAAGGGTCATTTAACACACCCTCCCTAAAGGGGTCGCGACCCACAGGTTGATAACTGCCTCTTTAAGACCCCAAACTATCTTTTGATAGTCGGTAACCATCAGCTTTCTTTACCACATTTGCTTATGCACCCATTTTGTCCTCATTGATCATGTCGGGAGGGTGAGCATCACAGAATGCCAGGTTGTTAGAACAAAATATTTTTGTGTTGAGGGAGGGCTTAGCAGAGGCCCAAAGACCGTCCACTTAATGCAGGTGTCCTCAAGCTACGGCCCGCGGGCCACATGTGGCCTGCCGAGGACTTTTATCTGGCCTGCTGGGTGTTTTTGCCCCGTTTGTTTTTTTTTACTTCAAAATAAGTATGTGCAGTGTGCATAGGAATTTGTTCATAGTTTTTTTTAAAACTATAGTCCTGGCCCTCCAACGGGTCTGAGGGACAGTGAACTGGCCCCCTGTTTAAAAAGTTTGAGGACCCCTGACTTAATGTATGGGCATTCTTTCTTTTTTTTAAACATTTTATTAGGGGCTCATACAACTGTTACCGCAATCCATACACACATCAATTGTGTAAAGCGCATTTGTACATCATTCTCAAAACATTTTCTCTCCACTTAAACCCCCGACATT
>NW_022103900.1:39254673-39274666 GCF_000313985.2 Echinops telfairi
GGGGGGGGGGCATTCTTTCTTAACGAAGGTCACCTGCTTTGAAGTGTGTTCCCTCAAAGACAGAAAGTTACTTATTCTGAATCATACTTCAATCCAAATCCATCATATTTTCTAATAAGATGCTAGTATTAAAGGGTTGCGGCATCAGGAAGGTTGAGACCCACTGGCTTAAAGGCTTGAAGTTAAACAAGCGGCCATTGAGCAGAGAAGCAACGAGCCCACATAGAAGAAGCACACCAGTCTGTGTGATCATGAGGTGTTGACAGAATCAGGTAACAGGCACCAGAAGACCCAAATCTAACAAGCAAACATATTGAGAACAAGGGGTGTTGGAACAAAGACCCCAAACTCATCTCTAGGCAATAGGACATCCTCTCACAAAAGGGTCACAAGGAAGGGATGAGTCAACCAGGGCACCAATGAAACACACAGAATTCCTCTGGTTCTTTGAAGCTTGCTTACTCCCACTATCATGACCCCAGTCCTGCCTCTCAGTTCTGGCTAGACTGGAGAATGTACACTGACACAGATAAGATTTCATGACACTTGGAATCCATGTCAAATAACCCCTCAGGAACAGTAATGGAAGTAGCCGTACTTGGAGGGTAGGGGGAAGGTGAAGAGAGAAGGGGAGGAAGGGGGAACTTATTGCAGTGATTGACTCATAACACCCCACCCCACCATCCAGGGGGATGAACAACAGAAATGTGGGTGAAAAGAGACAACAGTCGGTGCAAGATATGAAAACAATAATAATTACTTCTCAAGGGGTCACGAGGCAGGGAGGGAAAAAGAGCTGTATGAGCCCCCATTAAAATGATTTAAGAAAAAAAAAGTGCCTTAGGGAATTGGTGCATACCAAGTACACTGCCGCTTCTAGTAGTCGGTAATATAGTACACCTATTCTTCCAATTTACTTTACTCCAGGTAGAAAGATGAATGATAAAATTGTTCTAGTTTTGATTTTATTTACTTTCATACTTTTGATTTTTCCTTCTTCAAGCTGTTAAACTGGTTTTATTATGGGTGCTACATAACTGAATATTTTAGTAGGTGATTATTTGTTTCAAAATAAATACATAATCCCATATTTACTTAAATATGATTGAATATCTTAAGAACTTTTAGGATTAAAGGCTCATTTTCCTCTTCACTGGGGCTGATTAAGAACCTAAGAATTTCTAACAAATTATGTAGAAATGACAGGTGATTATTTTATTGACCATGGGAATATGAGAAACTAAACTCTTAACTTTGATTTGTTTTCTCTTGTAGGTATTTACTTGGTATTCGCATTTGAGAAGCAGTAGTGAGCACGTGTAATGACAGCACAACATCTGTATTTCATCTTAGAGATTGAACAACTTTCTGTTTATGTATTTTAATTATTCTAAATATGCAGGATGCTGCCAGAATCTCCAATGTGTGTTCATTAGTTACTGCCTCTGATAGGTGAACCTTTTTTGTGGGTTGGAACTTTTGCTTAAATAATCTGTGTCTCGGAATCTGTTCTGAGAATTCCATTTGCCGCTATTGTAAAAATCCTACTCTAACTTGTTAAAGCAGCTGCACTCTTTGAATTGTTCTGCCCATGTTGGCGTTCGTAGTAAATGTGCCATGTTTCCAGAGTTGGTAAGGGGCAAACAAAGATGTGTGTGCGGGCTGCTCTGTGTGATCTTATTATACAGTGTTTTACAGATGAAATGGGTTGTGTTCTATACTGTTGGATATTCAGTATGTATTACTGAAGTTAGAAGTTTAAAACTCAGTTTGAGACAGTCAAAATTCTAGGCAAGTTATTTTGCTAGAATTTTAGCCACTTAATTAATTTCCGTATAAACAGTGATTACTTTTATTTGCTGACGTAGTGTAATTCCAAAAGTAGCTAGGACATTTTAGTTGGAAGCCTAGAGCTCTTTTTGAGTTTTGGTGCTTTCTCTTAAACGATAACAATTAATGCTTCTTTTTACTAAATATAATTAGACCAGTTTGTTTTACTTAATTGAAAAAACAATATAGTTACTTTTCTCAAGACTTAATGAAAATTTCTCCTAGGTAAATCCATTGCACATTTTTTTCTCAACTGTCACTACAGTTCCACTTAAAAACTTGAGAATTTTTATATAAGTGCATGACCACAAAGGAAGCAGATAGATGGACCTCAGATAGATACTCACTGCTATTAGAACGATTACAGATGCTGTGTGCTAAACATCAGTACTTTGTACAGTTAGGCCTAGTTTCTAATCATCATGAAAACTTTTACTTGCCATTTCAGACTGAACATCATGATCACCCTCAATTTCTTGCTTGACTATTCTTCCATAGTAATGGTACTGACATAAACCTGGGAAAATAGGAGCCCTTACATTACATTGCAATTTGAAGAAGCTGCTAGTTTTTTGATATATTGGAAAAGTTAATACACAAAGCAATATGCCCTCTGCAATTACTGCGTATTCTTCTAAAATGATTATTTAAAATTTTTAAGAACGTTACTTTCTATAGTTATCTAGAGTCCTTAAGAAACACAGTCTCTTATGTTATAGATGTTAATTCTTGATGGTAGTAGAGGAGCAAATTTTTTAGCAAAAGAATGAGTTTCCTAATTGTTTTTCTGTAATCTTTCAATATCCAAACTATCACCAGTTTACAATATTGACTGTAAGTCTTTGGCTTTGTGATAGTTTGCCTGAATGTGTCATTTGTGCAAATAAATAATAGTTTATCTGACTATGTTGATGGTCCTTAAGAAAGGTTTGATAATGATGTTTAGGATCTAGGAGGTTAATCATTATTATATATCCAGATTCATTTTGTAGGGGAGGTGCCCCAAAATGTTTTTTATTACTATTTACTGTATATACTCGAGTATCAGCCACCCCAAATATCAACCGGTGCACCTAATTTTATCACAAAAACTGCATTAAAAATGTGCTGAGAAACACTGCTTATACACGAGTATATATGGTAACTTTTTTTCTTTTTTCAAATTAGGAAAAGGCTTAGAGAACATTCTGTTTGTATTCAACAACTTAGCAAACTTCCAAATGACCTCCCCAGTTTCCATAATTTTTTTTAATCTTCCTCTTATTATTATTATCTTCCTCTTCACCAAAATGAACATGTCTATCCTCTAGCCTGACTTCCCTCTCCATCCTTGGTAACCATCAAAGTCTGTCGCTTTTTGGTAGAAATCTTTTCTTGATTTTTTTATAATTGTGGGCTCATATATTTTTCCTTTTATGATTGACTAATTAATGATATTCAGTATAATGTCCTTCAAATTTTCACTGTCATGAATAACAGCATCATTACTCTTCAATGCGTATAGTAAATTGTTGTGTATATACGCCACATTTATTTACCCATGCCAGAAAGGGTTCAGTAGTTTGGTAGTTTGGGTAACATGTATAAAAAGCTTCTGCTTTAGTATTCCTGTTGCTCTTTTCATTTTATGGTCTTAATTTCTAAGCTGGTAATAAAATGTTTTTTAGCCTCCTCTAAACTTTTTACTCCATAGATAATTTGGGGGAGAGAAGAACCCCCCACCCCACCCCCCAAAAAAGATGTGTGTCAATGATAGTAATACAAAGAGAACAGGAAAGAAAGGTAGAGTTCTGGCGCACTGAGGAGCTTCAGGGAGTAGACGAGCATAGTGCGAGTTTTGAGACTAACCAGGCTGGTGACTGCGTGTGGGAGAAGTACTCTTAAGGCACTCTTAGGAGACATGAAGTTTAGCAAGGGCCGTGTTCCATAAGCTTTGTTTGCCTCATTGCTTTCACTTTTCGACCGTCCTTTCCTGGATAGCTCCTTACAGCAGGCAAGTGCTTGGGCAGTAACTCGGAGGAACTGCTAGGAAACTAACGAGAGAAAGCTGCCCAAGGACTGCATCAGGATGTCATCACCAAAATAAAAATTGGCAGAGACTTATCCTTTATGCCCCCAGGCTAAATATTCAGTGATTTTCCATTAGGACTTGTAACATTATAGAAGGGGGTGTATGGGGAGGACAGGGCATCTCCTGCTTATGTTCCCAAACTCTGGTTCTTCACTGTAGGGTCAGGAAGAATGCCTATTCCATGCTCTAGGCCAGGGGTGTCAAACTGGCAGCCTACGGGCCACATGCGGCCCCCGAGGTCATTTTTTGTGGCCCGCAATGCTCAGAAATAAAATGAAAATAGAAAAAATTGTTATGAAGAAAATAGCATTTGGGGGAGATTGAGGCAATACTGTACACACAATTCCTTTGTTAACCCTTTACCTACTAAAGATGAGCATACACGTGGCCCAGTGCCTTTCCTGGGGGGCTGTGGACATGTATAAATGCACTGACTCGGTTCCGGCAACGTTTGAAAGTGATGCGTCTGCCACTCTCAGTGTCACGTCATGTAAACATCCCAATAGCGAAAAGGTTCAAAAGAGCACTCTGGGTTGTGCTGTTATGAATCATACCTAGCAGCAGTGCTAGTTAACATTTTTAGACGGAAGCCATTACGATTGTGCATCACGTTTGTCAGCTGTCCAACATTTTGTGTTTTTTATTAGTTACTTTGTTATATTTTCTGGTCACAACATAAGAGGTAAGTGAAAACTAGTAGTAGGAAAGCGCTGGCAAGTTTTGAGTAAAAAATAATTTTAGTTTTATAAATATATTAAATAAAATAAATGTTTAAATAAAAGCAATTATATAGTGTTTTAATTATCCTATCCATATTCCTGAATCCTCACTTCAAAATATAAACTTAACAAAATTTGTAAATGTGATGTGGCGCCCGTGAATCTTGCCTGTTGCACCAAATGGCCCGCATTTTAATTGTTTGACACCCCTCCCTGCTCTAGGCAATAAGTGGTTTATGGAATAGGCACTCCCAATTGCCATTCAGATTGTTCCTAAGGTGTTCCTGTGTGACACAAATGATTAACATTTGAGTCCACCCAGAGGCACCTCAGTAGAACAGCCTGGTCATGTACTTCTGACAAAGCCGCCATTGAAACCCTGTGGAGCACAGTTCTTAGATTTGTGCAGGATCACTAGGAGTCCAAGTCGACTCGGCAACTTAAAAATTTTTCTCAGGAATGAAATAAGAGATGGAGATGAACTCAAACCTGGAATGTGGCAGCATGTGATACGGTCTAGCTCAAAATGAGGCTGAAAATACGCCAATGAAAAGGAAGCGTCTGTGTGCCCACAGTAGGAAGAGAAGCTGTCAGTGTTTCCAGCTGGAGGCAAGGGCAGGCAGTTGTAAATTGCAGACAAGACAGTGGTGGTGCTGGCACCCCCTACCCAGTTCTTACTGCTCTTTCAGTGGCCCACCAAGCCACTCTGGTGCTAGTGTGTTTTCTGAAGTAAGTTTGCCTTCAGGGAGCAAACATTTCCTCATGTTAGCCTGTATGATAACTCTGTACGGTAGGATATTGGTACAGTGAGTTTCCTACCGACCTCTCCTCACTTGATAGTGTGGAAATCAGGTTGTTGTATGAATTCAAGTGTTAGGTCTGTTATTAGAGGACCAGAGCAGAGATGATGCAATGTAAGCATGGCTCGCAGAAGAAAAATTAGAGCCAGCTCATCCCATTAATTCATTTGGGAATTGATTCTTCAGTCTGTCTGAGTTTATTGCCATTGTATTATTTTGATGTGTAGTGAACTTTGTTTTCTTGGTGTAAGTCTGCCTACTGGAAGAAAATGGTGATACGGATATTGTATCCCTTGAACATTGTTTCCTTGTTAACTGTTTACCTCAGACTTAGTATGTGGGTATTATCATGAGCTGGTCCCTACAAAGGGCTCTAAGTCTTCCAAATGGGGACCAGATGCAGGGACTAGTTCCTTCTAATAGAACTTACAGAAAAATACCTCTGGTATCGAATGGCCCTTTTTGGTCAAATATGAGACGCCACTAGTGATGCTACTATTATTCTATAGTTGCTGTTAGGTATCAAATACTACAAACCTGGTAGAACACCTGACAGAACAATATCGGATTCTTTGAAGATGGTAGATGCAGTGATTGCGATAGTACCACTACAAGGTAGTCAGTGCTTCCCTACTGTGTGTCTTTGTTCTCTGTTGCCATTTAGGCTTAAATCACATAATGCTGCTTCTCCAATTTGAGGGTAGCCTAGGAGGGTTGCCTAGGATGTCAAGGACCCTGGTGGCATAGTGGATTATACATTGAGCTACTAACCAAGAGGTCAGTAGTTCAAACTCATCAGTTAATCTAGGAGAAAGATGAGGCTGTTTCCCATAAAGACTTAAGGTCTCAGAAATCAGAAGGGGCCAGATCCATTCTCTTATAGGGTCGCCATGAGTTGGAATCAGATTTGGTTTTGTGTTTAAGGGATTGCCTGAAGAGCATGGGTGGCACAGTAGTGGAAGTGCTTGGCTGCCAACCAGAAGATTGGAGTTCAGAAACACCAGCAGCTGTGGGAGAAAGATGTGACCCATCTACATTCATAAGGATGACTACCTTGGAAACTATGTGGCAGTCCTTTGTGTCCTGTAAAGACATTGTGCCTCAATTCAGACTTGACGGCAAAGGTTTAGGGGTCTCTGTGAATAGGAGCCCTGCTGGTGTCGTGGTTATGCATTGGGTTGCTATTGGAAAAATCTGTTTGAAACCACTAGCCACTCAAGAGAAAGACTGAGCTTTCTACTCCCGTAAAGAGCTACAGTTTCAGAAACTCAAAGAGGGGCAGTTCCGCCCTGTCCTATAGGGCTGCTATGAATTGGCATCACTCAATGGCTGTGAGTCTGCTATTGGTTATAAATAGGAATGGACTCTGGGGCAATTGGTGTGGGTGGGTTGTTAGCTTGTTCTTGTTTTTGTTTTTCTGGTTAGGACACCCAGGCATACTTGTCCACAGACTGCCTATGGAAGCCAATTTATAGCAACCCTATGAACAAGAGAAGAACAAAACACTACGTGGTGGTCTTCAGCCATCCTCACAATTCATTGTTTCAGCCACTGTCAATCCATCTCCTCTCTTTGCTGATCATCATTTTACCAAGCATCGTTTCCTTTTCCGGTCTCCCAGTAACATGTCTAAAGTATGTGAGGCAGCATCTCACCATCCTGTTTCTAAGGAGCTTTCTCGCTGTATTGTTTGAGTCAGGGGTTTACCTTGGACTTTCATTAGGAGCAGCATACCTTGGACAAGAGCAAACTGCTGCCAACATTTATTAAGCTCCTGCTTTATGTTAGTTACTCTCCTAAATGATGTTTCATATGTGTTAACCTATTTAATCATACAACCATGAGATAAACACTATTATCCTTATTTTGAGGGATGAAGAAACAGACATAGGGAGGATACAGACTTTTCCAAGCCAGAGTCAGGATTTGAAGACACCCTACACCCCTCCTCAAGTCAGGCTGCTGTTGTACCATCGTCTTTACCCCCAGGGCTGTCTGGAAGTCTGGAGGAGTCCTGGCTCATCCACTACCTACAATTTGAGTGCTACGTGTTGGAGTACAATTCTCTCCTTGTAGAACTTTGGCACTTACTTAATTGGTCCCTGAAAGGAGCATTTGTTCCTCTTAAGACAGTGGTTCTCAACCTGTGGGTCGCAACCCCTTTGGGGGTCAAACGACCCTTTCACAGGGGTCGTCCGATTCATAACAGTAGCAAAATTACAGTTATGAAATAGCAACAAAAATCATTTTACAGCTGGGGTGGGGGGTGACCACCACATGAGGAACTATACTAAAGGGTGGCGGCATTAGGAAGGTTGAGAACCACTGCCCTAAGAGGTTTCCTTTAGAGAGAGTAGGAGGGGTACTTGAGCTCCTTGCAGAAGAATGGTAGTAAGGTAACAAGGCAAAGAGAAGTACAGTTTCACAATACTTATACCTAATGCCTATCTGCAGTAGATATAAATCAGTATTCTGGGGGCAGTGGTTCTTATCCTACCCGTAACCCTCAAGGTTTGGAAAGGACAGTTAGGACCTGAGAGTGTAGGGATGGATAGCTAAGGGGCAAGGCCAAGAAAATCTATATAGTTTTTGACTATCTAAGCAACAAACTTTCTTGACAGTGTTAAAAGATCAAAACTCAGAGAGAAATGAAAGATTTATTCTGAGCAGTTTTCCTTTACAAGGGGATACCCCCGCCAAAAAAAAACCCATACTAGTGGTTTTTTTTGTAAGGGGCATAGTGCATTTGGAGTTTGCTCCACCAGGTCAGACTGTTAAGCACGCTTTCTATTTAGAGATTCTGTAAAGATAATGTAACTGACAAAAAAAGCCTCATTTGTGGCAGACAGAGGACTGGTTTTGCCACCATGACAATGCACCTGCTCACAGCCATCTCAGTGTGCCAGTTTTTGCCAAAAAACAGCATGCTTCTCTTGTGCCCATGCACTTAGTCACCTGACCTCACTCTGTGCAACTTCCTTTTGTTTCTGAAAATGAACATGGAAGGACAGCAATTTGATGTCATAGAAGAGATGAAGAAAAAAATGAGGGAGGTGGTGTCAGTCATCCTAACAGATGAGTTTGAAAAATGATTGCAGGAATGGAATTGCAGTTTTGACAAATGCATTAAGTGCAACAGAGAGTACTTTGAAGGTGATAATGTTTGGTAAACAAAATTTAAATACATAGCTTTGACAAAAATTTCCATTTTTTTTGTAAACCCCCCCCCCCTCTAACACACACACCTTGTATGTTTTTAGGGAGATCATTCAGATTCTTACAAAAAAGCAAATGGCTGCAAATAGGCTAGTTACAATGAGGGTGAAAAAGAAGAATAGAAGATCAAGTACTGACTAATTTTATCGTGAATGTTTGAACCGACCTCCCCCTTTTACTAAGCCAGCTGATAATATATTACTAGATGGTCTCTGGCCTGGCTGCTAAAGCCTGGACACTGCGTCCACCTGCAGCTGGGACCTGAAATGTGAATGAGTCTTTTTCATGAAAGCATGGGGTAATAGTTTTGCTATTTACTGTTCTGCAAACAGGAAAAGACAAGGGGAATAGCAGTTTATGGTGAAAAGCGACAGTGAAATAGCAAGCACGATTAAATTTGGATCTGACTTTTTTTAGGTTTGTGACTAAGAAAAGCCTCTTGAAGAATAAGTGTACTATGTCTATTTTCAATAAATTTACTCCACACCAGCATCTCAGCAAGTTTCTTCAATGCTCCCTTCTAACTACTACCTACTACCTCTCCAACGTCAATCACTAAATTTATGACAACATACATACTTTTTGTCTGTTGTTGGATGTTACATGGACGCAGTCGAAGAGTATGTATTTTGTATCTGTTTTTGTGGGAATTTTGGCTCAATGTTTGTTGTAACTTCCTTTGCATGTATTTGTACATGATTCATTCTTGCAACTGTATAGTACTCATTGAGGGAATAAACCATAGTTTATCCATAGGTTTTTTTTTAATCCTAGGATTAAGTTTATTATTGGGACAGCTGGAAACATCAACATGAGCAATGTATTCCAAAATCCATTGCTATCCAATCAAATTCCAGTCTTATAGAACAGAGTAGAACTGCCACATAGTTTCCAGAACTATATCTCCTTTTTTTTAAATTAAAAGATCATTTTATTGGGGACTCTTACTGCTCTTAGAACAATCCTTACATCAATTGTATATAAGTTGCCATCATTATTTTCTAAACATTTACTTTCTATTTGAGCCCTTGGTATCAGCTCCTCTTTTTTCCCTCCCTCCCACCCTATAAGTTATTATTTTCATATCTTAACACTGACTGCTGTGTTCCTTCCCCCATGGCTTCTGTTGTTTGTCCCCCTGGGCCCAAACGAAATCTTGGACTAGGCTGCCACATCTTCCACAGAATGGTTGGTGAATTCCAACTGCTAACCTTGTGGTGATCAGCCAAGCACCTAACCAGTGCACCACCGGAGCTCTTTTTGGACTATATTATTAGACTATTGTGTTAATACAAAGTTCTTGAATTTGTTTATTGTTATGTAAGAGAATGTCATTGCTTTTAGAAAATGTATTCTGATTTATATATGTGTGCAAATACTAGTTTCAATCGTTCAGGGGGGAAAAGTCTCTTCTTACAGGGCAGTTCTACCCTCCCCTGTAGGGTTGCTGAGTCAGCATTGACTGGATGGCAGGCAGTAGCAGTGATGAATGATAATGCTATTTAACATAAAATCACCAAGATGCCTCTAAGGTGAACCACAGGCACACATAAACCTTAGATGCAGGAATGGATTTGGGGCTTATATTTAATCATAACCCCAATCTAAGAACAATTAGTTCTATGACATGGCCCTCCTTGATGCTTGCCCTCATGAAGAGGTCACTGAAGAGATGGGTGCTATGGCAAAGTGTGGTGAGGAAACTAGATGGTGCCTGGCTATTAGAATAGCACCTGGGGTCTTGAAGGCTTGTCTTCAAACAGGCAGTCATCTAAGTGAGGCATCAACTAAATCCAAATGGAAGAAGCACATCATCCTGTATGAACCAAGGATTGTAAATAATAATATCCAAATCTAAAAGAGTGAGTGGTATCAGAGCTTAAATTGTGAACACCTGGTTTGCAAAGCCTAAAATCCATTTGTAGGGTCCACACATGGATTAAGCCCCTGGTGAGTGCCCTCTGACCATGGGCCAGGGCTGTGAATAGCCTGCTATCATGCAGAATGCATTGGGAAGTGGATTGTTGCAGATGCAGTCAGGTTAAAATTTAGCATCCTATCATTTTATCTTCCTTATGTTCCATTTAAATTTGTTCCAATTTTTTGTATTTTCTCCTGAGGATTTTTATGTTTTACTTTGTTATTCTTGTTAGTTTTCTCTTTTTTTGTTTTTATGTATATAAAATGCAGGATAGGTAAATCTATAAAGACAGTAATTGGATTAATGGCTTCTTATGGGTATGATAGGGGAGTTTGTGGGGAAATGGAGAGTTAATGATGTGTAGAAGAACAAAGAAAAAGTTAAAACTAATGGTGGTGGTGATTGTACAACTCTTCTTGATGTGATTGAACTATTGTATATGTGAATTAAATGCCAATAAAATTGTTTAATAAATAAGTTTCAAAAGCTCAACTTAAAAAAAAAGTTTTTAAAAGACTGATTGTGTGTGTGGGGGGGCGGAACTATTATGCTTTCATTCTATTTTTCTACAAACTTTTTTTTCCTTTAAGAGACCATTTCTTACAGTAAAGACACTCATTTCTCATTTGGGAGCTATTGTTAATAATACAGAACCAGGTGATACGATGTAGTTTAAAGTTGGAGTAGACGTATAATGGTATTCTTTCATCTTACTTGGTACTTTGTGAGGATTCAGCGAAGTCCTACAGGGGAAGAAAATTTTCACAGAGCTTAAATCCAAAGTATCCAGGACTTAAGAAAAAAATTGATCGGTTGATATATATATATATATATTCATGCTTTAATGTACACAAGACTCTTTAATCATTATTTTGGGCCCTGGTAGTGTAGTGGTCACACATTTGCCTGAGATCTGCATGGTCAGCAGTTCAAAGCCACCAGCGGCTCTTTGGGAGAAAGCCTGGTAAAGAGTTAGTCTCGGAACCCACAGGGGGTCGCTCTGAGTCTACATTGACTTACTGGTAGTGAGAATGGTATTTTTAGAACCAGGCTTACTGAATGCTCTTTCTGAGAACATATAAGGGGTACCCCCCAAAAAACTGAATTTTTTTCCTCCCAAAACTGTATTTAATTTTTTTTTTTTTTTTTTTTACACAACAAACATCACCTTCAAAGTACTCCCCATCACAATACCTTTGTCAAATCTGCAGTTCCATTCCTGGAAACATTTTTCACACTCAGGTTTGGATGGCTGACAGCACCTCCCTCGTTTGTTTTTTTTTAACCTTTTATGTCATCATCAAACTGCTGCCCTTTCATGTCCTTCATTCGCAGAAAGAAAAAAAGCCCCACAGAGCGAGGTCAGGTGAGTAAGGTGTGTGGACAAGAGAGAGAAGCTGTTTTTTTGCCAAAAACTGGTATATTAAAAAACAAAACAAAACTGGTATATTGAGATAGCTGCGTGAGCAGGTACATTGACGTGGTGGCAGAACCAGCTCTTGCCTACCACAAATCGGGCCTTTTTTTTGTCGCCCACTGCTGTGCAATCTTTACAGAACCTTTCAGCTTTTCAATAGCTTCATGAACAGTCTTACCTGGTGGAACAACGTACTGTGAGTCGACATTTTCGTCCATTTGGGAAGTTGACGGATGCCCAGAACAAGGTTTGTCATCAATCAACACAGCACCTTTTTTGAAATAAGAAACCCACTCATACATTTGGGTTTTTCCCATATGCTGTCCTTGTAAGCTGTGTTCAAGATCACGATTTTTGCAGCGTTTTTCCTGAGCAGAAAACAATTGCTCAGCTGTACACTGTTCTCTTAGATCAGCCATCATAAAAAAACGAGGTTTGAGCAAAACTGCTTTTTTTTTTCTTAAATAGTTTTATTAGGGGCTCATACAATTCTTATCACCATACATACATCAATTGTGTAAAGCACATTTGTACATTCATTGCCCTCATCATTCTCAAAACATTTGCTCTCCACTTAAGCCCCTGGCATCAAGTCCTCATTTTTACCCCCTCCCTCCCTGCTTCCCCCCTCCCTCATGAACCCTTGATAATTTATAAATTATTATTTTGACATATCTTGCCCTGTCTGACTTCTCCCTTCACCCAGTTTTCTGTTGTCCGTCCCCCAGGGAGGAGGTCACATGTAGATCCTTGTAGCTGCTTTTACGAAAACAATTCACTGTGACCTTCCCAGGAGAGGCCACTGGGTGAACTAACAGCAAGTTGCTCGATGCTTGCCTCGCGGGAAAAAGGCATACTATGAAAGCTCCACATATAACAATATATAAGTATTAAGGTAGCAGATGGACATTGAGCCTCTAATCAAGTACTCAACGCAAGACACCTTTTTCTAATAACCCGGCATTCAGTTATGCTCACCTTCCCAACATGATCACTGAAGACAAAATGGGTGCACAAGGAAATGTGAAGGAAACTGATGGTGCCCAGCTATCAAAAGATAGAGTGCCTGGGACCTTAAAGACTTGGAGATGAATAAGTGGCCATCTAGCTAAGAAGCAACAAAGCCCCCATGAAAGAAGTACACCAGCCTGTGTGATCATAAGGTGTCAATGTGATCAGGTAGCAGGCATCAAAGGCCCAGAGCAAAAAAATCGTATCAATGTGAATGAGGGGAGGGTGGAGGAGGGACCGAGGCCCATCTATAGACAGTTGGACATCCCCTTACGGAAGGGTCACAAGGAAGAGATGAGCTAGTCAGGGTGCAGTGTAGATCTGAAGAAACACAACTTTCCTCTTTCCTCTAGTTCTTTAATGCTCCCCGCCCTCCAACTATCGTGACCCCAATTCTACCTTACAAATCTGGCTAGACTGGAGCATGTGCACTGGTACAGATAAGCGCTTGCAACACGGACCCCAGGACAGATAAACCCTTCAGGACCAATAAGAGAGCAGTGATACCAGGAGGGCAGGGGAAAGATGAGGGGAGGAAGGGGGAACCGATCACAGTGATTGACATATGATCCCCTTTCCCCCAGGGGAATGAACAACAGAAGTGGGTGAAGAGAGACAGCAGTCTGTAAGACATGAAAAAAATAGCAATTCATAAATTATCAAGGGTTCATGGGGGAGGGAGGGAAAAATAATGAGCTGATACCAAGGGCTCAAGTGGAAAGAAAGCATTTTGAAAATTATGATGGCAACATATGTACAAATGCGCTTGACACAATCAATGTATGTATGGATTGTGATAAGAGCTGTAAGTGTCCCCAATGATTTTAAAATAATGATAAATAAAAATGACAAAAAGAAAACTCCACTCAGCATAATTCCATTTGGGGGGGAGGGTTCCCTCTTGTATTATGTGAGAAAGAGTGGGGAGGGACAGCTGCAGGCTTCGTGAGGTATGTTGGTTAAGCTAACTTCTTAAAATGGGCTATAAACAAAAATGAGTACAGCCTGCGTCTTTGACAGAAATGTCTCTTATGCCAAACACCTAATTCTTTGGAGCTCTTTCACATTTCCCAATTTCTATTGAAATTAATTGATCACTATTAAGAATGTCTTCTGTGTGGACTTACCAACTTTTCACCTTGCCATATGTGGAACCTTCTCTGCAGGTGAGCAGGTCTCATGTCTCCTACAAAGGAGTAACTGTGAGGGCTTTTGCATGGTTTTTAGATGGCCATCTATTCAAAATAGACTGTTTGTGAGGGCTTTTGCATGGTTTTTAGATGGCCATCTATTCAAAATAGACTGTTAAGATTTCAGCTACTCCTCAGGAAAAGCAGCGTGGCACCATCTGTCCATCAGTGACTGCTTACCTTGATAAGTCTTTAAGATCCTGGTCATTGTTGTACAGATTACCAGGTTCCACCACCATGTCTTGGTCTATAGCTCCTCTAGTAGGCCAGTTGTGGGGCCATCTGGATGAAGGTGTCTTGAAGTCCTCCAAAGTGAGAGAACACTACCATCATGATGTCCAGGCCCTGGATCGTGATCAGTTTCTACTTGACCTTCTCAGTGTTGCGCTTGGTCTCCCGCATAGTGTTGAACTGTAGCTTATCTATAGACAAGCAGGACTTGGTCATCAACCTCAACTCAACCAAGAAGACACACATTGACATCACTGAAACACAACAACCAGTACTTTGAGGTGAACGTACACTACACTTATGGGACACCCCTCACCTCTGCTCAGATGTTCATACAACTGAAGAAAATGTGGAACTTGTCATTCCAAGCCAACAAAGAATCTGAGCATTTCCACCTCCAATCATCACCACTTCTAGGGCAAGACATACAACATACCAAAAACAAAGTGAACTGGAAGTCAGTGCTTTTCATCCAGAAAAAACATCTTCACTGTGTACCCATGCCACTGATCTCAGAATACATGAACTACAGCCAGAAGGCTGGCCAGATGCTGCCATTCAGCAGCAGCAGCAGCAGCAGCAAACGGAATAGTTGCAACCTCTGGCTCAAGATGCTGCATCATGGCAAAAAATGGCTTCTGTGGACTCATAGAAGCACACACAGTGGAGAACCTCTTGTCATTCCGTGGACCATGTCTTTGAGTTCATGAAGAAGTCCAAGCATGTAAGATCTTCCATGGTGCCCCAGCCCATGCCCCCAAAGCTATAGTTCAACATCATGCAGTGTGGGAAACAGAAAAGTTATTTCCCAGGATGCCCCCCATAATATATGCCAAACCTAAGGTGCTGTTTGCAAACACATGGTCACTGACTATACACTTGAAGATCAACTGCTTAAAGGTTATCTGCCTGAAGGTTGTCAGCCATACAAGGCAGTCAGGTCCTATTGTCTGTCCCACCCTAAGTAGGGCTCACTCCTTTCTAAGGATGATGGATTGTTACCCTGAAGGATAGCTCAAAGGCACCTAGGTCAAGCCAACTGAGAGACGACTAAGGTTAGGCTGCCATCTTGACTCTAGAGCCTGCCTATATTTTACGTGTATGCTTTCCTGTCATGCGTATGCCTATTGTACAACACCTTCCTGTTACATATGTGGTTACCTGTAATTAAAGGGACTGGCACTCCCCTAGACTGTATATAAACCTTGGTTGGGAATATATTCTCTCTGCGCAGATTTGGCTCCTGAAGTCATGATGGTCCCAGAGGTGAGCACTTGCATGCGTATCTTATCTGCTTTCTTTAATTTTACACCTCAAGTACACAACTGCCCCTTGGACCTGTTTGATTGTGGAGGCTGGCACCCCACAATTTGGCACCCTGAACAGGGACAAGGGAAGGTCTCCCAGAGAAGAAATTATTCCATGCAACAGTTGTGCAACCCCATCAGATATGGAGTGAATCAGGTTAATTGTTTGAAATGAGGATCCGGTTGGGGGATTAGCAGATAAGTAATAATAATAATAGTGGTAGTAATAACAATAATATAAGTATTTTAAAGAGGAAAATGGAGGAAGGTAAAAGTAAACCTGAAACTTATGGTATTATGCTCATCCACTTACTGAAAAAACAGGGCATAAGAGTAACAAAAAGATGCAAAGTTTTCTACAGGTAGTAAAAAAGTTTAATTCATGGTTCCCAGAGGAAGGGCCTTTAGATCTGGGAACTTGGGAGAAAGTCGGTACATACTTAAAGAAAGCATACAGAGATAGGGAGAATATCACCGGGGACACATGGTCTCTGTGGGTTCAAGTTAAGATGGTTTTAGAACCTCTGCAGGAGGTAGAGAAAGAGGATTATCAATCTAGTGAGAAGTCTTGTATGAGCTATCCAAATCTAGAAAAGCAAGCTAAAGTCTCTTTGAATGGGTATGAAGTAGGTAATGAAACTTTAGAAAAAACTCAAGAAGCAGAGACTGATTTGTTATCTAAGGCCTCCAATTCTAAACAAAGCCTCATGCCCAAAGCCTCTATGCCACTGGGGGACTGCAGCCTATGAAGGCCTAATGGCGATAGCAATTTGAGGAAGTTCATTCTAAAACACAAAGCAAGCCTATTAAATAATGCCATGAAGCTCCCTGGCTTTCAAAAGTAGGGAGAAAAGTACCAGAAAAGGAAAATTTAGAAAACAAAGCTAAAAGAGAATGTTCGGTTGTGGAAAGAAGGGACATTTTCAAAAGCAATACTGAGAAGGTTCAGCAGAACCTGAGCATGGTGATCCAGGACTTAGATCTCATGATAGTGGTGTTCTACCATTTGGTAAAGAAATCCTTCATTCAGATAGTCCCTCGGCTGGTCTGCTACAGGATCTATAGACAGACATGTGCCATGTGCAGAAGAGCCCCCTTCCTATGTTCTACTATGCACAGACGCCTTGCAGTAAGCCTCCATGCGCTCACTTTCCTTACGTCCATGGATGACTCCACCAGGATGAATCCCAGAATGCTCTAGGGCATGGACTGCAATCTTTGTGAGGCATGGACTGCCTCACCCTCACCTTGACGCCCACATTCTCCACCTTGGCTTCCCAGGTGTTCATCACAGAAACACCTGGATGGCCTGGGACCCTTGGTTTCAGGTTGTTGGCAGATTGTGGATTAGGTTACAGAACCCAGCCTAGCTGTGGAGAGGGCAGTGACTATCCGAGCAGAGCTGGTACAGGAAGGACTTGTTCCCAATCTCACACGCTGGCATGGGTAGGCTGATTCCCTTCCCCAGCTAAGACCCATGGATGGGTCTTAAAGCCCATTCCGTCTCAGTGCAACCCCAGACTAGGCAGTTCAGAGCATGTGCTGAAATGTCTCATGGAAGGCACTTGGCTTGGGCCTACAGGCCCCACTAGGAGATACTCTCTTGGCTCAGTCCGATCTTGGGAAATCAAAGAGAGGGGAGACAGCTCTCCCCTACTCCTCCCACCCCCAGCTCCCAGTAAAAAAGGAAACAAGCCCTGGCTGGGGCATTGGCTAGCCTTAGCACAAGGGACTCCGACTGTAGCTTAGAGGTGGCTTTGCATCAGGGTATGGGTGTCTGGAAGGAAGCTTCAAGTAGTGCGCTAGGCGGGTGACAGTGGACTCAGAGCTGTTGTAAGCAACATGGAGAAGTTGATGTGAGTCTCTATGGGTTAGAGCAGACACCATAGCTGTCTGGGACCACAGGCCACAGAACACAACTGTTTCTCTGGAAAGACTGAATTGAACATGGCAATTAAGCCCAATTAATAACCACTTGAAGTGGGGAAGAGAGTTAAACTAAACTTTATTAGACACTTGTCCTGAAGCTTCCATCCAGCAGCTCGTCTGGTTGGTGGGTGCTTAAGTTAGTTAGTACAAACCCCCCCAAAGTATTTACACTATTTTCTTCTACAAATAACTACCATACGTACTTGAGTATTAGCCGGCCTGAATATCAGCCTAATTTTATCACAAAATGGCATTAAAAATGTGCTGAAAAACTCGGATTATACACAAGTATATACAGTAATTAAAAATTGCTGGCAGGTGCACTATAATTCTGACAAGACAGGTCACAGACTATAAACACTAGGCATAATTAAAATGTTACAGTAGACTTCTAAAATCCATCATTTTGGCATTAAATTTTATTTAACTGATTATTCCTTATCAGCATATATAATAATTGGAAGGCTAGAGGGCTCAAACAGCAATTAACATTCCAAACTCTGGCTACGTTTATGGGACTTGCCAAAGCAAATTGATAACAAATAAACAAGATTAATTACCCTCAAACAGGACTGGCTCAAACCCAAATGGCTTTGGTCTTACTCAAAATTCAGAGTATAATTGCCATGTGGAATTAAGGGGGAAATTTTTTTTGTCCTATAATTATGATAGTGATTAAAAGAAGTATGTAAATTGATTGTAATCAAAAGGCAATTTCAGTAGGTAACCAACTGAAAATATCAGGAAAAGGGAATGTTGTTTAAGGTTAATGATTGGTTGTAAATCAGATCAACTTCAATTTAAAGTTCTTTGAAATATAAAGATTGACTATTTGATTTTCCAGCAGTTAATGATGGGTGAAGACAAACCTTCTTTTTGAGTTTGAGTAGGGCTTCCCTGGATACACCTAATGAAAGCATCCTAACAGTTCTATGCTTTAACTTAACTGAAATGATCTGGAATTGGCTGCCTACGTTGGAGAAAGCAGCTGCTGGACACCTTACGCATAGCATGGAAACACTGCCAATACCGAAGGCCTACCGAATTTGAAGCAGAGCATTGTCGGGAGAGTGCTGGAGAATGGACCCCTTGGCCGGAAGGCATAAGAAACGTGACTAATGAGGAGCAGCTTACTAAAAGTAGAATCGACCATGATGTGAATGGAGGGGTAAAGCTTGTAGGAGGGGATCCTTCTGATCTTCGTTTGTTCATGGGGCACAATTTAAGATAAAAATAAACAGCTGCAAAAATATAATAATTGGGAGTGGGAATAAACAAGTATGATGCTAGGAAAATTGGAAGTATTCAAAAATAAAATGGAATGCATAAAGATCAATATCCTAGGCTGAAATGGACTGGTATTGCCATTTTGAATCAGGAAATCATATGACTTCTATGCTGGGAATAACATCAAGAGGAATGGAGTTGCATTCATTGTCAGAAAGGATATTTGAAGATATATCTTGAAGTACAGTGCTGTCTGTGATAGAATTCTATCTATCTGCTTTCAAGAAACTCTAATCAATACAACTATCATTAAAATTTATGCACAACCACAAAAGCTAATGGTGTAGAAATGGAAGGATTTTACCAACAGCTTCAGTGATAAATTGATCAAACATGCAATCAAGATGCATTGATAATTATTGGCAGTTGCAATGCAAAAGTTGGAAAGAAAGATGAAGAAACAGTAGTTGGGAAACATAGTTGGTGATAGAAATGAAGCTGGGGATAGCATGATAGAATTTTGCAAGACCAACGACATGTTCATAACAAATACCTTTTTTTCAACAACACAAAAAGTGGCTACACACATGGGCTTCTTCAGATGTAATACGCAGAAATCAAGTTGACTACATCTGTGGGAAGACATGATGGAGAAGCTCAATATCAGCACTGAAAAAAAAGGCCAGGGACTGACATCAGTTACTCATATGTACATTCAGTTGAAGTTGAAGAAAATGCAAGTCTGCAAGGGCCAAAATACAGCTTTGAGTCTATCCTACCTGAATTTTGAGAACATCTCAAAAATAGATTTGCTGCACTGAACACTAATGACAGAAGAACTGATGAGCTGTGGGAGGACATCAAGACCATCATTCATGTAGAAGGCAAAAGTCATAAAAATACAGGAAAGAAAGAAAAAACCCAAGTGGATGTCAGAAGAGATTCTGAAACTTGCTCTTAATCACACAGTAGCTAAGGGAAATGGGAGAAATGATGAAGCCAAAGAGCTGAATAGAAAGTTTCAAAGGACACCCCAAGAAGATAAAGTAAAATATAAATGAAATATGCAATGACCTGGAATTCGAAGACCAAAAGGGAAGAACACTCTCAAGATAGCTTAAATT
>NW_022103900.1:39275850-39277507 GCF_000313985.2 Echinops telfairi
GGACCTGATGCCAGGGGCTTAAGTGGAGAGGAAATGTTTTGAGAATGATGAGGGCAATGAATGTACAAATGTGCTTTACACAATTGATGTATGTATAGATTGTGATGAGAGTTGTATGAGCCCCTAATAAAATGATTGAGAAAAAAAAAGATGGAAAGGATGCACAGTTACTGTACCAAAAGAACTAGTCACCATTCTACCACTTCAGGAGGTAGCATATGAGGAAGGAAAAGCCAATGGTGTTGAAGGAAGAAGTTCACGCTGCACTGAAAACATTAAGCAAAAACAAAGCTCCAGGAATTGATGGAATACCAATTGAAATGTTTAAACAGGCTCTTACTCATCTATGGCAGGAAATTTAGAACTTGCCAACTGACTCAATGAGATCCATATTTGTACCCATCCCAGAGAAAAGTGACCCAACAGAATGCTCAAACAAGATTATTAATATCACATAAAAGTAAAATTTTGCTGAAGATCATCCAACAGTGGGAGCTACCAAAAGTTCAGGCAGGATTCAGAAGAGACATGGAACAAGGGATACCATTGCTGATGTCAGATGGATCTTGGCTGAAAGCAGAGAATACCAGAAAGATGTTTCTTTGTGTTTTATTGACTATGCCAAGGCATTTGACTGTGTGGATCATTACAAACTATGAATAATCTTGAGAATAATACGGATTTTAGAACACTTTATTGTGCTCATGTGGAACTTGTACATGCAAGAGGCAGTTGTGGGAGCAGAACAAGGTAATACAGCATTGTGTGTGTCAAATTGTAGTCCCTCACTATATTTATTCAATCTGTATGCAAATCATCAGAGAAGCTGGACTACATGAAGAAGAATCTGGCATCATGATTGGAGGACGTCTTATTAACAACCTGCGATATGCAGAAGGCATAACCTTGCTTGCTGAAAGTGAGGACAACTTGACGCACTGGCTGATGAAGATCAAGCAGTTCAGCCTTCAGTTTAGCTTACGACTCAATGTAAAGAAGACCCAAATCCTCACAACTGGTCAAATAGGTAACATCACGACAAATGGAGAAAAGCTTGAAGTTGTCAACAATTTCATCTTGCTTGGATGCATAATCAATGCTCATGGAAGCAGCAGTCAAGAGATCAAAAGAAGCATTGCATGGATATTACTTTAAGGATAAGGTGCATCTAACCCTAGGTATTTTCAGTCACTTCATATGCATCTGAAAGCTGGACATTGAAAAGGAAGATAGAAGAAGATTTGATGCATTTAAATTGTGAAGGATACTGAAAGTACCATGGACTGCTAAAAGGGCAAATGAGCCTGTTTTCAAAGTTGGGCCAGAATGCTCCTATGTTAGACAAGGTTCTCTAGAGAAACAAAACCAGAACGCTAATTGTATATATATATATACATATATATAAATTATATATATAATTTAGATAGATACATAGATATATAACATAAGAAATAAATAGTTAATTAAATTATAAAGCAGTACAAATGGCTCAGTGCAACTCACTCCCAGGAGACAGTTGTGAGACACTGGCAGTCCTTCAAGTCTTGAGGGCCACTGGGTAGTCCTCTGTAGAGCAATTCAGGCTATCTGGGCACAGGCAGCAAACAGCCAGCCAGATGACAGGGTCTGACAGTCCCCAGCTCAAGAGATGTATATT
>NW_022103900.1:39280950-39282931 GCF_000313985.2 Echinops telfairi
TTGTGAAAGGCCGCAGGTCCCTTTGGGGAAGGCTAGAAGAAAGACAAACAGTATAGACCTTCAGTGATGTAGCAGGGTCCTCCTTCAAAAGGATCCAACCTTCCCCTCATTCAAGGGGTTGTGGGTCTATAAACTGGCTCAGGTCTGGGAATTGATTGAGTGGTCGTGACTCTCTATTCTGCTATTCACCTGATCTAGCATTCTTCCGCCTGTATAGATCACATAAATATTTAGTAGGTTTCCCATCTATTTCACTTCTAGGAACACTGTGGCTAAGGAGCCAATGCCATAATTCCATGAGACAGGCTACTATGATTACTGCGGAAAACTTGTTGTCTATTATAACCCTGTCTGTGTTAATTCAGTGCTGACACCTGCCCTCTACCACCACGGGGACCAATCAGCCCCATTGTAGGTAAATGTCAGAGTTCACTTAGGGCAGTGCCCACTGTTAATCCTGGTGCACATAAAATAGCAATCACAGGAGACTTCAGAGATGCTGGGGCCCACTTCACAAACTTGTTCCTTATGGTTGTGGTGAAGAGTATGTCCTTAGGACACCCCCTTTTTGGATCTATGGGAATATCTTGATAGATCCATCCCAACATACCAATCTCCCTAAGCTTTTGGATGACTTCTACAGTGTACCAAGGTAGGTCAGTTACCTCAAATTGGTCTAATCTAGGTCATCTGGCAGTCCATGCTTCAGCGAACCAACCAAATAAAGAATTAGATCCTCTCTTAGCCTCTCTCGCAGAGACAGTGAAAGAAGAATCTGTGCTTAGGGGTCCTATATCTGAAGGTGACCAGATTTTAACATTGGTAAAGCGGGACACCATTGATAAAACTCATATCCTGGCGAAATATCCACATGGCAGCCGAAAACCGTATACCCTAACTTGTCATGCATTCTTTCAAAAAATCGAGACTTTTTAAAATGCCGTGGGACGCAGGAAAAATTATTAAAAATTGAGACTGCCCCGCCAAAAGTGGGACATCTGGTCACCTTACTATATCCAGAAACTCAGACCAATCTAATATTACATTTCGTGCACCAGTATCCCACACCCTTAGTAACCATTCCCGGGGATATTCCCCAGGCTTCTGCTTGTACGTATGTGAAAACTTGAGCAGATCTTTGTGAGTATAGCACACTTCTTAGGTAATCATCTCAACCTCACCTTTAGGAGCTTTCTGAGACTTAATTTTAGTTACAGGTGTAGAAGAAATAATGGTGGTGAGGGTGTTTCCCGGGTGCTCTCAGCAATACCTTGTAAGGCATCTCCCTCAGGCAATGCTACGGATGCAGTCCCACCTGGCATTTCAGCTTGAATAGTTTGGCTAATCTGTTCAGGTGTGGATTGTTTTATTGATAGTGAATCAATACCTTCAGCTGGGAGGGGTGGATCTATTGACTGGGGTGGGTCCATTATTTCTAGGGGCTCAATATCCTCCTCTTCTGCATTATCAGCCCATATGTTCCCATCCCATGTTTCAGGGTCCCAACTTTCCTATCAATGCCCTCACATTGGTATCAGACACTGCTCTAGATCTGCAATTCAGCTGATGTTTTAATGCAGCCACTCGCATAATGAGACTCTGGACCTGGTTCTCAGCAATGTCAGCTCTATTACTAGAGGAGAGAAGGCGCTCCTTTGTAGCACAGGCGGAAGCTTTTAAATCTGTTAGTCTGCACCTGAGGCGCATTTGACCATCCCTCTCCTTAATCACATTTTCCACTGTAGAAGGACAGGCCAACCAGCTTCCCTATACTTGTCTTCCTGACAAAACTCCTGGAAAATATCAAAGATATGATCACTCAGAGTCTCTCCTTTAACCAGAACCTCATCTATTGGTGGTGATACTGTAGATATTAGCTTTACTATTTCACACCATGTATTAGTAAGAGTGGAAGACTTATCCATGCCTTTGGGTGTAGAAATAGCATTATCAGTGCTATTAAGACTAATCAGGCTGGAGA
>NW_022103900.1:39283588-39286947 GCF_000313985.2 Echinops telfairi
TGTTTTCTTGATGTGCACTTAACCTTTATATAAAACTCTCTCTTATATATGAGTTTCTGTGGATTTGTTTCTCTAAAGTACCCAAACGAACACGGCTCCTTGGAGGTAAAGATGGGGAGACTTTGTCTCACAGATTTTCGACATGTTGTTGGTCGATAGACCAGTCCCTGGAGAAGGACTTCAGGCTTGGTAAAAGAGAGGGAGAGAAGGAAGGTCCCCAAGAAGATGAGACAGTGGCTGCAACAATGGGCTCAAGTGTAGGAACAATTGTGAGTGGTGCAGGGCCTGAAGTGTCTTGTTCTCTTTTGCATGGGGTCAGTATGGGTTGGAACTGTCTCAATGGCATCAAACAGCAATAAAAACAATATAGAAAATACTAAAGTAACTATTTGAAATATTGATAGTAATATCCTAGTCCTTATATGTAGATTGATTTTAGATGTGTAGCTATTTGTAATCATGCTATTATAAATTGATGAGCAAAACAAAACTTGTTTTTTATATATTAATTTTTCTAGATTTAATTATAAACCAAACCCACAGTTCCAATTCATGGCAACCCTATTGGGTAGAGTAAATCTACTCCGTAGGGTTTTGAAGATTGTAAATCTTCATGGGAGCAGAAAGCCTCGTAATTCTCCCATGGAGCAGCTCATGGGTTCAAACTGATGATCTTGCAGTTAATGGCTCATTGCATAATCTACTTAGCCACATGCATTTGAAGTACTTGAAAATACTTAGGCACACCTTAGTCCTCGAAGAGATATCTTTTCTCTTTAACACTGTAAGTAAATCATTTGCCACAGATTTGCCCAATACAAAATGTAATTTGATTTCCTGACTGCTGCTTCCATGCACACTGATTGTGGAAGCAAGTCAAATGAAATCCTTGATAAACCATTCCCAGAAAATTAGTCTGCAGAAATTACTGTAGGACATAAATGGCATAGGGTGATTTTAATTCATTTTACCCACCAGAGAGGGTTTTCAAATCTTATTTATAACTTTATTAATTTTTTTGTAATTCCACCCAAGCACATGAGTAAATTAATATAATTAAAATATCTACCATTACTTCTATGAGTCCTGGTGGTGCTATGGGATAAGAATCGAACTGCTAACTGCAAGGCTGGCAGTTCAAATCCCCCAGCTATTCCCAGGGAGAAAGATGAGACCGTCTGCTCTGGTAAAGATTTCGTCTCAGAAACCCTATGCTGTGCTTCTTATGACTGAGAACTGGGAAGGACACTGGTTTATTTGGTTTTGGGATGTTGTCATGTGTCCCTCTTCCTCAAATAATGACTACAACGTAGTCAGAGCTCTGGTTACGTAGTGGGTATGCGTTGGACTAATAACGGAAAGGTCTGCAGTTTGAAACCACCAGCCGCTCTGCAAAAAAGGTGGCGTTTTCTACTCGTGTAAAGAGTTCCAGTTTTTGAAACTCACAGAGTCATTCTACCCTGTTCTGGAAGGCATCGACTCAGTGGTAGTTTGTCTATCAAGCAGTGATTCTGTTTTTGCTTTTACTTGTAATCCCACGGATAATCTTTCCATTGTGCCCGTGTGGTAACAATGTGGTGGGGATAATAATAATAGTTTAAATTGTAAGCAGTTACCGTGGATCAAGCATTGGTAGGTGCTGGCATTTTAAAAATACTTCTAGCAAATCATACAAAGTAGGTGTTATGGTCACAGTACTAATGAGAAGAGCGAGGTCTAGAGAAATTTTTAAAAGTTAGCTGTCCAAGATTAAAGAATGAGTGAAGAAGCTTATGTTCCATCCAGACCTGTCATCAGACTCCAGACCCAAAGCTCTGCATTACCTGTATTGATTCTGTATTTACTGTGAAATAAATCTTAGGAATCATTGTGAGTTTCCCTGGGACTTTGCAGTGCACTGCAGAACCCAGGGACTTGAGGGAGGAGTAGGGGGAAATGGAACAGACTAGCATCTTGGAAGAGTTGGATATTTGAGACACCCTAAATCTTCAACTCCTTGGGACTAGTTTGGTATTAACTCCATTTTTTGGTATTAATTCTTACAAAGGAAATTCCTACCACATCCTTTTTAGAGCCCTCTTCATTAATATACAGGAATTTGATTGATTTTTGCTTGTTAATTTTGTACCCTGACGCATCACCAACTCACTTAATTGTTTCAACTGTTTCCAACAATCTTTTTTGTCAAGTCTTAGAGATTTCCTACATATAAAATCATATCATCTGCAAATAGTGAGAGTTTCACATCTTTGCTCATTTGGATTTTTTTTTATTCTTCTTATTGTCTTAACGGTTCTGGCTAAGATTCCCAGCACGATGTTGGGTAAACAGTGGTGATAGGAGATTCCTTGTCTGGCTGCCAGTCACAGGGGAAATACTTTCAGTTTTTTTCTCCATCGAGAAAGATGTCCATTGTTTGTTTTAAAAAAATGCGGCCTTTATTATTTGGAGAAATGTCGCTTCGATTACTATTTTGTTGAGCGTTTTAAATCAGGAATAAGTGTTGTATCGTGTCAATTGCCTTTACTGCATCAATTGCTATGATCAGTGGTTCTTATGTGTATGAGATGGATTACATCGATTGTGTTTCCAATGTTGAGCCATCTTTGTGTGCCTGGTAGAATCCCACTTGATCCTACTGTATTTACTTTTTGATATGTTATTGTACGCGACTGGCCACAATTTTGTTGAGAATTTTTACATATCTATTGATAGTGATATTGGTCTATAGTTTATACCCTTGTGGTTTCTTTGCCTGGTTTTGGTATCAGGGTTTTACTTGCTCCATAAAATGAGTTCCGTTTACTGTGCTTTTCTGTATTCTAGGATAGTCTGTGTAGGATTGGTGACAAATCTTCACTGACTACTTGGTAGAATTCCATGGTGAAGCCATCTGGTCCTGGGATTTTCTTGGTTGGCAGTTCCTTGATGACCTTCTCTATTTCTTCTTTTGTTATAGGTCGGTTTAGGTTTTCTACATCACCCCTCATTAATGTGGGCAGATGGCGTGTTTCTCGAAATGTGTCCATTTCTTGTAGGTGTTCAGACTGTGTGAGCACAGTCTTTCATAGCTGTGTGCTTTTATTCTTTTCATTCGTTGGTTCTGTTGTGATGGCATCCTTTCCGTCTCTAAATCTAGATTTTTGTGTCTTCTTTTCCTTGGTTTTGGTAAGGTAGTATGTCCATTTCAGACAACCAGCTTATCTTATTTCCCCCCATTTTTCTGTTTTCGATTGTGTTTATTCGTATTCTAATCTTCATTATTTCTTTTCTCTTGTTGTTTGAGGGTTGCAATTGTTCTAGTTGTTGAGGAAGGTGTGTTAAATCATGCTGAAATATTTGAATGGGCATGGAGGTCA
>NW_022103900.1:39288349-39289887 GCF_000313985.2 Echinops telfairi
CCTCTATAAATGTCCTTTGCCTCCTAGTTCTTTCCTCTATTTCCTTTTACTTTCCTCCTGTCCCACGATTATGTTCCACCTTTATTCAGGTTTCAGTAATTGCTCTCGGCTACGTTGCCCTTGACTAAGCCCCACCAGGCATCCTACGCCCTCCTCTCCATTGACTTTAGATCAGTTGTTGTTCCCTTGTCCTTGGGTTTGTTTATACCCACTTCTTTTCTTCTGCCTCCCCCTCTCCAGTGTCCCTCCCTTTCCCTCATCCCCCTGGAACCATTGGTCCGTTGTTTTCTTTTCCAGATTGTTCATCCTCTGTATCTTATCTAGATAGACATGCAGAGACAATAATATGCACAAAATCAAGACAAAGCAAAACAAAATAACAAAAGCAACAAAACAACAAAAAACCAATGACAAAAAAGAAAAGTCTATAAATAGTTCCAGGTCTGCTTGTTGACCTTTAGGAGTGTTTTCCATTTGAGTCTGCTGGGGTGCCATGCCCTGGCCCTAAAGTCTATTTTTGGTATTCCTCGGGGACTTCATTGCTTTGCTTCCCTGCTGCTCTGTTGCATGCCCTTAGTGTTTGGCTCCGGTGTGATGGGGTCAGAACAGGCTCAATTCCCATACTGTGTTGTTCCCCATAGTGCTATGGATCAGAGATACACTGTGTCTGTGTCTCGTGATGGGCTGACCCTATGGTCTTCTCTGTGCATTGACTGCTCTGAGCATGAATATCATCCTTGGGGCTTGGTGGGCCAGGATATGTTCCACTCTCTCCTTCCCTTTCCGTTTGCTCCCGTGAGCTCTGATCAGATGTGCCCCTCTCCCTGAGCTGTAGCTTCAGTGCTGTCCTCTGAAGTGCATGCATTTTTTGGGGGGTGGGTGGTGGTGGCAGAGGGGCATCCACATAGTTGGGTTTGGGGCTAGCCACGCATTAAGAGTTCTTATTGTTGAAATACAATGATCAATTTTTCATATCAATGGTTACGGCTTAAGTCCATGTAAAAATGATTAAATATTTAATATTTGTAATAAGTTTTATAGAATTTTCTTCTAACTCTTCACTTAATTTTAGGGGTTTATGTTTAATTATAGGTGGTGATGTAGAATGTGGAATTATATTACATTTTGGAGGGTCTTCTTTAGGGTTAATAGTATTTTTTGTGTATTTTGGGGGGAATATTGCTAGTGTTTGGTTATATCACATCAATAGCAACTGAAGAATATCCAGAGGTTTCAGTATCTACTATGGTTTTAGGAGTGTTGTGGACAGTTTTAATAATAAAAGGATTAATAGTGTTTTACTTATTAAGTGAAATAATATGGGGAGTATAGATTATGGTTTAGAGTGTTTAATAATTTATAGTGGCGAGGAGATTGGTTATGTTCACGAGGATTTTGTAGGTGGATCTTCTTTGTATGGGTCTAGAAGTTGAATAATGGTGATGGCTGTGTGATCTTTATTTGTTAATATATGTATTATAATTGAGATTACTCGGGGCCATTAAGTTAGGTGAATAAGGAGAGGAAATATAATTTTT
>NW_022103900.1:39291553-39299177 GCF_000313985.2 Echinops telfairi
CTTTATAAAGTCACCTCTTTTTCGGATGTCTTGTTCATCATCGACACTATGAATAATAGATTCTGAGCATATAAGTAGTATAGCTTTAAAGAATGTGTGGGTAGAAATGTGGAGAAAAGCTAAATGGGGTTGGTTAATTCCAATTGTCACTATTTTTAGACTTAATTGGCTAGAAGGCGAGATGGCTATGATTTTTTTTTATGCTGTTTTGTGTGAGGGTACAAATGGTGGTAAATAGTGCTGTCATAGTGCCTTGACATCGTGTTAATTAAGGTTTGGGTAGTTAAATTATTTTCTAGCAAAGAATAAAATAGAATTAAAAAACAAAACTGGATAAAAAACGTCAGCTTCTATTACAGTCCTAGAGTGAAGTAGGGCTGAAACTGTAGCAGGACCCTGTAAAGCGGAAGGTAATCATGAGTGGTAGCCCATTGGGCTGATTTTCCTGTTGCTGCTAATAGTAGACCTCGTAGGGGAAGATCATTTTTTTGCTCCTAAAATAAAAATTTGTCGTGATTCCCATGAGTTGCAGTACAGGAGGAATCATGCTGTGGTTCTTACGAAGCCAAGACCGCCAGTGTGGTTATAAAGAATGCCTTGGGTGGCTGCTCGTTTGACATCTGTTCAAACATGTCATCAGCCGATTAGTGAGAACGATCCGCTTCCAATGCCTTCTCAGCCAATGAAAAGTTGAAATGGGTTGTTAGTGATTACTAAGGTTGTTAAAGTGATTAAGAATAGAAGATACTTAAAAATAGATCGATATATGGATCTGAATGCATGGATCATACTGAGAATTCTATAACTAATCAGGTTACAATAAGGCAACAAAAGCAAAGAGGAATGAAAGTAGTCTAGTGTAAAGCTAGAGATAATGTTAAGTGGTGGCTAGTTATTTGGTGTCCGTGGAGATTATAGCATCTTTGTTAGATAAAACAAAGATGAATACCGGGACTAAGCTGGTAGGAATGCATAAGAGAGTTATTTTTACATACGGTATATTGGAAAGTGCTTGGATTTATATATGTTAGTAGATGTCATAAAAGTAGGAAGAGTTAGGGTAAGAAGAGTTATTAAGGTAGAGGCAGAGAATATACTTATTACTTTTATTTGGAGTTGCACCAATTTTTTGATTCTTAAAAGTCAGAACCAAAAGAACGAGAAGGGCAAGAGAGGCGTGCACACCTTTTCCGCCCAGGATCCGGAAGGGTGATGTGGCTGGGCTTCACAGGCCTCACCATGTCTGCTATTTTCAATTTTCACAGTCTTTTGACTGTAATCTTGTACCTGGGCTTATATTCGTTCCCGGGCTACCAGCATGCTGGAGAGCAATAAAGCTAGACTATTGGGTATATTTTGGAAGTATGCCAGAATTGGTGAATGGGCGAGTCCTTCTATTGCAGTGTGTTGTATAATGATGGCATTCAGCATCCTGTTCACTAAGTAGCTTGGAAAAATGCCAGAAATTAATTGCCATCAGATTTCAATATGAAACGGACTTACCTACAGAAAATAATGGAAAGAATGTTTAACATTTTTATCTCTGAATATTGAATGAGGTGTATTCCCAGCTACTGCTCTCTATTTCTATGGTATTGGACCAATGTTCTCTATAAGTAAGTTGTAACCATTTAGTATTCAAAGAGTTTAATATGTCCATAACAATCAACTTCAGTATTGTCACACAATATTACATTCTGCAAATGTCGTTCTATTATGTTCCATACCAACTTTTAGTGAGACACCTATCTCTAAGGCAAATAGTAAAAAACAAGATTGGTGAGTTGTATTAAATTCCTTTCATTGTGATTTAGAAATGATACATTTTTATAGAGCCTTGAGACCTTTTTGGACTAGCTTTTTTATTGGGAAAAATTGGTCAACATGTGTTGGTAATGATTGCATTCATACTTGAATCATGCTTTTCTGGTGGCGACACCATTTTCGATGCATGTAAACCAGAGTACCTCTCCTCTTAGCAGACGATTTGATTTTTGACGATTTGAAAGACTGCATTTCTTAAGGCGGGACATAAATGGGGAGTGACTGCAGAGTATTAGGAGAATGTTCTGGTTTAAAGGAAGCTTAGACTAACTAGCATAGTAGCCCTGAAATTTCAGGTTGCATATAGATAAAAGTCTCAGTATAAATTTGACCAGTTCACTTCTGTCTCTGAAAAAGACTCTTCTTAGAATAAAAAAAACAAATTAGAACAGTTATAAAAAAATAAAATAAAAGTAAGAAAGCCATAGTTTAAAATATGCAGGTGAATGAACAGTTCTTGCATTTTCTTGGTAAACAAGATTACCTCTCTTACTAAATTCACAATCTAGTGTTTTGTTAAAACTATATTTAGAGTATGTAAACGCTATAATAATTTTAGGTTAAGGGATAGGAGGAGTAAAGGAATTACATGTATCTCCATTAAGGTATTTTTCTGGGGTCAAAGAGGGGAGAATTGTATTAATATCATATGAGGAGTTTACTCATTTTGTTGTAATAACGATGTAGAGTGATGAAAGGGCAGTGATAAGAATATTTAGACCTATAAATAGTATAGTGAGATTAAATCAAAAGAATGATGAAAAATTATGAATATTTCTCCAATTAAATTGATTGTGGGGTTTAATGCCAAATTAGTTAAGCTACCTAGGACTCATCAAGTTGCTAGTAATGTTAAGAAAGTTTGTAGTCCTCATGTTATAAATTATATTTGGCAATGAGTTCATTAATAATTTGTGATGACGAGGGAAAATAGTATTGAAGAGGTATAAGGCCGTGAGCAATTATGAGTGCGGTAGCTCCTATAAAGTCTCCTGGGGTCTGAATAAGAATAGCTACAACCAGGAGAGCAGGGAGAAGGTGGGAATCGGAAGGGAGAACCGATAATTAACAAATAACTGCCGCTCCCCACCACCCCACCCAGGGATGAGCAACAGATACCAGGGGGAAGGGAGACAGTGGTCAGTGTAAGATATGAGAATAATAGTAATTTGTAATTTATCAAGGGACCATGAAGGTGGGCGGGGGTGGGGGGGAAGAGGATCTGACACCAAGGGCTCAATAGAAAGTAAATGTCTAGAAAATAATTATGGCAACATATGTACAAATACGTTTGATACAATTGATGTACGGATTGTCACAAGAGCTCTAAGAGCCCTCAATAAATTGTTTAAAAAAAAAATAGCTACATCCCCCAAAACCAACCAAACAAAAAAAGAATAGCTACAATTCCTAAGATTATATGACAGATGGAAGAATATGCAATGAGTGATTTTAAGTCTATTTGTTGTAAGCAGATTGAAGTAGTTATACCTCAAAAGAGAATATTATGAAAGTATTATGCTATAAATTGAGTTAAAGGGTCAAGTAAAATAGTGATTCATGATATACCATACCCCCCTATTTTTAGAAGAATTTCAGCAACAACTATAGATCCTGAAATAGGGACTTCTACTTGAGCTCTGGGCAGTCATAAATGAAGGCCATATAATGGTATTTTAACAGTAAATGCTGTTATACAAGCTAATCATAAGAACTTTGAAGATAATATTGGTGATCAAATTTGTAAAGACTGTTGTATTAACAGTAGATTTAGTGAGCTTATTACATTTTAGATATCAATTAAGATTACTTGAAGTGGTAAAGAACCTAGTAGTGTGTAGAATAGGAAATAAAGTCCAGCATTTAGTCATTCAGTTTGGTTTCCTGAGTGAATAATGATAATAATAATTAGTGTTGGGATTAATGTTGCATCAAATAAAATATAGAATAAAATCAGTTCAATAGCAGAGAAGGTTATAATTAAGAAGAATTGAAGTAAGATAAGTATGGTGAGATATGCTTTTTTCATGTTAATGGTTATTTTGAAAGGTGAAATTGACTAATAATTGAAGTGGAAGTCACGTACTAAGAATGAACAGGCTAAAAAAAAAAAAGATCACTATTCTCACAATTGGACCAATAAGCAATATCATGGCTAGGGGAGAAAATGTTGATGTTACCATGTATTTAATTTTACTCGAATTCAAAAAATCCACCAATGGAAACAATCGTCATGAAATCAATAAAAACATTGCTTGTGCAAAAAAACAAAAAAATATATAACCCGTTTATAGAGGATTAGAGAAAAATAAGACAGATATACTTAGACTGGTATCTGAGGTTTGATTTAGAAGTATTGAGTTGGTTACCTGATTAAAAAACTGTAAGTTGTGATATTAATTCATTTTAGTTTATTTTAGATAACCATGCTAACATAATTGTGGGGAAACCATTTTTAGCATTGTAGAAGATTTAAGTTTTGAACATAATCTAAACCATATGTATTAGATGCTATTTACTAGAAGGGATAGTCCTAATCCAGCTTCGCGTGCAGCAAATATTAGAAGAATAATTGGTAGTATAATAAGGAGGGTAAAATATATGTTTAATGCTAAAATAGTACTGAGAATAAAGAGTGATAACATTATTCCTTCAAGGCATAGGGAAAATACATAAAGTGTGAGTGGTAAGTTAAAAGGCCTAAAAAGGCTAAAAATAAAAGCTAAAAAAATTAATGTAGATAGGAAGCACAATGGTAATTATGATCTGTTCATAATCTAATGAGCAAAATAATTTATTTTAGTGAATTACCATATTCAACTCATTCTGTGCCTTTTTGGATTCACTCATATGTGAGGTCTAAGCAAAGGAGAGATAAAGATTAATGTGGTAGAGAGTCTTAGTTTTAAATTCCCAGCTTGGATTTCTCAGGGTAATGGGAGAAGGGCAAGTTCTAGATCAAATAGTAGAAAAGAAATGGCGATCAGGAAAAGTTTTGTTGAAAAAGGAAGGTGAGCTGAGCCCATAAAGTCAATTCCACATACACAGGGGTGGCTTTTTCTGTGTAAATGTAAAGTTGAGGTTGTCAAAATGTGATTATGACAAGGAGGGATGTTAGTAAGGACTTAATGAAAAGTTAGTATTAGATTGATTTTTCTAGGTTGAAACCAGATACAGGTGATTGGAAGTCAACTGTACTAATTACGCTCAAAGAATAAGGTCCTCATCAATCAATTGAAATGTAAAGGAATGGTCAGACTACATTAACAAAATGTCAATATCAGGCAGCCGTTTCAAACCCAAAGTGATGTTTAGAGGTCAAGTGAAACAATAATTGATGTAGGAGACAGATGATTTAGAAAGTTGAGCCAATACTTATGTGGAGGTCATGGAATACAGTTGCAATGGAAAAGGTTGAAACATAGATGTCACCAGAAATTGCAAATGAGGTTTCAAAATATTCTATAGCTTGAAGTATAGGAACATAAAGACAATGGAATAGTAGTAGGAAGTTCTTGAATTGTTTATGGTCACTTTCTTTTAAGTTATGGTGTGCCCAAGTGATTGGGACTCTAGAAGCTAATAAAGCAGAGTTATTTAGTGATGGGGTTCTAAAGGACTGAGTGGAGTGATAGCTATAGGAGGTCAGCGTCCACCTCGTTCATGAGTGGGTACTTCCTTGAGGGATAAAAAGCTCAGAAAAAGCCTGCAGGGAAGAAAACTATTGAGACAATAGGATGACGCCATAGTACAATCCTTTGGGGGCAATGGGCATGTGGTGTCCTTGAAATGTGCTTCCTCAAAGGATATCTCGTCACCATTAATATAGGGCTCACACCTTCCAAGTGGCAGGGTCCTCAGAGAAAGACTGAAGAGGAGGTATCTGGAGTGTGCACCCTTTATTGGAGTGGTCCAGGGGCCAGGGGTAGGGGGTAGGGGCAGCAATCCTAGGGGATAATCTAGTGCTCTCAACAGCCTGAGGTGGTCTAGAATGATCTAAATGAGGTGCTAACCAGGAGATGATAGTATTACTAACTTGAAAATGGTAGAAATGGTGGAGGAAAATATTTTTGTTAAGATTGACCTAGAGGTTAAAAAGGAAGTATACAAATAGTACAAGCTATTGTTTGAAAGGAGGGGAAAGAAGCGAACCCAAACAAGGGAGAAGAACCTGGAGGTCCACTCTCCGCCCTGGAGGATTCAGGGATACACGGGCAGAGATCAGCTGGGCAGTTGAAGCAGTGTCTAGGAGTGCCTGGCACTGCCTACTGGGTGCATGGACTGGCAGGAATAGGGTGAGGTATACGCTGGGTTAGAGGCAAGGGTGTTGGGTGGGGCTGTGAGAGCTCACAGAACCGAGGTCTTACAGTTTGAGAGGTAGAATGGCTTCACAGGTCCGGGGTTGGGTGGCTATGGAAGGGAGGGGGTTCACACCTTTTAAGAGGCAGACATCTCTGAAAAGGGACTTTTATTGGGATGGTCCAGGGGGTCAAGTAGTGCTCTGAATGCGGTGGCATGTTGGTTGGGAGATGAGGGTAGTGCTTTCTTAAGGATGATAGGAGTGGTAGAAAAAATATTTTTACCAGGATGTACTGAGTGTAAAGAAAATTTACAATTGTACATGGATTTTGTTTTAAATAGGTGAGGAAAAGGAAGAAAACAGAAGCCGTGGATCTAAATTCAGTCCCGGGAGAGTTCAAGACTGCAGAGCAGAGATCATTGGAAGGACCGGAAGCGGTGCCTATGAATGAGGGGCTTGCCCTTTTGTGTTTGGGGACTGGCAAGGTTAGGTTGGTGCTAGAGAGCTTCTGGAGCTAAGAGAAGTTCTTGTACTTTGGGAGGTAGTGTGCAGCTAATTGTAGCCAGCCATCCTAAAGAAACAGCAGTTTCTAAGGGGGAATGGTAAATAAGGGTCTGTGCCTGGCACTTTCCGGTGGGGAAAGGTAATTTCTCTGGATCGTCTATCGGGGAGGGGAAGCAAGAGTCTTCTCAGGAGACAGGCTGTTACTCTGGATGTCCTGGTCGAGTCTAATTAGGGTGCAAACTGGGGGGTGGGGTCGTGAGGAGGCCGGGGTGCTCAGGTCAGCTGGCAGTTTGGCTGGGATGCAGGACAGTTACTGAAGCCCTGGGGTATGCCTATCAAAGGGGCACTCTCCCAGCCAGGGGATCTTGTCTTGCAAGGGGCGCTCTCCAGCCCAAGGATGCTAGGCAGTCTGGAGGTCACCAGCTGGGGATTTAAGCAGCCTCTCAAATCTGCTGGGAGCTCAGTGGCTTGACCCAGTGGGAGGAATTGCTAAGCATCTCCCCTTTCCCCTTACCCTCAGCTGCCTCCCGCCATTCCAGGACCTTCGGGGGCTTGGGTCACTTATCTGTTGGGTTGGTCTCTGAAATTGCTTGCACTCCATTCTCTTTTTCCTGGTGTCTTCCACCTGGTTCTTGGAGAGGAATTAATTCTCCAAGTGATCAATCAGCCATTTCGAACCAGATGAGTGGCAATATTAAACTCCAATAAACAGATTTCATAGCAAAATCCATCCGGAGAGACAATGAATGGAACTACAAAATGATTAAAGGGACATTAGAACAGGGAGACACACCATGATTAATATATATGCACCAAACAAAAGACCCTTTAAATACATTAACTAAATACTTCAAGAACTGAAGAGAGAATAATAATAATAGTCCCCCAGTAATAGTGGGGAACTTCAATAGACCACTCTTAAGGAAGGACAGATCATTGGGAGAGAAAATCAGTAAAGACACAGACAAACTCAACAATACCGTTAACCAACTTGCC
>NW_022103900.1:39300181-39327067 GCF_000313985.2 Echinops telfairi
AAAAAAAAAAAAAAAAGGCCTCCCAAATCCCCAGATTAAGCCAATGATAAATGGAGAAAAGCTTGAAGTTGTCAAGGAATTCACCTTGCTTGGATCCACAATGAACGTTCATGGAAGAAGTAGTCAAGAGATCAAAAGATGCATTGCACTGGGTACGTCTGCTGCACAAGACCTCACTGAAGTGTTGAAAAGCAAGGATATGACTTTGAGGATTAAGGTGCACCTGAGCACAGCCCTGGTATTTTCACTTGCCTCATATGCATGTGAAAGTTGGACATTGCCTTTGAATTGTGGTGCTGGTGAAGAATATTGAAGGTACTGTTGAGTGCCAAAAGAAAAATCAATTCTGTCTTGGAAGAAGTCGAACCAAAATATTCCGTAGAAGCAAGGATGGTGAGACTTCGTGTCACGTATTTTAGACTTGTCAAGAGAGACCAGTCCCTGGAGAAGGACATCATGCTTGGTAAAGTAGAGGGGCAGTGAAACAGAGGAAGGCCTTCCACAAGATGGATTGTGAGACGATGCTATGTAGGAACTATTTGGTCATCTCTCCCTTCCCCACAGATGGAAAACTGGCCTCCACTGAAAGCCTGGCTTTTAAGATGTACAAATAAGAGATTGAAAAATGGATCATTGAGCATTAGACAGACACATGATAACACTGCCCGAGAGCCCAGATTAAATAATTACTGACCTATCCTAAACCCAAGTCTGATTTTTATCTTTGGGGTCAGTTCCTTTAAATAGACTGAATTCTTCAATATAGTACAATGCTTGGAACAAATAAAATATTGGTTTCTCTGAACCATTGTTCAAATTCAAAGTGGATTTTGGTTTGTTTTAAAGATCCACTTTTTAAAAAGAGCATCTGGGCAAATGTTTTGCCTGGGCGATTCCAAGGTGCACAAAGGCAGAGAAATATTAACAAAAATAGTAGGTTAAATGTTTGAAAAGAACATATATGACCAAGAGCAATAAGTACGTGAAGTATTTGTCTACATCTAAATAACACCAGTAGCAGTCATGTTCTACAAAATCCTCGGGCATTATAAATACAATTACATAAATATGGACCCTGCACCATCCATCTATTAAGACATAAACCGTCTCTGTGGAATTTAGCAGGAAAGCTTACTGTTATTCTACTTTTTAGCCCATAGCTTCAATCTCATCAGCTTCTCTGGTCATGACTTTTCTGAATTTGTTGAATTTGCTAGTAGGATCTTTCAGTTTTAGAGCCATATTTTAGGCCTTATAGGTTAAGCAATTTGGGAGAAATGAGAAAAGTATTGCCTTATATAAAGACAATACTGTTATTTGCCACAAATATTCCCCACATAAGGAATTTAAGGAACATTTAATCTACTTAGTGGCAAAATCCATTCTTGATGGATTTGGGATCCACTGTAATTCATGAACCCTGTCACCTTCCAGAGTTCTAGAAATATCGATTTAGACCAATAGGTTCCAAGCTCAGGATTCTAGACCATTTTTATAAGTCAATCCATTTTTTGGGTTAGAGAATTTTTGTCAAATATGTTAGATCAGCAAAGCAAATTCTTATCTGTAGGTGACAAAACATGATAAGTCCATGGTTAATTTATAAATACATATATATGCATGCATATATACATACATATGCTATACAATGCATGCATGTACACACAGATATATGCATGCACAAATATATTATAAAATTCAGAATCAATGTAGAGTCAAATAAAGTTAGTTAAAACCCAGAAAGAATGGTACACAAGAGAACTATCATAAAATACACTGATGATTAGTCTTAAACGTTTCAGATATAGCATCAGATCTGTTACTAAACCTTGCATCATTTTGTTTCTCAGTTGTATAATTAAGAAATCATGCAAGTGATTTATTTTCAATTTCTCAATTTCATTTCTACTGGTCAAATACACTTGATAAGATAATGACCATTGACTTGGACTGATGATCGTTATAAACATGACATGATGTAGGGCTTTAAGTCTACCTCATTTAACCACCTTTAAAGACTATGATTTCAGCAGAAAGTAATGCCACTCACACAACATTTTGTGGTGAAAGATTTACCGCTCTTTCTCCATCTTGTGAATAAATCTATTAAAATTGATCTAATATCGTAACTCAGTTCTTAAAGTTGTCTTCATTCAGTAGCTCAGAATGTACTGTCATCTCAGGAGGATTCTTCATCCTATAAATGTTACAATTTCTTAATTTATACAACATACACATGTTAAATCAAGGGTGAATATTTTAACGATGTACCAATTTGAAAAGGCCTCAAAGTTAAAAGGTAATTTTTTTTCATATTTTAAATACAACTCTATTCTGGTTCTAAATGAAAAGGTATGGGAATGCCAGTTAACAAACAAACAAACAAAAAGTCACCACTGAATATTGCGATATGGCTGCAGCAGGCTTGTCTTTGAAATTCAAAAACGAAAACAACTGTGCTCCTCAAACAACTAGATATGCTAGTCCAACAAAAGGAAGGTTTTAACTGCCACACTCGCTGCGAAGCCACCATTTCCTTCACCATCGCAAAGATGAGCGCATTCTGCATGCTGTATCGTAAGAGTGGCATACTGCACCACTGACATCACATCATTGGAAACGCGCCTCCTGATGCTGGGCGCCAGGGCCGCTCTCACACAGGAGAGCCGTTGTCTAAATCATGGTCCTCTTCTGCTGCCAGAGCGGGGTCCGCAGGTGGGGTGCGAGCAGCCATGGCATCAAACGCCCGTTTAGGACTTCAATTCATTTTCCAGCAAACCAAAGGACGGACTTTTCAAAGTTGTTGTTTTTGGCAGAAATACGATAGTGTAGAAGATTCTTCTTTCGGTGGAAGATGGTAGATTTTGCCTTAATTTTCCTGTCCGTAATGTCCACTTTGTTGTCACACAGTACGACGTAGGCATTTTCACCTACTGGAGCCCGAGCCTGCCGGCCAGTTAGAATGACGCTGGAAGTGAGGTCGACGATTACCATGGCACACTGGGTTTGGATGAAACCTCCATCTCTCAGTTCTCCCAAGTTCTTCTGACCACACATTGAGTTTAATAAGTCCCCTGTTACTGGATCCCTGGGGGTGTAGTGGTTACACGTTGGATTGTTAACCACATGGTCAGCAGTTCCAAACCAGCAGCCATCCAAGGGAGAAAGAGGGGCTTTCAACTCCTGTAAACAGTCCTCTCATTGAGTAGATCCTGATTCATAATGACCTCATAGGATTGCTGACTAATGGGAACACATCTGTCTCTCACCAAATGAGACAGAAAATTAAAGGATGAGAAGAAAATTGAAGAAAAATAAAGAAAATAAGGTAATGGACAATAAAAAAAGAAAATAAGATAAATAAATAAAAAGGAGAAAGAAAAAATAAAGAAGAGGTGGCACACTGGCGGTGGTGAGTGCTTCTAAATGGTGAACACTTGGCTTACTATCTGCGGGAGCATTCACTCCCAACCAAGGAGGAAGTATGCATTTAGTTTGTGGTGTGTGTGTGTGTGTGTGTGTGTGTGTGTGTGTACGCACGCGTATGCGCCCCACGCTTGTTCCAAACTGGTCTGCACGTATGCATGCCCTTGACTGTAAAGGCAGTGGTTGCACCCCTGACAAAGGAGGCTGCATGTGTGTGGTATTCGATCCATGTTGATTGACCAAGTGAGTACCAGGGGCGTGGCATGTGGTCCAAAGGAGCACGGCCTGGTCCACTGGAGTAAAGTGTGGTGGGGACTGTGGGTAAGAGCTGAGTGAGCTGGGTGAAGGCGGGGCAGCAGAGGAGGGTCACTTGGTAGAGGTGGCTCTGACCTTTGAAGACCAGTCAGCTGATGGCGGGAAGGAGAAAGAGGCACTTCTCTGGGAGCCATTCAAGACCATGATGGGGTGAATTTTGGAGTGAGTACTGCTGATAATCTGATTCTTGCCCCGTCTCAAGGCAGGGGAGGCGGGAGGATGGTTTCCATAGTGCAGCATCTCTGGCTTCCATCTCCCCCGCCTTCCTCTCCATGTGGGCCCCCAGCTTACACAACTCGGACTCTCTGCTGATGAGCCACGTATCCTTATGCTCTGGCTTCCCCTTGCTCTGGGGTTGGTTGTATCATTGGGGTTTTTACCCACTTCCCTTTCTTAGAGTCAGCTTGCATTTTGTTTACTGTGCTTCACTCTTGACTTGTTTACTCCATGTCTCTCATTGGGATTCCCACACTGCCTCTTCTCACCCAGGTATGCTGCCCTTCATGCTTTAAAATAGCCATGCCTGTGCTCCATCGCCCCCTCAGGCGCTGCTTTTGGTGTTTCTATTTCCAGTTGGTGTTTGATCTAATTCTTTATCCTTTCCTTTGCTACTACAGATGGATGACCATCTGTACCTGCTTCCCTTGATTTCTTGAGTCTTTGTTGTAGAGCGATTGGGCAAGTATATCACCAAGAGAACATGTTATCTCCCCTGGCAATCAGTTATAATTTGCTGAATGATTTCTCACAGCTGGCTATGGAAATGACAATGCAGTGACATCACTAAGATTGGGGCCACCTAGTGCACTAACTCATGGTGTTACCTCCCCATTAACTCCCCCCCCCTCCCCCACCATACCATACACACTCCTTCAAAGAAGAAACCCAAACCCACTACCCCTGGAGTTGGTTCCAATTCATAATGACTCTATTTGACAGGTGGAACTGCTTCAGGGAGTCTCCAAGGCTGGAAATCTCTACAGAAATAGACTCATTGTTACCCAAGCTGATGCCTTGTCCTTTGCCTGTTGAGCAGTTGGTGAGTTTGAACTGCCAAACTTTCAGTTAGCAGTTCAATGTTTGACTTACTGTGCTGCTAGGATTCCTTTAGTGAACCTTAGTAATGGTTATTATTAGTTTAAAGTATAGAATAACATGTGATATGCAGTTGTAAATTGCTTAAATGTGATATTTCTTAGATTATTGGAAGAAAAGCAGAATTGCTTTAAAAACACTGCTACATGGAATCACAACATTATTCATTACAATATTATTAGCAACTGAACAGCAACTTTCTTTGATTCTTCTCCTTTTTTCCCCTCAAAGTACTGTTTCATTCTCAAAAGAGTTATTGGTATAGGTTCACAAATACAAGTTAACACACTATTGTAACTAAAATACCAGAAGAAGCTGACACGACCAATTAACATAAAAGCACTGGCAGCCGCAAAAACAAGAGTGTGCTTGTAGAAGGTACTGATGGGGTGGTTCTAGCGCCATTGCAATGGGGTGATAATGACAACTGTGCCTGTGCCTTAGAGGAACCCTGATGGTGTAATGGTTACGCATTGGGCTGTGATCCTCGTGGTCAGCAGTTCAAAACTACCAGCAGCCCCGCACAGGGGCTTTCTACTCCCATAAACAGTCCCTGAAACCCACTGTGACCCCCTGTGGGTCCGCACTGACTCGATGGCAGCGCGTGTTGAATGACTGTGCTTTAGGGGTCCAGTCTGGAGTTTCAGCCTCCTAGGCATATTGATACAGAGAAGCTCCGCGTATGACAAATGCCTTGTTATTAATTTTACAGTCACTTGCTGGCATCCGCTCTGACCTTGCACATCTCCCACCCCCTGGTGAGCCCGTTGCTGCAATGGCCAAGACAGACCGGCGCCTGCCAGCCACGTTCAGGTACGCACTCTTCTCAAGTTCTTTTTTTAGGGCGAAGGTCAGTGTTTGAGGCATCAGAGACATGCGAGGTCTAGAACTACTGCCCAAAGTCAGAATACTCCATGGGGAAAATCCCCCTGTTTCTGCCTAACAAAAACACACTTGCGTTTAGCTCCCTGCCTGAAGGGCGCAGTCGTGGCGGCAGGGTTAAGTCTCGGGCGTAGGAGGCATGTGGCGGGCACAGAGGAGGGCTTGCAGGCTGGTTTCCCTGAGAGACACTCGTCGGGGCCCCCACTGACCACATTAGAGGGAGATGGGGCGGGGGATCTGTGAGAGGTCAACGGCAAATGCTTGTTGCCCCGATTGCATTATCATCTGTCTAACAGGAAAAGACACATACAAAAAGAACAATCAGGGGAAAGGGCGGAACGTGGGGTCAGGAGTTTGGGGGGGAAAGGTCTTTTCGGGAGTCCCGGAGGGAAGCCCTCTTCTCCAGCGCCCTTGCGGGGGCTGCGCCCGGAGCGTCGGCGGGCGGGGCCAACGCTAGGTGGCGCGTGGGCCCGCAGTCGGTGAGTCGGCAGCTGGGCGTCCGTGGGACGGGCGGGCCGGACGGTCCCGGGCAGGACGGGCGGGGGCGCTGGCTAGCGCGCGGGGCGGGTTCACAGGGTCCGGGCTCCTGAAAGGTGCAGCACCGGCGTCGCGCGAGCTGCTGGAGGCCCCAGGATCTTCCTCTGGAGGGCATGGCACGTGGCTCCCACCCTCCAGCCTAGACCAACGCAGCCAGGTGGGCAGGCTGAGCGCAGCTCCGGACTGGCGGGGACCTGGAGCCCAGGTTGAGTCAGGTAAGTCAGGGCAACTTTCAGTTTACTTACAATGGAGCGCAATGAAGTCCAGCCTCTGTCCTGCCTGCGTCCCTCAGCTGCACTGGAGTCAGCGTGTGGGCAGTGAGCTTGTCCGAATGAATGTGGATGAGATGTTTAATCGAATTATGCAATTACTCAACGTCGAAGCTAGAACTCGACATACATGTACAATACATGATTGCAGTGAAATGTTTCATGATGAATATCAAGACTGAGGATGATGACAGGATTGTGTATGTGTGTGGGGAAAGACTTTGGATGCTAAATCACAAGAGTGGTTGTGGACCAGAGTGAGATATCATGCTCTAAAACCTAAAGCCCACGGCCACTTCATAGTGACCCTATAGGACAGAGTAGGATGAATCCTTGGGGTGTGTAAGACTAAATCTCTATGAGAGGAGAGTCTTATTTTCCTCCTAATGGGTTTGAACCTCCAACCTTGTGGCGAAGAGAGGGCTGCTTAACCCACGGTGCCACCTGAGCCATAGTAATCTGAAAATAGGACAGCTGAAGGCATTTTGCACCCTATGAATTGGTGGGTACTTAATGGGGCCCTTCTAAGAGTGAAATTGACAACAGGCATACAAAGTGGCCTTGCTGTGGACACACGAAGATGCACTGAGGGACCCTGGAAGCATGGGCGCTTGGCGGAAAGGCTACAGGAGGGGCGGTTGAAAACCACGAACCTGCATGCCGCACTGCGCTTCCGGGATCAGAGCTACAGGTAAGGTGGAGCAAGCCAGGTGGGCCCCTCGGGTGTGCATCCCTGCAGACATCCCTTTCCTAAGGTTTTGCTTGCTGGTGGTTTCCTGTTGTTTGTTTTGTTTTTGTTTTGGTAGGGCGGGTCGTGATCTAACAACCTGTTTTACAGTAAATTTACTGCCAAGAAGAGGAGGCATTTTCTTCCGGCAATGAACTTCTCGTTTCCCGAGCACTTCTTGGATCTCAACCTGAATGCCACGGAGGGCAACATTTCAGAGTCAAATGTCAAGAACAAGTCTTCCCCGTGTGAAGACATGGGCATCGCCGTGGAAGTGTTTCTGACTCTGGGTCTCCTCAGCCTCCTGGAGAACATCTTGGTCATTGGGGCCATCGTGAAGAACAGGAATTTGCACTCCCCCATGTACTTCTTCATTTGCAGTCTGGCCGTGGCGGACATGCTAGTGAGCGTGTCCAATGCCTGGGAGACCATCATCATATACTTGCTAAATAACAGGCACGTGGTGATGGCGGATGCCTTTGTGCGCCACATTGACAACGTGTTTGACTCGATGATCTGTATCTCTGTGGTGGCCTCCATGTGCAGTTTGCTGGCCATCGCCGTGGACAGGTATGTCACCATCTTCTACGCCCTGCGCTACCACCACATCATGACAGCGAGGCGCTCGGGAGTTATCATTGCCTGCATCTGGACCTTCTGCACGGGCTGTGGCGTCATCTTCATCATTTACTATGACTCTACTTATGTAATCATTTGCCTCATTTCCATGTTTTTCACCATGCTGTTCCTCATGGCGTCTTTGTACATACATATGTTCCTCTTGGCACGGACTCATGCCAAGCGGATAGCAGGGTTGCGTGGGTACAGGTCTGTGCGACAGAGGACCAGCATGTGCGGTGCTGTCACCCTGACCATGCTGCTGGGCATCTTTATTGTGTGCTGGTCCCCCTTCTTTCTCCACCTCATTTTAATGATTTCTTGCCCTCAGAACCCTTATTGCTCTTGTTTTATGTCTCACTTCAATATGTATCTCATACTCATCATGTGTAATTCTGTGATCGATCCTCTGATATATGCCTTCCGAATTCAGGAGATGCGAAAGACCTTTAGAGAGATTGTGTGTTGCTATGGTTTCAGAATCCCCTGCAGGCTCCCTCGCAGGTACTGAACAAACAGGGTCCCTTTTCAACAAGACTCTCTTTTCTCCTTTGGTCTATCACAAGGCAGTGAGAAACGGCCAAGGGGCAAGCAAACCGTAGATTCCCTTTGTTTGCTTTGATCACGAAATGTCCTTCTTTGTGGTAATTGTTGGGGCCATTCAGCACACGCTACTTATGCAATTGAACATGGTCTGTGACAATGGCTTATTGTCCTTTCTTCACACTACATATTTCATGCCACCTTACTGGGCCACCACATCTGCCTGTGCCCTAGTCCTCGGATGTGTTCAGGAAAGGCAGGAGGGCCTGAGTGGGAGTCTCAGCAGGAGTTGGACCCTGTAAGGAGGGCCGTGAATCTGCATCCTGTGTGGTCACTCTGTCTCCCCAGACGCACGGTCCGAGTTCTGCTGGACACGCCTAGGAGTCACACACTTTTCAGGGGGTAGAATATTGTGGTCAGCTTTATCCTTTGAAAGATTTTCTGCACATTGGTTATGGGATATCTTTACAACTCTGCTTCCCTGAGAATTTGGTTTGATGGGTTGTATTCATAATTTCCCAAAGGTGAAATGTCCTTAATTACCGTATATTTCTGTCAATCAAATTTTTATGCTCAAAACCTTACCTCATGTATTGTACAAATATCTGCGACTCATTCCTACTTAGTCTTATATGGACTCTGTCCAGGCTTACCAAGAGAGTATTTAGTGTCATGGGCTTGGCCGGGGATAGCCTGTGCTGCATGAGCATGCTTATGGCCAAGGAACTTTTGACTTTGTTCAGACTGGACCTGCCTTACAGTCGGAAACCCAGACACTGTCACTGTAGTTTGTGGCCTTTCAATCTCACCTGAGCAGCCAGAGAGGCCAGACACTCCATCTGTGCCCAAAGGAGTACCATCTTTTCCATCTCTCGCGGAGCGAAGAAGTGAGCCTCACTCTGCCACGAGCTGGCTCCGTGGTCTTCATCTTACCATTCCCAAGTCCCCCCTCCGCGAGATGTCCTGAGGACGGCGTGAGACAATGTGAGCCCGTTTTGTATAATTGGCAAGCACCAGAGGCTCTTGCTTTTTCTTTCAAAGACGTGGCTTCATGGGAAGCCACCGGGAGACCATGGAACTGTGGAGAGAGCAGCAGCCTGTGTCAGGTGGTCCCCGATGGGGACTCTCCTTTTCCGCAGCAAAGGGCGTGTCTCTTTAACAGCTTTCCCAATCCATCACATGGATTTTGGCAGTATCATTTCTCTCTTGTTTGGGGATTCACATTGAGGCCAGCCGTTCCTCTCTCTCACCCCCACTGTCATTGAGTCTCTCCCACCTCAAAGCATGCCTGTAGGACAGGGTAGAACTGCCCCCTGTGGGTTTCGGAGACTGTAACTCTCTCTCTCTCTCCCCCTAGCTAGTTTATGTTTTATTCCCTTAAAAGGCTCATGCTGTGACTGAGTCCATGCGCAGTGGGGACAGCCGTTTCTCCCGCTACTGTTTCTGGGTCTTCGGATTGTCTTCATGCTTGGTGAGCCTGCAGCACCTGGCATGGGTTTTCTTGGGCCATGGAGTCAGGGGCTGTGCGTCTTGTCCTTGCCTTCTCCTTCTGGGTCTGGTTGAGGACGGGGAGAACTCAGACAGACAGACAGCTCAGAGTCTGTCACTTTGGTGACGTGCAGCTGGAACCAGTCCACTTCTATTCGTCCAGCTGCTTCAGTGGCTTATCCTTCTTGGCCACCAAGGTCCTGTGCCTTTGACCCTGGCCGGTGCTGAGCTTTAGGACCTTGCTGTCACCTGGCTAGAAGCCAAGGCATAAAAGAAGGGGGACAGGGTGAGACTGTAACTCTTTACCTGGGCAGAAAGCCTGCCTTGCGTTTTGCCAACAGAGCGGCTGGGGGTTTTGATCTGGTGACCTGTGGTTAGCAGCCCAAGGCAGAAGGCAGTGGGTCATCAGGACCACACAGTACTAGGTTGTTTTTGTAGAACAAGGACCCTTCTGTTTAAGCTTGCTGGGCCAAAGGAATAGAACTCAGAGTTCTGAAAAAAAATGGTGCTGGTGTGACTAGGGAAAACGGCAAGTTAGCAGGTTGTGAGCAAATGAATTTTGAGGGGATCCTTAGCCCGTTTCATGCTTCCTGTTCATTTGAGTTCAAAATTCCTGTGTGTGTTCACAAATAGGAAGTGAACTCAACTTAATTATCCTGGAAACCGTGGGTGTGAGGCATCTTGCTAGAATCTGCTGCTGTGGAAGCCAGTTGGCTTGTCTGCCTTGCTCCCGTCTGCCCTTCTGTTGCCTAAGGTGGTGTCAGCTATCCAGCTGATACTAGATTGATGTTTGCTGTTATTGCTCAACAGATGTGTTTTTGCTGAATAATAGTCATGAGTACTAGGGTTAGAACTAGATTCTAACCAAATGGATAAAATACAACTATAATCCTGTGCTTGAAACCGGTGCACCTGGGAATTAACTTTTCATTGGGTTATCTGTTCTAGGTTCATGACTTATGAGCGCAAGTTTGAAAATGTTGCTACTAGGTTCTCATTCATACATATTGAGTTTATTCCAAATATCTACAATGGGCCAACGATCCCTGGTGGTGTGGTTGTTGTGTGTTGGGCTGCGATCTTCAGGGTCGGCAGTTTGAACCACCAGCAGCTCTGCGGGAGAAACACTGGCCTTTCTACTCCTGCCAGCAGTGACGGTCTCCGAGACCCACTGGTGCGTTGCTGTGAGTCAGCATCGACTCGATGGCAGGGAGTTTGGTTTGGGTTTTTATAAATGGGCTCACCCCTGACACCTCAACCCAACTTTCCTCAGAAAAGCAATCCAAATAACTGCCAAATTGTATGGGGTTTTTTGTATTAATTCTTTCTGCTCTTAAAGGAACTTTATGTGGTGTAAAAAGAATATACTCAAAGCAATGATTAATCAAATGGAAGGACCAGATCACCCATTTGAACTGTCCTTCTGGCGTGTGAAACCTAGAGTGTCTTTTGGCCTTTCTGCTGATTTTCCAGCAGTTATTACAGAATCTGATGGTAAATTAATTGGTAAATCATGATGAGATTTTCTTTTTAAGACTCGTTATATAGTATATATTTTATTAGTAAATTCACATGTTAAAAAGGTAATTTAATGGAAGTGCTATACATTTTAACAATCCTCTTTGCTTAACACCATATATTTTTTTCATTCTCTCTTATAAGTGGACATTGAAGTAGACCTAATTTTTATATTTAAAAAAATTCTCCAAAGGCAAAATCAAGGAAAACCGAATTAAACTTTAAAATGGCTTAATTAACTCCCACTCCTGTCTAATGTTCCATGTTCTCGTGCTGTGATGCAGGCTCTTGTCTGTTTTTTCTCTGGCTCTTTTTACTGGTCCAGCTGCACCATTTCCATCGCATTCATCATCTCTGTCACCTTTAGCTTTCTTGCCTTGAAGCTTGACTTTTTCTTTAGTAGACCTAACCTGGAAAACTTTATTTGTCCTTAAATCTGCAAACTTTTGACTTCTACTTGTTTAGGGTTTCTTGTTGGTCTTCTATGATCCCCCGCCCCCCCACCATCTCTCCTTCTAGTATTTCCCACTTTCTTTGTTCGTTAATTGTAGTCTGTCATTGTAAATGCCTTTGTGTCTACCTCATACTCGAAAACATAGAAATGCGGGAGAAAGTTGAGGCTATATGTTCCCATTAAAAGCTTACAGCCTTGGAAACACTATAGAGGTCACTATGAATTGGAATGGACTCAACAGCAATTGGGTGTTTTGTTGTTGTTGTTGTTGTTAAATAGAATTGTTCCCTCTTTTGCTCCTCTATTTAAGCTTATCCATATTCTTTTCCTTTTCTCTTGATTTCAGAAAAGGATGTGCAAACCTCTCTCAGTTTGATCATCTGTCACTTGAAAATTTCAACTAGCAGCCATTTTCTAGAATTTTATTTCAGCATTTTGTGCTGACTTCTGTTTTTCTCCTGCGCTTCTTTGCTGCTCATTTAGTGACCACTTTACTTTGCTTCCTTTCTTCGTTTTTTGCAAATAAATCTTCCATGGGAAGGATTAGCAGGCCTGTAGCTTAGTACTTCTGGTCAGAGGTCTCTACAAAATTTCTTGGTAAATTTAATGCTATCAAACACAGATATTGATCCCTGAAATACCTTGTTGTTGGTCCTGCGGGTTAGGCTTTAGGCTGCTAACCAAAAGGACCAGGGCTCGTATCCACCACCCATTCCATGGCAGAAAGATGAGGCTGCCTGCTCTCATCACGATGTGCAGTCTTGGACACTCAGTGAGCAATTCTATCGGGTTGCTGTGATTTGAGATTTGACACAATACTCTGTGCAGTGTTCTTGTCATCTAAATATTTAGTACTTGACCTATGTCTTCAAACCATTATTTTATGTCACCACATGTTGCATCCATTGGAAAACCTTTAAAATAAATAGATTTTTAAAAACATCATTGTTATACTCAAACCTTTCAAGGTAGGACTTGCTTGGAGATCTTCTTGCTTGGGGATTTTAGTTTTAGTTTCCCTGATTTCCAGGAGTTCTACCTTTGAATTTATCAGTGTTTCTACTATGACATTAATACTGATTCCTATAATAGCTCAGCTAGGTGGTTTAAGCAGTTGCATTTCATCCATATCTCCAAAGCCTTTGGTTTGATCTGTTCCTTTAAAAATTTTTCCATGGCAAATTAAAGTAGCCAAAGTAATCTTCAACTTGATGACAGATCTTGGTCTCCAGCAATTTTCCAGGTATTGTTGTATTTGAAAATTTTACTTTATGGTTCTGGCTCCACAGAGATGCCCTAGGATCAATAGCAACGGAAATGCCCTGACTTCAAGTCTGAAGAAAGTTTCCTAGAAATATTTATTGCCTGTAAGATGATCATTTCTCAGTTGAAGATGACTTTAGTTCCTGAAAATCCAATAAGATAAAGTTATACACGGGAGGGAGGGGAAAAATGAGGACCTAATGTTGGGGTTTAAGTGGAGAGAAAATGTTTTGAGAAACGATGTACAAATGCGCTTTACACAATTGATGTGTGTATGGATTGGGATAACAGTTGTACGAGCCCCTAATAAAATGTTAAAAAAAAAAAAGATAAAGTTATACACTTGGCATCATAAACTGCCCAAATCCTGTCTCTCAGCCAGCATTTGAGACTGTCAACAATCATGGGCTCACAATAGGGTATGAGAATCCCTGCAGTCAAAGAGCTGATAGGGCATGAACTATTTCAAGAGTAGCAATGTGTAAAAATTGTCCACAATTCAAGCTCTGGTGTATAATTAAAAGTGAACTTCAGAAGTAAAGTGAGAGCCACAATACTCTTCTATGTCTGTAACACCAAGGCTCAGTGGTGGGTGTGGGAGCACATATCAGAATTTGGGAATGATGGAGTAACTTTGAAAATCACCCAGATATCTCTGCCTTCGGTCGAGATGGGACTCCTCTTGATGTGCTGATCACTAAACTAAAAGAATAATTAATCTGATACCCTCCCCAAGCCAATACATAATGAAGTAACAAGGAACACGGAGACATTCCCATTTAAGAATGGGAAAAAAGGGAACCCACTTCAAGCACTCCATTTCAAGCACTCGTTGACACCCCCTACCCCCCCACCCCCCACCCCGTGGCTAAGGGCCACCACATTGGACAGTGCAGATGTAGGCCCATCTCTGAGACTTGTATATTTATCTGTTTGCACCCATGTCACTTTCTTAGTCTTATCTTAATTATATGTGCTTTGCGTTATTAAGCTTTGAGGGATACTGATACTTTAACTTTTTTTCTGAGTATTCTGTTCAATTGAAAGGACTCGCTGGATACTGCATCAGCTTTGCTCTGAGATGCCTTTCCTAATCAATTCAGAAGATTGAATAGTGATCGTAAGGAATGTCAACCTCTTGATGTGGTCCTAGTGCTAAATATGAGTTTTCATTAGTTTTAGGGTTATCTTTTACTTACTGGGTTGAGAAGAGCTCTATTCCAACCCTGAAGTCCCTGATTCTGTGTTTGTTTGTTTTTTTAATTCCCTTTTCTTTTTTTGAATGGAGCTCATTCATCCCTTAGCTCATCATTTTCTTGTCTCATAAAAGCAGCCAGTGGCAGAACAAAAAATCTTACCATAGTGAATGATGGGGGGAGTGCGGAGTGGAGATCCAAAGCCCATTAGTAGGCCACTGGAGATCCCCCTGCAGAGGGGTCTCGGGGAGGAGATGAGCCAGTCAGGGTGCGATGTAACAATGATGAGAAATACAACTTTTCTCTAGTTGCTAAATGTTTCCTCCCCGCTCCCACTACCATGACTCGAATTCGACCTTGCAAGTCTGGCTAGACCAGAGGAGGTACACTGGTACAGATAGGAACTGAAAATCCAGGGAATCCAGGGCGGATGAGCCCTACAGGACCAGTGGTGTGAGTGGCGAAACAGGGAGGGTAAAGGGAGAATGGGTAGGAAAGAGGGAACCGATTACAAGGAACTGTGTGTGACCTCCTCCCTGGGGGACAGACAACCGAAAAGTGGGTGAAGGGAGACGTCGGACAGGGCAAGATATGACAAAATGCCAATTTATAAACTATCGAGGGCTCATGAGTGAGGGGGGAGCGGGGAGGGAGGGGAAAAATGAGGACCTAATGTTGGGGGTTTGAGTGGAGAGAAAATGTTTTGAGAATGATGAGGGCAATGAATGTACAAATGCGCTTTACACAATTGATGTGTGTATGGATTGTGATAACAGTTGTATGAGCCCCTAATAAAATGTTTAAAAAAATAAATAAATAAAATAAAACACTACCCACTTGGGAAAAAAAAAAGAAAGAAAAAAAAAGATAAACTAAAAAAAAAAGCAGCCAGTGGTATGGTTACTAGCCATATGGTTTCACATTACCAATGTTCTACTTCCAGCTTTTCCATATATATGTATATATTTTATATATATATATAAAATAGCATGTCATGGAGTTCTGTTGTTTTGCATCCTTCCTTGCTGTTTCTGCACATATTTTAGTTTGGATTCAGTCACTCTAAGTAACAATTTCTTTACTAGACAGAATAGTCCAAGCTGATACGTATCAAACTTTACTATGCATATGAAACACAGACGCGCTTGTTAAACTACAGACTCAGATTTGGAGCAGCATCTGAGGCTTTGTATTTCTAATAAGTTCTCAGGTGCTGTTGACCTGAGGACCAAACTTCGAGAAAACAAGAAGGTGATCCTGTAGAAACGAACAGACCCCTCGTCTAAGTGATTTAAGATAACAAGAGCTCACGTTTCCAGCTTGCTACATGTTCAGCACAGATTGGCAGGGAGTCTCGGTTTAGTTATTTAGGAACTCAGGCTGATGGAAGTCCTATCTTGTCACATACTTGAATGTGAGTTTCTGTTTCTACTCACATTTCATTTGTCAAAGAGAGATACCCTTTCCTATGAACCTGGAAGGAGGTGAACTGGAGTGTTGAAATCAGCACCTTTCCTGCGCTCAGTCTTCCGTGAGGAGTGTGGCCATTGCAATGTCTCTGCCCTCCGGATACTTCATATAATTAGGAATGAACTTGGTGGGGTGACATAACTAAAAATACCTGGAATGTGGGCATACTGGTTTTTCACATCACAGATTTTCTCAGGTGGCTGTGGGCACATATCAGGGATTTGGGGTTGGGGTGGGGGTGTGGCCATGAGTTTGGAAAAGCCACTAATATTTTAGAATGTATTTGGTTTCTTATTCCATCCCCAATGTAAACAGAGAGACTAATACATGGGCATCTTATATCAAGTCCTTTGGGATGAGTTGGCTTTGTATAATTGTAGAGGAAAGGGGAACATGGAATGGGAAAATACTGAATAAAACCTCATGCTTGTTAGTGGTAAAAATAGGTCATTCAGAGCCAAAGGGTATATATATTAGAACAAGGGTGGAGAATAAATAAAATGTGTTGGAAAGGTGTTTGTTTGTTTTTTTCATATTGACTAGAACTGTTCCCACCCCCACCCGCTCACTCCAAAGGTTGCTTTAGAATTTGCAAAACATGTTTATAGCTAATGGAAGGTAGACAGGGCAGGAAGTAATTTTATAGGATGAATTTTTTTGATACCAATTGTACTAGATTTTACAAAAAAGAAACTAGACTGGTTAGTCAGTTAAAACTGTTAATTTTGTACATTGTTTCTTCTTTCAATGTCTAATAAGATTATGTTCACACTAATGGTCGCAGTCTTGGTGGTGGGGTAGTGAAGCACTAGATTGCTTCTAAAAGGTTGGCACTTTGGATTCATCAGCTGCCCCACAGAAGAAGGACGTGGCAGCCTGCTCCCATCAGAATCACAGCCCCGAGACCCTCTGGGGCGTTCCACTCTGTTCCTTAGGAGTCAGAATCAACTCAGGGCTAATTCTTGGCATTTCCCTCTCCTAAAGTACATTTTAAAAATAGTATTTTATTGTTGTTGTCATTTGTGATAGTTTACACAGAAAATTCGTTTAGCATTTGACACGCTCCACACAAATTATTGGGTGAATCTGCTGCATAAGATCTCTTTAAAGTGCTGAAGAGCAAGGATGTTACTCTGAGGACTAAAGCGCACCTGATACAAGCCACATTTTCAGCCACATCATTTGCATGTGAAAGTTGAGTAAGGAAGACCCAAGAAGAATGGATGCATTTGAACTGTGGTGCTGGGGAAGAACATTGAAAGTCGCGTGGACTGCCAAAGGACAACCCAGCCTGTCTTGGAAGGATGACCTGGGCGCTCCTTATTGGGGAGGATGAGTAGATTCATCTGATGTACTTTGGACATGTTGTCAGGAAAGACCAGTCCCTGGAGAAGGACACCATGCTTGGTAAAGGGGAGGGGCCGTGACAAAGCGGAAGACTTTCAGCCAGGTGATTGACAGAGTGGCTGCACAAGGACAAGGCTGAGGATGGCACGGGGCCAGGCAGTATTTCTTCTGTCCTGCAGAGGGTTGCTGTGGGTGGAACTTACTTGACACCTAACAACAATAAGAACACAGACGGTATTCAGTGACATTGGTTCCACTTCCCCCAGGTGTCAACATCCTCTTTAACTCTATCTGGTTGTTCCCTTTCCATTGCTCGAGTTTCCTTGCTCTCTATCATCTCAGGTTGGCTTTATAGCAAATGTTTACCTTTGATCATATATATATATAATGGAGCACTGCACGTGTGGGTAATATTCTTTGTGTGCCAATCTATTATTTCATTGAAAGGTGACCTCAGGTAATAATTTTGGTTCAAGCCTTAAAGTGGTTCTCAGGGTGAACGTCTCAGAGAGTCTCAAGTCTCAACTGGTCCTTTCAGTCTGGACTTTTAAAGGATTTGCATTCTTCTTTCCATGCTCAATGTTTTCCTCCATTTTATCAAAGTGCTTCTATTGAGGCCCTGATCAGAAGGTCAGTAGTGGTAGCTAGATGCCATCTAGTGCTTTTTGTCTCAGGTAGATGAGGCTGGGCCTTGTGTAAACTATTAGTTCTGTACACTAGTATCTTCTCTGAGTCATTGATTTCCTTCATTCTCTTTTGCTCCTGATGAGTAGAGATGGATATTATATTTTAGATGGCTGTTCCCAAACTTTTAAGAAAGTTGGCTTTTGTGTCAGTTTGCTGGAGTAGGGTTCTCAGTGATTTGGCAGTTGAGGTCTAGTAATCCCCCAGTGCAAGCAACTCCATACTGGAACCTGCTGTCAGCAGCCAATCGGTTGTAAGAAGATTAGGGTGGAATGCAACCTCCTTACTCAGGTCACAGTTCTGATGAAGTTTCCTCTGAAGCTTCCTATATAAGTCTACTCTGTGGAGGTTGTTTGCTTCTTGCTGAGTCTGGATCCTGCATCTGGCATATTGACCTCCAGTTCTTGGAACTTGAGCCAACGACCCTCCATATTGGTTGCTAAACCTAGGAGACCCGGCAGCTTGCCATCTGACCCGCTCACCTTGGGTTCATTGGACTCTGCAGCCACAAGCCCGACTACTGACCTTGAACTCACTTATGCACCTGCCAGCCTGTGGTCTTCCTGTTTTATCTTCCGGCTTCCTGGTTTATCAGCCCTTGCAGCTACACAAATCAAGAGAAGTCTCCAGGTTAAAATCTGAACCACAGACTTGAATGCGTCTGGACTTAACCTGGTTCTACACTTTGGCCAATGAAATATGTCCTTTGTTTTCTTGACTGCTGCTTCCATAAATGTTAATTATGGATCTAAGAAAGACAAAATCTTTGACAACTTCAATGGATTTACTGTGTCCTAAGGAACCTGGTTTTCTAAACAGTGAGTTGCATTTACAGTTACATTGAGTTGCAATCCACACTGAAGGCTGCAGTCCTTAATCTTCATCAGGAAAAACTTCAAGGCTTCTTCATTATCAGCAGGAAAGATGTCATCTACATACTGCAAGTGGTTAATAAGCCTTCCTCCAATTCAGATGCCTCATTCTTCTTTATCTAGTTTAACTTCTTAGATTATTTGCTCAGCATATAGATTGAATAAATATGGCTAAAGGATACAACCCTGACACACACCTTTCCTGATTTTCAACCATGCAGTATTACCTTGTTCTGTTCAAACCATGCACTGCTGAAGATATTGTTCAATGATCTTCAGCAAAATTTTATTTGCACGTGATATTAATGCTACTGTTCAATAATTTCTGCATTCTTTGGGTCACTTTTCTTTGGAATAGGTACGTGGATCTCTTCCAATAGATTGGCCAAATGCTGTCTTCCAAATTTCTTGGCAATGAGTACTTCCAGTGATTCATGTTTGTTGTAACATTTCAAATGGTATTTGATCAATTTCTGGAACTTTTTAGGGGGGTGGGGGTGGGGGTGGTTAATACTTCCTTCCACTGCAGCTTAGATTTTTCCTTCAGTACCATCACTTCTAGATACTTCCTCTGGATATGATGAGATGTCAACTAGTTCTTTTTGGTACAGTGATTCCTTCCACTTTTTCTTGATTCTTCTTGCACCATTTAATATTTTGTCTATAGAATCCTTCAATATTGCAACCTGAAGCTTGAATTTTTCCTTCAGTTCTTTAGCTTGAGATATGCTTAGCATATTCTTCCTTTTTGGCTTTCTAAACTCCATGACTTTGCACATTTCATTATAATACTTTACATTGTCTTCTTGAGCTGCCCATTAAAATGTTCTGTTCAGCTCTTTCACTTGATCATTTCTTCAATTTGCTTTAGCTGTGACATATTTATGAGCAAGTTTCAGAGTCTCTTCCAACATCCACTTTGATCTTTACTTTCTTTCCTATCTTTTTAATGATCTTCTGCTTTCTTCATATATGATATTAGTGCTCAATGAGTCAAATCTATTCTTGAAACATTCTAGAAATTCAGGTGGGATTTACGCAAAGTTATATTTTGGCTCTCATAGACTTGTTTTAATTTTCTTCAACTTCCCCTTGAAATATGAGCAAAAATTACATATTTATCTGTTACATTCCATTTGTCTGTTACACAGTCAACCCCTGGCATAATTTTGGCTGTTGATATTGAGCTGCTTTATCATCTCTTCCCACAGATGTAGTCAATTTGATTCTTGTAGTTTCATCTGGAAAAATTCACACATGCAGTTGATTAAAAGTATTTGCCATGAAGATATTGTTGGGCTTGTGAAATTCTGTCCACAATCTCCAGCTTAATTTCTATCACTAGGGCAATTTTTTTCATCCCCCCCCCCCACAACTTTTGAATTCCAATTGCTAGTAATTATCAATATATCTTGACAGCATGTTTGATCAATTTCAGACTGAGGAAGTTAGTAGAATTGTTAAATTTCTTCATCACTATCTTTTGTGATTGGTGCATGAATTTGAATATTAACTGGATTTTTGTATGTATATAGATATTATACAAATCATAGACAGCATTATACTTTAAGATAGACCTTGACATTTCCTTTTTGATGATGAATGAAATCTCATTCATGAATTCATTTAGAATTTGTCATTCATAGCATAGTCAACCATATGATTGATTCAAAATGGCCAATATCAGCCAATCTCAGCACACTGATACCTTTGATATTGATCTTTATGCATCCTATTTCATATTTGATGACTTCCACTTTTCCTAGATTCATACTTCATATATTCCACATTCCAATTATTCTTAGGTGTTTTCAGATATTTCTTCTCATTTTGAGTCATGCCTGATGTGGTAGTTACATAATCTGGTATCAATTTGAGGATTAAGAGTGAAGGGGTGGAATTTTGTCTGTCAATCAGGTCACAGCTTGATGATCTCATTTGGAGGTGCTAGGGAGATAAATAGCTTGCTGGAGGCAGGACGCAGGTTCACTTCCTGGGAGACTCTCTACTGACAAGACACATGGATCTATGCAGATGGCAGCAAGAGTCTTGGACCTGGAGAATTCACATGGAGACCCACGTCAGTGCTGAAATGCTTACAAGGTCACTGGATCCACAAGACTTCCCACCCACTGGCCTATGATCTTCCTGCGTTCGGCATCATTGCCTGTGTTGCATGAGTCTGAAGAGGACTTGATAAATTGGTATTGGACATATGGGATAATATTAGGCTTATGGACTTGATCTGGACTGGGATGTTTTCTCAATATTCAGTTGCTATTGTATACAAAGCTCCCTCTCATACACATATGAGTGTCTATGAATTTGTTACTCTAGTCTACCCACACTAACACACCTCATCAGCAAATGAAGGTCCCAAAGGCTTTATTCTATCTGCATCATTAGAGTTGACTCTACGTTGAGAAGGCAGCTCGTCCCCACTTGTATTTTGAGTGTCTTCCAACCTGAGGGCTTCATTTTCAGGCACTATATTTGATAATGTTCTGTAAAATGAAACTTATTTGGTTTTTAAGAAGATTTCGGGGGCGAACGGATCACTGAAGACAAATGGGTGCATAAGCAAATGTGGCAAAGAAAGCTGATGGTGCCTGGCTATCAGAAAGTATAGCGTCTGGGGTCTTAAAGGCTTGAAGGTAATCAAGCGGCCATCAAGCTCAGAAGCAACAAAGCCCACATGGAAGAAGCACACCAGCCTGTGCGATCATGAGGTGTCAAAGGGATCAAGTATCAGGCATCATCAGAACAAAAAATCTTACCATAGTGAATGATGGGGGGAGTGCGGAGTGGAGACCCAAAGCCCATTAGTAGGCCACTGGAGATCCCCTTGCAGAGGGGTCTCAGGGAGGAGATGAGCCAGTCAGGGTGCGATGTAACAATGATGAAAAATACAACTTTCCTCTAGTTCCTAAATGTTTCCTCCCCGCTCCCACTATCATGACTCAAATTCGACCTTGCAAGTCTGGCTAGACCAGAGGCTGTACACTGGTGCAGATAGGAACTGAAAATACAGGGAATCCAGGTCGGATGAGCCCTTCAGGACCAGTGGTGTGAGTGGCGAAACAGGGAGGGTAAAGGGAGAATGGGTAGGAAAGAGGGAACCGGTTACAAGGAACTATATGTGACCTCCTCCCTGGGGGACAGAAAACCGAAAAGTGGGTGAAGGGAGACGTCGGATAGGGCAAGATATGACAAAATACCAATTTATAAACTATCAAGGGCTCATGAGGGAGGGCCGAGCGGGGAGGGAGGGGAAAAATGAGGACCTATTGCCGGGGGTTTAAGTGGAGAGAAAATGTTTTGAGAATGATGAGGGCAATGAATGTACAAATGCACTTTACACAATTGATGTGTGTATGGATTGTGATAAGAGTTGTATGAGCCCTTAATAAAATGATTTTTTAAAAAGTTAAAAAAAAGATTTCAGGGGGTATTTTTGGTTTAAGGTTTAAAGGTGACTTTGGAACAACAGTTTCAGGGGTTTATCTGGCCTTCATGGTTCCAGGAAGTCTTGAGTCCATGGGGATTTTATATTCTTTCCCCCTTTTGATAAGAATTCTTCTATGAAAGCTTTTATTTAAGTGTACAGAAATGGTAGCCAGACACCAAACAGTTCTGGTCTCATGGCATGGGGCTAGGTTTTATGGAGGCAATTAGTCACACACTCCACCTCCTCCTATTCCTCTTCTACTGTTTCCTTTTTTCCAGGCAAATAGAGACCAGTTATTATTCTTTGGATGCTCTCTTACAAGCTTTTAAGCCCTAGGTACTATGCATTGAACTAAGAGGTAAAACAAAGTTATTAAATATGTTATTAGACCAATTGACTGACACTGTTACTCTAAACAAGGAAACCAAATCCCATGTTTTTTTTGTTGTACATAATCAGCCTCTGGTGCCATTTTTATCTTTGTTTTTGTCATTGTTGAAAATAATCTATGGGTAAACAAGTGGCCATCTAGCTCAGAAGCAACAAATCCCACATGGAAGAAGCACACCAGCCTGTGCAATCACGAGGTGCCTAAGGGATCAGTTATCAGGCATCAAAGAACAAAAACTCACATCATTGTGTGCTCACCTTCCTGATGCAATCACTAAATGGCCAAAAAATAGACAGTCTTGCTGGTGGACTTTGGGTCTCCACTACATCCAGTCCCCTCCATATCAATTTGGATGTATTTTTTTGAACTTGTGATACTTCTTCCTGTCGATACCTCATGATCACATGGCTGGTGTGCTTCTTCATGTGGGATTTGTTGCTTCTGAGCTAGATGGCCGCTTGTTTACCTTCAAGCCTTTAAGACCCCAGACTATAGATTTTGATAACTGGGCACCATCAGCTTTCTTCACCACATTTGTTTATGCACCCATTTTGTCTTCAGCAATCCTGTCAGGGGCTGGGCATCACAGTACCACATTACTAGAACAAACTGTTCTTGGACAGTGGTAAGATTTAAGTAGAGGCACAAAGTCCATCTGTTTCCTTGTTGTGTTTACATATGTATACATACACAAACATACATGTATTCATACACAAACATAAATGTATTCATACACACACACACATTGGGTTTTAGTTTTTGTGTGTTCCTCCTACCCCACTATTATGCTTGCCGTCATTCACCTCTCAGTAATTCTTCTCAGATATAATTCGATTAATAAAACATGCCCAGAAAATCTACACTCTTTTCACGGTGCATTTTAGAACTCTTACTATTCCCCTATACTGATCATTGTTGGCTCCCTGCTCACCTACCCCCTCACTTCTCCCCTCCCATACCCCCCAAGAATTGTCAGTCTGGCTGCTGTCTCCGTAAGACTGCCCATCCTGCTTTTCTTATATAAATCAACACCAAAAAACAAAAACAATAATAACAACAACAATAAAAGAATAAAACAAAACAAAACACCCCAAAGCAACAAAAAAAACACCAACATACAGACAGCCACCAGACTAACAGGGATCATGACACAGAGCCGCATTCCTTTGGAAAAGGCAAGTTTCCCATAGCTCCACGTTGCTATTCCTGCTATCCGGGATGGAGTACCTCCCCCACCACCCAAATCTCCTCTATTTAAGCCTTAGACTTTCACCACTTATGAGTAACCCCCAACCGGTTCTAGTGGGATGCCACGTTCTGCCCCCTGAGTCAGAAGTCCACACTTGGGGTTCTCTCTGGACTTTGCTGCTTCGCTCCCATCTCTGGTCTGTTGCACTCCTCTCCTCGTCTGCCCCTGTGAGGGCGGGCCAGACAGGTTGCTCTCCCTGAACTGAATCTTCTGGTTGGCATCTGCAGTACTATCATCTAGGGGGAGGCCATCGCGTCTCTGGCTGAGGTCAGCCCCAGGGGAATTCTTCAGAATAGACCATATCTTAGGCCACCAAGCAAACCTAACCAAATTAAAAACATTGAAATACTACAAAGCATCTTCTCAGATCACAATGCTATAAAATTAGAAATCAACAAGAGAAGGAGTAAAGTGAAAAAAAATGAAATGCATGGAAGTTGAATCAGATTCTGCTTAAAAACTGTGTAATAGAAATAATTTTAAAAAATCATTGGATGAAGCACAACAACAAAGACCTTTGGAATGCAGCAATGGTATTGCTCAGAGGACAATTATACTAACAAATGCACACATCAAAACAAAAAGAAAAAAAGAACCCCGAATGAAAACCTTACCCAACAAGTCGAACACATAGGAAAATATGCATGGCAGTTATATACTGGCAATCTGTTGTCAATTTGAGAGGATTCAGAGTGAAGGGGTGGAGTCTAGCCTGTCAATCAGGTCATAGCCAGTGATGCCTCTGTGTGGGCATGGCCTTTTCCTACGGATGCAGGGAACTCCTGGATTCCTCCCTGGATGTGGGAGACACACTCTCTGTCAACTCACTCCCTGAGAGGCATTGCAGTTGACAAACCACATCTAGACAGGCTGATGGCAGCCAGAGCCTTGGAGCTGGTGAAGCCACATGGAGACCCCTGCTAGCACTGATGTGCTTACAACACCACTGGATCCACAAGACATTCCACGCACTGGCTTGTGATCTTTCTGCATTCGGTGTCATTGCATGTGTTTCGTGAGTCTGAAGAGGACTTTATAGATAGGTGTCAGACACATGGGCCACTATTGGACTTATGGACTTGATCTGAACTGGGCTGGGATGTTTTCTCAATATTCAACTGCTCTTGTATGTAAACCTCTTTCTCATGCACATGTGAGTGTCTATGAATTTGTTTCTCTAGTCTACAGTTAACAGAAGAAATAAATAAATATGGAACTTTGAGCAGAAATAAATGAAACAAAAGAATAGAATCAACTAGATTAGAAGTTGGTACTTTGACAAGGTTAATAAGTTGACAAAACACTGTGAAATCTAACAAAGGAAAAGAAGAAGATGCAGCTAACACAAATAAGACATGGTCAAAGCCACATAAGTATCAACTAATAGAAACAAAATCACAATACTATGAAGAACAAATTTGAAAACCTACAAAGAATGGATAAATGTGTAGAACAACATTTCCTACTCAAAGAAACACAATCTGAAGTAGAAAATGTGATCAAACCCATCACAAAAGAAGAAATTAAGCTGGTCATTAAAAAAAAATACACTTCTAATTAAAAAAAAATGAGGACCCAATGCCGGGGGTTTAAGTGGAGAGAAAATGTTTTGAGAATGATGAGGGCAATGAATGTACAAATGCGCCTTACACAATTGATGTGTGTATGGATTGTGATAAGAGTTGTATGAGCCCCTAATAAAATGATAAAAAAAAAGTCGTGGGCCAAATGCGTTCAATAGAAAATTCTACCAAACATTCAGAGAAGAGGTGACACTAATTCCACTTAAACTATTCCAAGATATAGAAAAGGAGGGAATACTCCTAAACTTATTCTATGAAGCAGGCATAACTCTGATACCAAAACCAGGCAAAGACAAAACAAAAGGAAAATTATAGGCCAATATCCTGTAAGCTCATAGAGGCATGGATTGTAAAAAAAAGAAAAAAAAAATCCTAGCCAAGAGAATCAAACATTTCATACACTAAAAATACACCATGACCAAGTGGGATTCATACCTATTATTCAAGGATAGTTAAATATTAGAAAAACAGTCAATACAATTTACTACATAAATAAAGGAAAGAAAGACAGAATTATATCAAATGACACAGAAAAGGCATCGGAAAATAATCCAACACTTCACTCCCAATAAGAATGTTCAACAAAACAGGACCAGTTGAGGAATTCCTCAGCATAATCAAAGACACATGCAAAAGAAACAGCCAACATTAGTCTCAATAGAGAGGGACTGAAACTCCTGCTCTTGTGAACAGGAAGTAGAGAAGCATTCTGTTTATCACCATGTCTGTTCAATAGTGTACTGGAAGCCCTCTTGCTTTAAAGGTGCTGTTAATGCTGACTCATAGTGATCCCCTGGGGGTTTCTGAGACTGCTACTGCTTACAAGAGTAGAAAGTCCAGGCTGTCTCCCCGGGGAGCTGCTAGGGGTTTCAAAATGCTAACCATATGGATCGCAATCCAAGGCTTAACCACTACACCACCAGGGCTCCTCTTGGAAGCCCTAGCTAGGACAATAAGACAAGAGACGGAAATAAAAAGGCATCCAAATTGGCAATGAATGACTAAAACTCTTTATTTGCAGATGATATGATCTAATACATAGTGAATCCCAGAGTATCAACCTGAAAACTACTGGAAATAATAGAAGAATTCAGAAAATGACTCGTTATAAGATTGACATACAAAAATCAGCCAGATTCTGCTACACTAACAAAAGGAATTATGAAAACTAAATCTTGAAAACTTATTATAATAACCATTTACAATAACTAAGCAAAATATGATGTACTTAGCAATACATCTAATGAGACACAAGACCTATACAAAGAAAATGACAAAATACTACTACAAAAAAATCAAGAGATCTACATAAATTGAAGAACATATCATACTCATGGGTAGGAAGATTTAACATTGTACAAATATCAATACTACCCAAAGCAATGTACAGACTTTCCTCTAGTTCCTAAATGCTTCCTCTCCCCGACTATCATGATCCCAATTGTACCTTACAAATCTGGCTAGACCAGAGGATGTACACTGGTACAGATAGGAACTGGAAACACAGGGAA
>NW_022103900.1:39328388-39330464 GCF_000313985.2 Echinops telfairi
GCATAGTTTCTTTAACAAATGGTGCTGGCCAAATTAGATATTCATTTGAAGAAAAATGAAAAAGAACCCTTAACTCACAGACCACACAGAAACTAACTCTAGATGGATCAAAGACCTAAATGTAAAATGTAAGACTATAAAATAAAAATCAAAGAAAAATCAGGGCAAACCAATGCATGACACAAATATACTATTATATATTAAAAATTCATAAACGACAGAAGAAAACCTACATCAATAGGACTTTCTAAAATTAAGCACTTATACATATAAAAAGGTTTTACCAAAGAATACAAAGAGATCCAGAGCCTGGGAAAACAGCCATTCAAGAGATACAGATCAAAACGAAAATGATATATTTTCTCACCTGGCAGTAATAGCAAAGTAAAGCAAACAAAATAAAACAAATGCTGGCAAGAGTTTGGAAAGACTGGTACCCACATACACTGCTGATGGGACTGACTGTAAATGGGCACAGTACTTTGGAAAGTGGTATGTCACGTCCTTATAACGTTGGGAATAGAAATACCATATGACTTAGCAATCCCACTCTGAGGTATATGTCCTAGAGACATGAGAGCTGGGACACTAACAGCTATCTATGCACTGATGTCCTTTACAGCACTATTCAGAGCACCAGCAAGATGAAAACAACCCAAGTGGCCAGGAATGGATAAACAAACTATCATACATACACACAATGGAATATTATGCAAAATTAAAGAGTAACAATGAACCTGGGGAAAATATCATAACATAGATGAACCTGTAGGACATTGTGCTAAGTGAAATTAGTCAACACGAAAGGGCAGACACTGAATGAGACCACTGTTATAATAAGTCTCAAGAGAATTTTAATGGATGGTTACCAGAGGGGGAAAGAAAGGGTAGAGCACTAATTATAGAATAGATACATATTGACATGTGTAAAGGGACAGGAATATACAACATACAAATGTACTTTTAAAAAGTTCCTGGGAAAATGAAATAAAAAATAATGGAATTTTTTTCTTGAACTTTTTGAAATCATATACAATAAGAGGAAGTACAAAATAGTGAAGGCAAAGCAAAGCACTGGGAGGAGCTTAAAAGTGAAAGGCAACAGGGGTACATTATATCACATACCCAATCTTGCAATAACGGCAATAGTAATACTCTATGAAAGAATACATAGGTAGATATGCACACTGAACAGGTGTGGGAAGGTGAATGAGCTACACCTCTGAATATATATATATGTTTGACAGAGGATACGTCTATATATGTATTCGATATTAAATATATACATGAATTTAGTCAAGCATACAGAGGGCAAAGTTAGGAAAACATATTATCTATAACTAAACACTTTGAGTCTCTGGGCCTATGGACCAATTGGCACAATATAGGCCACAAACAAAAGTTCCATATTCTACTTTGGTGAACGGTGACTGGCATTTTAAAACCTTTGAGCAGCCATCTAAGGTGCAACTATTTATCTATACTCATCCAGAGGAAAGGAAAGTGAAGCAAGTCAGACACATGTAAGCATTTAGTCCCCAGGACTAATGGACCACATGACCCGAACCTGGAAAAACTAGATGGTGCCTGACTATCACTACTGAGCACTTCAACAGGGGTAGCACTATATAGTCCTGGAGAGATGAGAAAAAATATGAATCAAAACTCAAAATCATAAAAAAGATGAAACACTAGTCTTTAGTGACTCTTAGTCTGGTACTGTACTCAGCTCTGTTGCTCAACATTCTGTTAAACAATGGACAGGTCCTTAAGGTGAATAATTGCAGTAGAGAAATAAGCTCTTCTTAGAACAATCAATCATTGGACAACAAAAGGGAAATCTTTTCCCAGGCACAAAGTTCAGAACGTAAGAAGGGATAATAGCAATGAGAGGAGTGGGAGGAGTGCTGTCATAGTGTGCAGATTGCAATTAGTGGCATACGTCTAAATGTATGTGTCATAACCCCAAGACACTAGTTACTGTCTCTATAGCCTTATCTGTCCTGGATTTCATATAAAGAAATGTCTATAATAAAAACCCAAACAACAATAACAAAACACACAAAAACCTTAATC
>NW_022103900.1:39333159-39344884 GCF_000313985.2 Echinops telfairi
TAAACATCTTTCTGGTATTTGTTCCCAGTCAAGATCCATGTGACATATTGCTGTGATGCTGGAAACTTTGCCACCAGTATTTCAAATAATAGCAGGGCCATCTGTGGGGGACTGGTTTCAAACAAGCTTCCAAATTAAAACAGACTACGAAGAGTGAAGAGGAAGTCTACTGAAAGATTAGCCACTGGAAAGCTTATGAATAGCAGCAAAGCATTATCTGATGTAGTGACGGAAGAGCAGCTCCTCTGGTTGGAAGGTACTCAAAATATGCCTTACGAAGAGAGCTCCATTTTCAAAGTAAGTTAATGTTGTGGATGGAGCAAAACTTTCATGACATTTATTTCTTTAATAGGGCATCATGCAAAATGACAAGAAACATGGAAACATGCATAAAACATGAAATATATGAAGCATGAATCTAGGAAATATGAATGGGCATAAATATAAGACACTTCTAGTTGGTGGGTGTACATAACTGTCTTCCAAATTTCTTGGCATAAATAAGTGATTCCAGCATTGCATCAATATGTTGGAACATTTCAATTGGTATGCCATCAGTTCCAAGAAATGTGGAAGGCAGTTTTCTGGCCAACTGACTGGACAAGATCCATAATTACCATGTCTCAAAGGTGATCCAACATGATATGGTAATTAAGGTGAGGTGTCATAAATATCATATGTGAGTGAAATTTTTCTAAAGGTAATCCAAATACTATTGCCCCAATACATGGACAGGGAGCTGCCAGAAAAAGCAAGCCAAATTTAGAAGAGGATATGGGGTAAGGGATACTATTGTTGACATTTGATGGATCTTGACTAAAGGCAGAGATGCAAGCCAAACCACAGTGAGGTACCATTTCATTCTTCCGAGGATGGCCATTGCTGATGGGAATGTAACATGGTAGAGCCACTGTGGAAAACATTATGGGTGTTCCTCAGCAAAACAAAAAATAGAACTGCTATTGTTGTTATAAGTGCTGTGGGGTCAGTTCTGAGTCATAACAAACTCATAAAATAGAGCAAATCATTATGTAGTCTTACACCATCTTCGTAATCAACCCTAAATTTGAGCCTATTCGTGTCCGTCCATTTCATTGTAAGTGTTCTTTTGCACTGACCCTCCCTCAAGTATGATGTTCTTCTCTAAAGTGTAGGAGACAAGTCCCATCGTTCTCACTTGGCTGTTCTTCTGCTAAGATAGATTGCTTCACATTTTGGGCACTCAATAGTATATTTAATATTCTTGGCCGACAGCATAAGTCAAACACATTAATTCTTCTTCAGTCTTGTTTAGTCATTTTCCAGCTTTAATATGGATATGAGGTGATTGAAAATACCACCCTTTGCGTCCTAAATTCACTGCTTTTGAGATGATTCTGACTCATAATGACCCTATAGGACAGTGTAACAAACTCCAGCCTCAAACTCCAGCCTGCGGGTCACATGCGACCCACCGAGGACATTTATCTGGCGCACTGGGTGTTTTTGTCGCCGCTGGCTGTCCTGCTTAGCAGCCGACTGGTCCAGTGTGCGTAGGGATTTGGTCATAGTTCTTTTTTAAACTATAGTCAGGCCTTCCAACGGTCTGAGGGACAGTGAACTGGCCCCCTGTTTAAAAAGTTTTAGGATCCCTGTAGAACTTACCCTGTGGGTTTCAGAGTCTGTCAGGCTGTACAAGAGTTGTTAGCCATGTTTGAGTCAGTTCCAACTCATAGTGGCCTGATGTACAAACAAACCAAACCAAACTGGTCCTGCACCATCCTCATAATTGCTATTACATTTGAACCCATTGTTTCAGCCCCTGTGTCAATCCATCTTGTTGAGGGCCTTTTCCTTTTTCATTGGCCCTCTACTTGACTAAGCCTGATGCCCTTCCCCTGGACTGGTCTCTCTTAACAACATGTCAAAGCACGTGGACAAAGTCTCACCTTCCTTGCCTCTAATGAACATTCTGGTTGTACTTCTTTCTAAACAGATTTGGGATTTTTTGGTAGTCCATGCTACTTTTCAATATTCTTCACCAGCACCATAATTCAAATGCATTGATTCTTCTTAGTCTTCCTTATTTAATGTCCAACTCTCACAACCATAGGAGGCAATTGAAGAGGTCCCATGGCTTTGTCACGTGCACCTTCGTCCTCAAAGTGTTGTTTTTCAACACTTTAATGAGGCCTTGCGCAGCAGATCTATCCAATGTAGCGCGCCATTTGATCTCTTGACTGCTGCTCCCATGAGCATTGCCTGTGGAGCCAAGCAGGATGAAAGTCTTGACAACTTCACTCTCGTCTCCATTCATCATGATGTTGCCTATGGGTCTAGCTGTGAGCATTTTAGTCTTCTTTACACTGAATTGTCATCCGTGCTAAGGAAGAAGCAGTCCTTGCTCACCAGCAAGTGCCTCAAGTCCTTCTTACTTTAGGCAAGCATGATCGTTCCATCTGCATATCACAAGTTGTTATGCCTTCCTCCCATCTTGATGCCACACTCTTCTTCATCTAATCCAGCTTCTCTGATGATTTGATCAACATACAGATTGAATAAGTGCAGTGAATACGTACGGTGAGAGGATTTAACCCTGGCACATACAGGAATAGAAAGCCTCATCTTTCTTTCACAGAATGGCTGGTAGTTTTGAACTGCTGACCTTGTGGTTAGCAGCCTAACACATAATCACTACACCAGCATGGCTCCTATGGCTTGAGTCAGACACAACTTATTCCTTTACATTTTAACCTGTTAAGACGTCTTTTGCAACAGATTGGCCACTGGTATATTTCACTTGATTTTGTTTGTGAGTGATGCTTCTATAGATATTGATTGTGGACACAAGAAAAGTATCATGGGAAAATTCAGTATTTTCTATTTTTAGCAACAACTACACATAGTCCCTGCCACTTATTTGTCAGTTTGTCATACTACGGTGGCTTGCATTGCTACTATGGTGCTAGAAACTGTATCACCAGTATTTCAAATACCAGCAGGGTCACCCATTTCGGACAGGTTTCAGCAGAGCTTCCAGACCCATGGTTTTTGATTCCATCTCTTTTCTTAATTTCTGCCTGGTGTTTGGGGAAAGTGCACATCAAATCATCTCAAACCTTGCCTTGTAGAGCATCTCTTCCTGCCCTAATGTCTCTAAACGGAGCAGTTATTTACCTGATCTTTACCCGGCCACTAAGTACAGAAACTTTGTAGCAATCTTCTTTCTTTGTTTGATATTTCTATAGACTCAGAGTAAAATTCCTGTAGAACCTACTACCAAAATGTCTCACACCATAATTCCATCCTACCATTCTCAATGCGAGAAAACAGGTCTTATTTGATTACCTGTGAAGGTGGATTGTTTGGTTAATATTTAAAATACTACCCTTAAACACTGTTCTGATGGTGTCATTATGTGTATTTGCAAACCTTTTATAGCTCCCCAAATGTTTGCCTTATGAAGTACTAAGTTCTCATTCTTAACTTCAGTGATCTCCAAAATATTAGCTAATTTCCCAGTTACCCTACATAACAATAAAACTAGGCTGCTGTGAACATGATTTGTACTTCCCCTTCCCTGTGTTCAGTTTAAGTTCTATAGTCTACTATGTTCACTCTTCTACAACTGTGCACTCTTTAAAATGCATCTTAAATTCCTCTTCTCTCATGGCTCCTTTGTGAACCATATACTAATGCCTCATTTAGGGTATATATTATTTAACATTGCAGATAGGTTTTATATCTTTTACCAGAACAGGAGGAACCCTGGTGTCATATCATAGTGGGCTACATGGGCTACAGTTAACAATGTCATATCATAGTGGGCTACATTGGGCAGTTAACAGTAAGGTCAGAAGTTCAAAACTACCAACCACTCCATGGGAGAAAGATGAGGCTTCCAACTACCATAAAGATTTATAGTCCAAGAAACCCATAGGGGCAGTTCTACCCTGCCTTTGAGGGGTTGCTATGAGTCTCAAATGACTCAATGGCAGTGAGTTTTTTTGTTTTACCAGAACACAAGAGTTTGTAGAAAGTACAAACTATCAGCTAGGGGAGTGCTGTCCCCTAGAACTTCTAACCGTGACTGCTATGCTCTATAGGTTCTCTCTCTAGTATGGCAGCCACTCACATAGGCGGTGGCATACATGTGGCCACTACCATACATGTGGCAAATAAGTACTTAACACGTGGCTAGTGTGTTCTAGATTTTAGTTTCCATTTACAACATGGTCTCTTGACAGATACGGCAGAGAAAAGAAACACTCTCAATCTTCACCTCCCAAAAGAAATCAGGACCTCTCCATCACCTAAGAAAGGCCCTGCATGGGGCACATGCAATTTCATTATCAGTCTACTCCACCAGGTCTTTTAAGAGAAAGGAGGCGCTCTCAATCTCAGTCTCCAAACAGAGATCATGTGAGGGAAATCAGAACATCTGAACCACTCTCCTCAAGATGAGGTCCCTCGAAAGAGAACAAATGAGTCAATAGTAAAACATTCTTCACAAATATTGAGCATATTTCAAACATACGACAACCCAAAAAGAATGACAATGTTAATAATGGCTAAAAGAAGTTAACTTTTAACCTAACTATAGCTCCATTAATTCAAGTTCTAATTCACTCTGTCTTCTGCTTCATACACAGAAGAAGACAAGATACATGACTGGGACCCACTAACATGAAGACATCAAATGACTTCATCAAAAGACAGCCCATGGTCTGGGAAAATATCTAGCAAAATCACCATGACCAAGGGGCTAATCTCTAAAATCTATGGAACACTGAAATACTTCAATAAGAAAACAACAACAAATAATCCAATTTAAAAATAGGTAAAAGACATGAATAGACAGTACACCAAAATGGCTAACAAACACATGGAAAATGCTCAAGATCACTAGCTATCTGGGAGATGAAAACCCAAACAATGAGAAGATGCCACCTTGCAAGGTCAATGATAGCCCATTAAGAACAAACAAACAAACAAGCAAAGAACAACAGATTCTGGCAATGGTGTGGAGAAATGGGAACTCTCATCCACTACTGGTGGGTCTGTAAGTGTGTGCACTCAATGTGGGAAATGATTTGGCAATTCCTGAAACAACTGGGAATAGGAATTCCTTATGATCTAGTAATATCTGGGTACATGCCCTAAAGAAGTAAGAGAAATAACGTGAACAGATATATGCATTCCCATGATCATGGCAGCAGTGTTCACTATAGCAGGAAGTTGGAAACAGCCCTAAATCCCATCAGGAGAATTGAGGATAAAGAAACTCTGGTACATACACACAGTGGAATACAATGCATCTCTACAAACAATTTGATGAAAACACAAAGCACTTCACAACATGCATGGACTTGGAGAACTTTATACTGTGTGAAGTCAATCAATCTCAAAAGGACAAATATTCTATAGGGACAACTACTATGAGGATTAACACTAATACAAAATCTGACATCTGTTCTCAGGACATGTATTCATTTAATCTGGTCTGCCAAACAACATAGTGGCATATTTGTTTGATGCTTATGAACCATTTATTACTCCTTTGTTTGTACATCTTCAAAACCATTTCTTAGAGGAGGCCCCACCTCACCTGGGGTCAGATTTTCATATAGGAGGGAGAAAGAGAGGTTCAAATAGCGTTGCTCCACAGGGACCTCAATTTAATATGCTCCTACAGCAGTGTCCGGTGGACTTTGATGGAAATGTATGACCAGAAGAGAAGGGGGGCTTCTGCCTTAGAGAAGGGGATTTCATTTCTGGGAGGCCTGGTGGGATGGTGGTTACCTGTTGGGCTGTGATCCTCAAGGTCTGCAGTAAGAAATCATCAGTAGCTCCTCGAGAGAAAGATGTTTACAATCTCAGAAATCCACAGTGGCAATTCTACCCGGTGCCATAGGGTCACTATGAGTCAGCATGGACTCGATGGCAGTGAGTGAGGGGTAAAGGAGGAAGGGGTACCTACCCCTGGGGATAGCACTTAACATTGCTTGTATAGATGCCCAATGGGAGAAAACACCCTGTGTTACTTTGCTAAACACATATCATTCTTGACCAAACTTCTTTCTTACCCTTGGCAAGCCAGCCATTGTATTAAAGACCACCTGAACTTTAGAGGTACAGCATTTTTCAAAGGCCACATTGGAAGGATCCAATTTGGAAACTTCTCCAAGTAACCTGGACTTTACCTTAAATATACCTGTTGCAGATTATAGGAACTGAAATCCTCCTTTGGACTTCAAGCGGAAACATTCTAGGGTGAGAAGCAAGTACAGTAATTGCTATCCTAACATCATAAACTTTGAAATCATTGAACTTTGGTTCAAATATCTTGCTTTCAAGGTTTCCCAATAATTGGCAACTTAGATCAACAAGTATGTGCCATTTTCATGGGGCTGCAACATGTTTTAACTCTTCAGGCATAATTTTGCCTTAGTGATTGAGTGTTATCAAAATGTTTGCCTTGTCTTTAACCCTCATTGTTTTCCTAAGCAGCGTTCAGTAGCTTATGTTTTTAATTTATGCAAATGAACATGCCATCTCTGCATCTGTGCTTGCACAGATGATTGTATAGTGAGAAATCAGTCCATGTGTTTGCTCATTTGCTACTTGTTCACTTCAGGCTAAATAAAGTAGGAGTCTTTGTTTCAGAATGGACTCATCATTTAGGAGGGTTAATTAAACTGACATTTAACCAGGGATCAAAAGCCCATGATGAATTTTTGAGCTGTTTCCCATTTGTTGCTGTGACAACCCATGCTCTACGAATAATAATTTACACGTGTATATCATGGTGAGCATTTCTCCTCATAGGGTAAATTCCAAGAAATCGGAATGCTGGCTTCAATGCATTGGTGAAGTTGAACGGTATAGGATGTTGCCACATTTTACTCTTTTAAAACATTCTACCAATTTATAATTCAGCCAGCAACATACGTGTGGGCTGGTTTTCCTAAAGCTTCATCAGCAGAGTTTTGCAAAAGTTCTGATGAAAAGAAGTAGTATCACAAAATAGTTTTAACTTTCATTTATCTAATTATAAGAAATGTGTCTCTTTTAATGTGCATAGGAATTATTTTCATTAGATCCCTAGTCAACTATTTGCTCAAGTCATTTGTTTAACTAAGTGGTATTAGAGAATGAGTTAAGTAAATTATGCTAGTTTGGGGGCACTTATAAACTTAGTCTCTCTCTATTTCTAAAAAGATCTGAGGTGGCTTACATTAGAGCAGGCAGGCAGAAGAGAGGACGGGGAGGTGGGAACTTTGCAAGGCACTGTGAGGCAGCCAGTGAGAAATCCAGCTTCACTAGGTTCTCGGCACCCTTTGGCTTGCCAAAATCCCACAGCTTCTTCTTTGAGTCACTCAGCCCAGGGATTTCGACTTCTGGAAGTTAGTTGCGATACATTTTAGTCTGGAAAGCCCAACTCAGGGAGAACTCGCCTATAGATGTCCACAGAGGAAAACGTTTTATTCCTTAGCCCCAAATCCTTGAATTTTTATTGCTGTATGTACATTGTATTCCATTCTTTTTAACACATCACCTTTTAAAACCTCTTAAATTTAGAAGTTGCTCCTCCAGAAGGTCTGTTCACGCAGAACCACACTGTTAGAGATAATATTCAGTAGAATGCTTCTCAAGTCTATTAGGGAAGAAATGGTAAGTTGGGGCATTAGTATTTGTTGACATGTCACTTGTCAATGATCTCTGTGGTTTCTCCAATCAAAGATCAGTAATTCCACTGGTTCCTGTTGCAGAATATCATCTTTTTGAATGCGTCTCTGAGCTCTGGACTTCGGAAGGCATATATGAAGGGATCAATAACTGCATTACACATAATCAACATACCATTTACCTGGAAGAGGGACATGTAGCAAATACAGTAAGGGTTATTTGGACAGAACGTCATTAAGAGGACGTGAAAGACAAAGGGGGCCCAGCAGAAGATGAAGACTCCAAGCAGGATGGTCAGTGTGATAGCCCCTTTCATATTGGCTCTGGGGAGGATCGAAATATTTCTAGCATGGGAACGGGCCAGCAGGAACATATGCACATACAGGCCTAGGATGAAGAGCAGCATCAGGGGGAACAGAGAAGTGAAGGTGAGCACCGTGGGGATGTGATGGGAGAAGACCACCATGGTGACGCCGCTTCCTGTGCAGAATGTCCAGATGGTCGCCAGGATGACAGCAGTTCGGCGTATGGTCATAATGCTGTGGTACTGTAGGGCATGGAATATTGTGATGTAGCGGTCTGCAGCAATCACCGACAGGCTGAAAATGGAGCCAAGCAGAGAGAGAATGAACATGGAATCCATGATGTCATCGGCGGTTGTTTCAAAATTGCCACGAGGTTTGAGATAACCCATGTTTCTGAGCATGATCAAGATATTTTCCAAGATCTTGTACAGGCTGCCCATCATATCAGAAATGGCCAGGCTGCAAATGAAAAAATACATGGGTATCTGAAGATTCTTGTTTTTGATCACAGCCAGAAGGACGATTAGATTCTCCAACACCCCAAATATGGAAATTGTGAAAAATATCTCTTCTGGCAATACAACAGGAGGACAGTCTGAAATATTTCTTCCTGAATCATTGATGTTTTCATATGGATTGATAATGTGCTTCATTTCTCTTGCTTGTAGTTAATCCACAGATGTTACTTGGGCCTCACAAAAAATTTCATTAATTTTCCAAAATGTTATCTACTTTGGAACACTTGCTAGAGATCTGAGGTAAAAATCACTTTGGCCACCTAAAAGAGAATGTATATACATATTAGTTGGAAAATAGGTTATAAAATAAAAAAGTCATAGTAACTTAAAACTCTATTATCTCAATAAATTATATTAATGAAATAATTTAAATAGAACAATTTACCCTCATCCTAACTACTCTGTAAATAACATCTTTAGTGGGATCTCCAGCCAAGATAAAAAAATTCTTTGCCTCCCCCCATTAACCTCCCCAATTTCAAAAAACCAAGTCCTGAAGAAGGAATAAAAAGAAAACCTTGAAAGAAAAAAAATGCAATTGTGAAAAGTGGAAAACCGGCACCTAATCCATCATAGACTTGGAGTAGTGCTTTGGCTTAATGGGCTGATAAGATGTTTAATTCTTTTGATTTTCATACATTCTCTTCTTGGGTTAGTGCCTGACCACATAGCATATGGAATAACGGTAAAAGTTTTGAAGCATCATTCTCAGAGCTGACTATGCAATACATGTTATCACTTTTATTCAAAAGGTAGCACTCCCAGGAGTGGCGTTTTGGGACACAGCATTGTTAAGGTGTGTCGAGGTTGGAATTGGATTGTGACAACTGAAAAGTCCAACTATCACTCAAGAGAGAAGAGTCATCTGGATTGTAATTAAACGGGCTGGACACATCAGGTCCTGGTGAGATATATGTACTTTTTTTTTCTTCGTTTAGCTGTTCAACATTTACGCAACATCATTACCAGGTCTCCTTATTGTTATTTTTTTCCCCTCAAGGTTATCCACTGTTTATTATGGTCCACACAGTTGAATGCCTTTGCATATTCAATGAAACACAAGTCAACACCTTTCTGGTATTCTCTGATTTAAGAGCTCTCAGATATCAGCAATGATATCCCTTGAACCACTTCCTCTTCTAAATCTGGCCTGAATCTCTCGCAGTTCCCTAACAATGTACTGCTGCAATATTGTTGGATGATCATAAGCAAAAATTTTGTTGGTGCTTAATAGCAATATTGTTCTATAGCTTGAGCATTCTGCTGGGACATCTTTCGTTGGGTTATGCACAAATATGGATCTGTTCCAGTCAGTTGGACAGGTAGAAGTCTTCCAAATTTCCTGGCATAAATGAGTGAGTGCCTACAGTGCTTCTTCAGCTTTCTGAGACATTTCAATGGATATTCCTGGAACCTTGTTTTTTTGGCCAATTGTGTTAGTCTGGGTACTTTAGAGAAACAAATCCACAGAAACTTATGCATAAGAGAGAGTTTTATATATAGGTTAAGTGCACATCAAGAAAACATTCCAACCCAGTGCTGCCCAAGCCCACAAGTCCAACATTAACCCATTAACCCACATGTCCAACACCAATCGACAAAGCCCTCCTCCATCTCACAAAGCAGACGCAATGACACAGACTGCAGGAGGAAAGCCGAGTCAGTGAATGTGTAAGAATCTCAGCGCTGGCAGAGGTCTCCACATGGCTGCTCCAGCACCTAGAGCTGTATTGGAGTAGGTCCATGTGGCTTCTCCTCGGGGATGTCTTGCAGGAAGTCAGCCTTGCAAGGTGAACCTGGGAACTGCTAAGGCAGCTGCACCCTGGTCTGATCATCACAAAACAAGAGACCCGAGAACTCGAAAGGCGAGGCTCACCAAGCCATTTATCCCTCCGCCCTTCAATTAATCCCACTTGTGTTTATCGGCCAGGTAGGCACAATAAACTAACAAACTCAATCCACCCCTTGCCCACCTCGCACCTGTACATAATTCTTTAGCTTCACAATTGCAATTAAGTAACAAATACACCTTAACCCTACAATCCTGTGAATTTTCCCCCCACCTATGAAAGTTTGTAAGCCAACCACTTCACGCCTTTATCTCCCCCAATTTTGAATATCCAATTTATATACCGCCCACTTACATCAACCCAGTGCTCTGAGAAGACAGTCATATTTTTCGACATGAAGAGTCTTCATTCCAGTTGGAACCTTGTGAAGTCTGCATCCATAAGCAAAGTCAAATCCAGACAGGCCATCCATAAAGTCAGCAACAATATGCACCATTCACAGGCTCAAAAAATCTCCATCTGGTCCGGTTCTGGTCAACTCAATGTGGGCTGCCTCACTCAGCCTCCACAGGGTGCCCATTGACTTTAGACCATGGGCTCTCAGCAATACTCAACAAGCCTAGCGCCCTCATGCTAGGTCATGAACTTTAGATCAGTTAACCTGCTCTCGTCTTCTCTTTTTCCTGTAAACCAAGTCCACAGGTGTCAGTGGCCAAACTCAACCCATCTCTTTATTGCTGCATTTCTCCCACTTCCACTCAACAAGTAGATCCAGGTGGTCACCTAGCAAGCATTTCAGCCTGCTCTCAGGCTCCCTTTAACATTCAGTCCTAGAGAGGAGTTTTCTTCATGGTTCCAGATTTTTTACAGCTTCTGACAAAGACTACTGGTTCCTGAGTGCTCCAAAACACTAGGTGAGGCATACATTCTCAAAGTTTTCTTTGCAGAGGTGGCCTACACCCATCTAAAGATCAAATTTTAATGGCTGAAAGAAAGTGGGCTTACAAAATTTCTACTTTCCTACTTCCCATGTTTTCCCCAGAAAACCACCGAGTAAACAGTGTGGCTTTATCGGTCAAACAAACATCTACCCTCCATCTTATGATTTGTTTCTCCAGTACCCCACTCCCACTCCCTCCACCCTTCAATTAACCCCACATGTGTTTATCGGCCAGGTTGGCCCAATAAACTAACTACCTCACCTTCCCTTAACTCTGATTTTTTTTTCATATAGTACAGCTTCTCGAACTATTTGTTCAGCATATATATTAAATAAGTATGATCAGAGGATACAGCTTTGTCACACAACTGCCTTTTGATTTATGTACAGGTTCCCCACGAGCATCATGTTCCGGAATTCCCATTCTTTTTAAGGCTTTAAATAGCTTGTTATGAACCACACAGTCAAAATGCCTTGGCATAGTCAGGAAAACACAAGTAAACA
>NW_022103900.1:39345163-39346895 GCF_000313985.2 Echinops telfairi
TGCTTCCTATATCATTCAACATTTTGTGCATAGGATCTTTCATATCACAATTCAAAGCTTGAATTTTTTTCATCAGTTCATTCCATTTAAGATAAGCACAGGGTGTTCTTTTTTGTTTTCCTAACTCTAGGTTTTTGCATATTTCATTATACTATTTGACTTCATCTTCTTGAGTGTTCTTCGAGATTTTCTATTCTTTGACTTTATCATTTCTTCCTTTTTGCCTTAGCTACTCTGTGATTAAAAGCAAGTTTCAGAATCTCTTCTACACCCCCTTCATCGTTTTTTTCTTTCCTGTCTTTTTAATTATCTTTTGCTTTCTTCGTATATGATATTCTTGATGTCATCCCACAGTTCAACAGGTCTTCTTTCATTAGTGCTTAATGAACCATTTCTGTTCTTGAGACATTCTTGAAATTCTGCTGGGAAATACACTAGGTCGTGTTTTGGCTCTCTTGGACTTGTTTTCATTTTCTTCCATTTTAAAGTACACTTACATATGAGCAATTGATAGTCTGTCCCACGGTCAGTCACTTCCCTTGTTTTACTTGCTGGTATTGAGCTTCTCCATCGTCTCTTCTCACAGATGTAACTAATTTGACTTTTGTGTATTCAATCTGGAATCCATGTGTATAGTCACTATTTGTGTTGCCAAAACTCCACATATTTTCCATGAATAAATCATTGGTCTAGCAGATTTTATCATTCAATGGACAGCTTTATTTCTATGAAGACCATGTTTCCCTACTACTGTTCTTCCTCTTTGTTTCCAACTTTTCCCATCCAATCACCAATAATTATTAATGCCTCTCAAATTCATATGTGATCAATTTCAGAATGAAGATGTTGGTAGAATTTTTCAATTTCTGCATTGCTAGCTTGAGTGTTGATGCATAAATTTGAATAATAATATTGATAGAATTTTCTTTTATGTGGATAGACATTATCCTATCACAGCAGCCTTGTACTTCACAATAGATTTTGCAATGTCCTTTTTGACAATAGATTTTGCAATGTCCTTTTTGACGATGAATGCAATGCTAGTCCTCTTGATGGTGCCTTTCGTGGCTTAGTATGGCCTGATTTTTCTGCTCACAATGGCCAGTGAAAGTCCATGTCAGCTCACTATCACCTAGAATATGGATCTTTATGGAACGCATTTCATTTTTACTCACTTTCAATTTCCCTAGATTCATACATCTTATATTCCAAGTTCTCATTATTAATTAGTGTCTGCAGCTGTTTATTTTCATTTTGAATCATGCCCCATCACCAAATGAAGGTCCCAAAGACCTTCATTTACTCCCACAGATTGTACTTCATCCATGCCGTGATAGTGGACTCTGTTTTAAGAGAGCAGCTCTTCTTCAAGTTATATTTTGAGCGACATCTTTTTGCCTGATGTCTGACCATGTTCTACTTTTACCATTAGGTTTTGGGTAACTGACAATGTGTTGATGCTGTCCATAAGGCGTTCAGTGACTGATTCCTCTGAAGTGGATGGCCTATCCCTATTTCATAGTCTGTTCATGTCTGGAAGCTCAGTTTGAAACCCGTTCACTCAGTGGGACCCTGCTAGTATTTGAAACACCAGGGACATAGCTTTCAGCATCAGAGGAACGCACCGAGGAACGCACAAGCCACCGCAGTATGACAAGCTGAAAGACACGTGGCAGACCATGCAATAACAATTGTTAACAGAGCACTTATGAAACGGATTTCATATTACGCC
>NW_022103900.1:39348250-39349674 GCF_000313985.2 Echinops telfairi
TCATGTCAAACTGCAGCCTGGCCTAAAACCTCTGATTTTGCTGTTCTGAAGAGACAATTCATTTTGGAGGGATGAAAGCTTAACTGCTTGTACCAAAAGACACAAACGCCAAGATTTGAATTTGTCATAATAATTTTTTTTAGAGATGTTTGCTGAGAGTTTTTGTGTGGCTTGAGTCAAGAATTCCCAGGTCAACATGTCCCAGGAGATAAGAAATAGGAATGATACTATTAGTCTCGATTTCCGTTTAGCAACTCTCTTGTAACTTTCTATCACATACCTCTCATGCCTATAAGCATGCAGCGCTGTTTACTCCACCCTTTTCCTGTCATGTGGCTCACCACTGTGCCCAGATTCTAGTGTGTCTCCCAAGTCACAAACATCTCTTCTTTTCAATAAAACTGTTTGCATTCAGGTTTAAGGGGAAGAAAATGAAAACAAGTACATGGTACTCAAAATATAATTTTAAATACATCTGAATTGAGTAATCATTTCAAGAACAGATTTGACACATAGAATACTAATTACCAAGTTGTACGAAGCCATCAAGAACATGATACATGAAGAAAGAAAGTTATTAAAAAGACAGAAAAATAACAAGAAAAGTGGGTGTCAGAAGAAACTCTGAAACTTTAGCTTTAAAAAACTACAACAGCTTTATTGGCATATAATTCACATGCCATACAATTCAATGGTTTAAATATGTTGAAAAGAGTTATGCAATCATCACCACAGTGAATTTTAGAACATTTTCTCCATTCTTGTACCCATTATTATTAATCCCCGCTTTCCTCCCAACCTCCTACCATAATCCTAAGGAACTATTAGTCTAGGTACTATCTCTATAGATTTACCTAGCCTGGATTTTATATGAAGAAAATTATACTGAAAACCACAACAGTAAAATAAAACAAAAACTTCAAAAGAAAGCAGGTTGTTCTCATTTCTATTATTAATCTATTAAATGGGTCCGAAAGGAAAACAAAAGCTAATATGTTAAAATTTAACCGACCTATATCTGCAGTTTCCAGTGATTTTCTTTTGTCTTTTTAAAAGTCATTTCATTGGGGGCTCATACAATTCTTATCACAATCCATCCATACATCCATTGTGTCAAGCACATTTGTACATTTGTTCCCTTCATCATTCTCAAAACATTTGCTTTCTGCTTGATCTCTTGGTATCAGCTCCTCATTTCCCCCCCTCCCTCCATGCTCCCCCCTCCATCATGAACTCTTGATAATTTATAAATTATTATTACTTTGTCATATCTTACACTGTCCGACGTCTCCTTTCATCCCCTTTACTGTTGGCCATCCCCCAAGGAGGGGGTTATATGTAGATCCTTGTCATCGGTTCCCCCTTTCTACCCCACCTTGCCTCCTGGCGATACCCTCCTGGTATCGCCACTCTCACCACTGGTC
>NW_022103900.1:39351376-39352461 GCF_000313985.2 Echinops telfairi
TTGTTTATCCAGTCTATCTTATCTAGATAGACCTGCAGAGATAATACTTTGCACAAAAACAAGAGAGAACAAAACAAAGCAACAAAACAAAACAACAACAAAAAGACCAATGGTTAAAAAAATAAAAGGAAAAGTAAAGCTTGTAAATAGTTCAAGGTCTGCTTGTTGACCTTTAGGAGTGTTTTCTGGTTGAGTCTGATGGGGTGCCATGTCCTGGCCCTGAAGTCTATTTTTGGCACTCCCTTGCTCTGCTCCCCTTGCTGTTCTGTTGTATGCCCATTAGTGTTTTGCCTCAGTGTGGTGGGGTCACATTGGTCGCAATTCCCACATTGTGTCTCCAGTGTTATCTCCTGTAGGGCTATGGATCAATGAGGCATGTTGTGTCTCCTAGTGGGGCCAGCCATATGGTCCTCTCTGTGCATTGGCTGCTCTGAGTGGGGATATCATCTACAAGGCTTGGTGGGCCAGGATGTGCTCCACTCTCTATTCCTCCCCTCTGGTTGGCTCCTGTGTGCTCTGATCAGACATGTCCCTCTCCCTGATCTGTAGCTTCAGTGTTGTCCTCTGAAGTAAATTCTTCTGTGGGGAGGGGGGGCTGTCCATGAAGTTGGGCTTGGGGTTGGCCCCTCAGACCTCTCTACTGGTTCCCTGCTTCATGCCAGTATGTTGTCCCAGGCAATTTTCAATGCACTCTATCTATATGAGGGCAAAACTATTCACATCCCTAGTCAATAGTTTGATAACATTTCAAGAAAGTTTAATCTGGGCGGGGACTCTGCAATGGATTTTGGACTTTCACTATCCATAGTTTTCTGCAAACTAGATGCTCAGAATTTAAGCTCTAATGAAATTCTCTCCTTCGATCTTGGATTTTATTATTTATAGTCCTTAGATCACACAGGCTGGGGTGCTTTTTCCACGTGGACTTAGCTGACACCTACCTTAGATGGCTCCTTGTATTAAGACAAACCTTTAAGAGCCCAGTTGCTATTCTTTCTTTTTATTTTATTATTTATTTATTTATTTTATTAAATACTTTTATTGGGGATTTTTACATCTCTTATCACAATCCATATATTCATCCA
>NW_022103900.1:39356397-39357658 GCF_000313985.2 Echinops telfairi
ACATATATATATATTCACTTACATATGTACATGCCTGTATTTAGACTTCTATAAAGGTCCTTTACCTCCTGCTTCTTTCCTGTATTTCCTTTTTACTTTCCTCTTGTCCCACCATCATGTTTGGCCTTCATTTGGGTTTAGTAATTCCTCTCTGCTACATTGCCCTTAATTAAGCCCCACTAGGCATCCTACACCTTTCTCTCCATTGATTTTAGTTTACTTGTTGTTCTCTCATCCCTGGGTTTGTTTCTCCACCCACATCCCCCTCCCATTCCTTTTCCCACCCCCCTTCTCCTGTATCCCCCCAGGAACCATTGGTCCTATTCTTTTTATCTCCGAATTATTTATCCTGCCTTTCTTATCTGATAGACATACAATTACATTAATAAGCACAAAAACCCCGCAAAGCCAAAAACAACAACAAAGGAAGTCAAGACCAACAAAACAATAACAACAACAACCAAAAGAAAGCCACTGACAAAAATGGAGCGGCCTATAAATAATTCAAGGTCTGTTTGTTGGCCTTTGGAGTGTTTTCCAGTGAGTCTGATCGGGTGCCATGCTGTCTCCAAAGTCTATTTTTGGTATTCCCTGGGGATTTCATCACTTTGCTCCCCTTGCTGCTCTGTTGCATGCCCTTAGTGTTTTGGCCCAGTGAAATGATGATGGCAACATATGTACAAATATGCTCGATACAATTGATGTATGGAATGTTATAAGAGCTGTAAGAGCCCCCAATAAAATGACTTAAAAAATCTCTATTGGGAGGGACTTTCTAGAGAAACTAAATCAGTGACACTCATAAGTATATAAGAAAGAATTTATATCAAGAAAGGAATTTATATATCAGAGGGTAATCCCAGCCCAATTCAAGTTCATGGGTCAGAAGCTAGGTGGAGGCCCTTGCTGACTCGCACAGCTGCTAGAGTGACGTACCTTATAGCAGGAAGACCACAAGCTGAGTCAAAGGGATCCAAGGTTGGCAAGCATCCTATCAGGCTGCGGAAATCTTCCAGGGTCCATCCATGTCCAGTAATGCTTCATGGTTTCATCATCACGTTTTAGGGAGGTGTAGTATTATTGCATCGTATGTACGCACTAGTTAAAAAAATATGATTCTACTGATTGGCATTTGGACTCTTTCCTGCTTCTTGCTATTATGAAATGTGCTGCACTGAACATGAGAGAGCATATTTGTTTATGTTCTGTCTCTTGTTTCTTTCAGGCATGCGGCCAGGAAAGGCATTGCTGGCTGGCATGG
>NW_022103900.1:39358402-39360003 GCF_000313985.2 Echinops telfairi
CCCTCTTCTCTGCTGTCCATCCCCCAGGGAGGAGGCTATACGTAGATTCTTGTAATCAGTTCCCCCTTTCTACCCCTTTCCACCCTCCAGGCATTGCCACTCTCATATTCCTTCTCCACATAAAGTTGGTAATTAGTTTTTCCATTTCTTTAAAGAAGGAAGTTGAGATTTGGATCAGAATTCTGTTGTATTTGTACAGGGCTTTAGGTAGTATTGACACTTTCACAATATGAGGTCTTCTTATCCTTTAACATGGGATAGTCTTTCATTTATGTAGGTCTTTTTTAGTTTCTTGTAATAAAGTGTATAGTTTTCTTTGTACAGGTCTTTTGTTTCTTTGGTTAGGTTCATAGGTATTTCGTATTTTGTGTGGCTATCCTAAGTGGCATTGCTTTCTTTTTAAACAATATGAACAGTGGCTGTGCAACTGGACTTGGTCAGATGGACACAGGATTCAAATTGACTACATCCATGGGAGCAGATGATGCAAAACCTCAAGATCAATAGTCAAAGATCAGAGACCAGGGCTGACTGGAACAGATCATCAATTGCTCATAATGTATGATATTGAACAAGAGTCAAAATACAACTACGAGTGTATCCCATCTGAATTTTGATAATGTCTCCAGGACAGAGTTGATTCATTTAACACTAATAACAGAAGGCCTGAGGAGTTGTGCATCAAGAACATAATACAAGAAGAAAGCAAAAGGATATTAAAAAGAAAGAATAGAAAGTGGCTGTCAGAAGAGACTGTGAAACTTGCTCTTGATCATAGAGTATCTTAAGCAAAAGGAAGAAATAATGACATAAAAGAGCTGAACAGAACATCAAGGGCAGTTCACGATACCAAAGTATTATAATGAAATGTGCAAAGACTTGGAGCTAGAAAGTGAAAAAGGAAGAACACATTCAGCATATCTCCAGCTGGAAGAAGTGAAAAGAAAATCCAAACCCTGAGTTACAATATTGAAGAATTCTATGAGCAAAATATTGAACAGGGCAGGAAGCATCAAAAGACCATTTACCAAACAGAGGAAAGAACTAGCAGGCAAAGGACATTTATAGAGGTCTAAATACAGGCATGAGCATATGTAAATATGTTTATAAATAATGATAGGGAAAATACCCGTGTACATATATTTATAAGTTAAGTATTAAGGTAGCAGACAGACATTGGCCCTCTACTCAAGTTCTCCCTTAATGCAAGAACACTTTGCTCGAATAACCTGGCATTCTGTGATGCTCACCCTCCTGACACAATCACTCAAGACAAAATGGGTACATAAGCAAATGTAGTGAAAAAGCCTATGGTGCCCAGCTATCAAAAGATATAGTATCTGGGGTCTTAAAGGCTTGAAATTAAACAAGTGGCCATCTAGCTGAGAAGCAACAAAGCCCATGTGGAAGAAGCACACCAGCCTGTGTGATCATGAGGTGCCGGTGGAATGAGGTTTCAGGCATCAAAGACCCAGATCAAAAAATTATATTGATGCGAACAAGGGGGTGGGTGGAGTGGAGACCCAAAGCCCATCTGTAGTCAACTGAACATCCCCTTACAGAAGGGTTTTGGGGAGGAGATGAACCAGTCAGGGTGCAGT
>NW_022103900.1:39361858-39381314 GCF_000313985.2 Echinops telfairi
CATCAATTCTTCTTTGATCTTCTTTATTTAATATCCAATTTTCACATGCATATGAGGCAACTGAAAATGCCATGGCTTGGGTGCACCTTAGTCCTCAAACTAACATTCTTGCTTTTTAACACTTTCAGGACGTCTTGTACAGCAGATTTACCCAATGTAATGTGTTATTTGTTCTCTTGACTTCCCTGAGCTTTGGTTGTAGATTTAAGGAAGATGAAATCTTTGACATCTTCAATCTTTTCTCTGATTAACTGGTCTATTTGACATTGTTGGGAAAGAAAATTATTCAAGTATAGGCCAATTATGGACCACAATACATGAATTTTTGACTTGTACAGATTAAATTCTAAAGTAACAATGCTATTTGCATGAACAGTGGGGGCTTGGTAATAGGGCACAGCTTTCAAAAACATTCATTCATAAAGGCAGAACCATGCCTACCACATTAATACACATTACAATAAATGCAAGGGTGGTATTAAAATAGTAAATAAAAGCAAGGATGGCATTAGAATAGTAAATGTGTAGTTTGGGCATTAAACTAGTAAATATGGTAGTTTCAGGCCACCATTCATTGAGCACCTCATCCTGAAGGCAAGATATCTAAACACCAGTTCTATTACCTTGGAATATCAGTTATCTGCTTCTTTTATACACTAGGGAGTTTTAGCCAGAAGTCCAAGGGCCACAGGTGATTTTGAGGTAAAGCTCAGTTCACTTGGTGGGGTTTGCACATCTAATCCATCTGGTGTGGCCTATGAGAGATGTTGCATTTACAATAGAATCTTAAGTCCTGTCAATCAATAGCACACCGCCTGGGTCGCGAAGGACTGAAGGAAAACTGAGGCAAGCAGAGTTTCAGTGAAATCCCAGCAGAGGAAGGTGAAGTGGCAGAGAGAGAGGCAGTTCTCAGAGTCCTTCAATCTCTTACAAAAGACCATTCCCCATGAAAGTGTCATCAAGCCACTATTTGATTGACAGGTTTTACTCCACCTCTAGCCAGGAGTGTCTATTTGACATAAAAATTATCCAACTAACACCCTACCTACAGCAATCTACAAATATAATGCATTTCTGCTCTGTGGTAGTTACATAATCTGTTGTCAATTTGAGACTAAGTGTAAATGGGGTGGCCTGTTAATCAGGTCGCAGCTTGATGACTAAAGAGATAAATAGCTTGTTGGACATGGGACACATGCACACTCCCTGTGAGACATTCCTGCTGAGAAGAAACATGGAGCTACGGGAGAGCCCTGGAGCTGGAGAAGCCACGTGGAGACGCCTGCCAGTGCTGACATACTTCCACTGCCATTGGATCCACAAGACTTTCCACCCACTGGTCTGCATTCGGTGTCACTGCATGTATTGTGTGAGTCTGAAGAGGAATTTATAGATTGGTATTGAACATATGGCCTAATATTGGACTTATGGACCTCATCTGGACTGGGCTGGGATGTTTTCTCAATATTCAATTGCTCTTGTATGTAAAGCTCTTATACACATATGAGTGTCTATGAATTTGTTTCTCTAGTGTACCCAGACTAACACATGATCCAAAGTCCAACTTCATTTTTGTGTGTGTGTATAATAAAGAGAGTAGCGATACCAGGAGGGTAAGGGAAAGGTGGGGGGAGAAAGGGGGAACTGATCACAATGATTTACATATAACCCTCTCCCTAGGGGATGGACAACAGAAAAGAGGGCAAAGGGAGATATTGGTCAGTGTAAGACATGAAAAATAATAATTTATAAATTATCAAGGATTTGTGAGGGATGGAGGAAGGGTGGGGGAGGGAGGCAAAAAATGAGGAGCTGATACCAAGGGCTCAAGTAGAAAAAAAATGTTTTGAGAATGATGATGGCAACAAATGTACAAATGTGCTTGACACAATGGAAGGGTGTATGGATTGTGATGAGTTGGATGAGCCCCCAATAAAATGATTTAAAAAATAATTTACAATAAGTTAATATATTAAAAAGTAATAATAACATTAAGTTGCCAGTCATTTATAAGGTTAGGGTGGAATGCAATACCCTTACTCAGGTCACACCCCTGATGACGTTTCCTCTGGAATGTGGCCCACATCCTATATAAGTAGGCTGAGAAGAGCTTATTTGCATCTGTGTCTGATCTTGCATCTGGTGCCCGGACCACATATTCTTTGGACTTGTGCCAATGGCCCACCAGATTGCCTGCGGACCTTGGGAGCCCTCTTCAGCCTGCCACCTGATTTGCCAACTTACATATTTGCCAACTGACCTTGGATTCATTAGCCTTTGCAGCCACAAGGCTGACCTTGGATTTATCTACCTTTGCATCCATCAGAAATCTTTCAGAAGACATTCCAACCTAGTTGCAGTGAGGCCCAGCACATACATATTCATTAACTATTTTTGATTCACTCATGAATAAATGAGCAGAGTTTGTCACCATCCTTTCTGCACTGCTGCTCAGGATCCACCCAAACTGTAGTACTCTTCTTTTCAATCTTGCTCAAAGCTTTACTTTCAGCTCTTTCCCTTTAATTATATCTTTTCCTGCTGGGCCGTGTGTGTATTATGTGTATTTGTATTGTGTACTTGTGAATGCATGCATATTGGTGTTTATGTATATGTGTATGGGCAGGTAGATGCATCTGTAGGTGTGTATGTTTATTGTGTGTTTATGAGTATGTCTATGTACTTATGCATGTCTGTGTGTATGATTGGACGGATGATAACATTTTCTCAAGGCAATGTAGGAAATAAAACTATGAAGAATGGCTGTTATTATAAAAAGACTGGGATCTCAGTTTTGGAGAGCGCATGTCCCTTTAATGGAATCAACAAAAATGATATGCTTTTCCTATCTACACCCATCTGATAGGTTCCAAGTCTCAAACACTTTGGAAGAGTACTTAGTAAGGATTGTGTTATTAATTCTCATTTTTTCCTGTTACAATTCAGAGAAAGTGTACCTTGCCCCAATTTATACCATAAATGCTATACATGCATGTGTTGATGGCAGATCTTCATAGACACGACTGCCAGTGGTGTAGTCCACTAATAAAGGCAACTTAACCACCATGACAGCAAACCTCTAGCTCTCTCAACAGAGAATCTAGTCAGGAGAAAGGGCGATTTCATGCATGAGTAAAAGAAGAATGATTTTTTAAAAACTTCTAGTTCCCTTAAAAAACACTGATTATAGTCCTTGAGTAAATATTAATGATGACGATAACTTAGATAAAATAGAGAAATCAAGAAATTCACTAACAGGGAAGGTTGCTTTAGATAGACATAAAGTTTGGCCTTTACTGTTATCATTTAAATTAGAAAAGTAATATATTTTCCCAGAAAGGATGAAAGACCATAATTAAAAAGATGAATTATTAGGAGGAATTCTTAATATACTCTTTTCTCAGATTTTTCCTAGTTGTTCTATTTATACTCCAAAAACATTTAAGAAATTGCAAAATTAGTAGGCAGGCACTTACTTTCATCGGAAGCAGGAACCTGGTCACAACGTCTGATAGTGAGTGAGCTTGAGGGGGAAGCAGGACGGGGCCCTTGGGCCAGGAATGCACCGAAACTCATGTATCACAGACGACAGCTTTCCTGTTTTCATAGCCTTGAAAAATGTCCCATGAAATAAACGGAATGCGTCTGATGATACAAGGTTAATAAAACAGAAGGATACATTTAAGTTGACATAATTTCCATGAGTTCATCTAGATAACGTTGCTTCTAATATTTATGATATTTAATATTATGTAATCTCGATCTTGCTCTTTTTCAACATCAGTTTAGATTTGCTTTTAGTTTTAGGACTAAGAGGTTTTAGAGAAAGGTTGTGGAATGTTTTTGCTTTGTTTTGTTTTAATTTGTAGCAAACTTCTCAAGACATTTTTCAAGCATTTGACTAGTTAATTTCATATGAAGAAGAAAAGACACCCACTATTCAACTATTCACATTTTACAAGACGAAATAATGAGATGGAGGGCGTGTGTGCTTAACAGTACATAACGGAGCCTGAGCCAAGAGAGAAAAGGGAATCGTCTCCTGGTAGTTCTCTGCTGTATAGCAACATGTAAATTGCTGCTCAATTATGCAAAACAAAGCAAAGTCTATCATTATTGTGATACAATATTGTTTGCTTTCTATTTGCTGAAGTGTAGAAGGAAGTGGTTTTGTTGGCATTAAGTACATCAGTCTAAATATTTTAATGTAGCATTGGACTGTGTTTTGGGATGGATAGGGGTCTTTAGACCCTAGTGGCACTTTATTTCTAAAAACATTAACTCCATTAGGTAATTTATTTGATAATACAGCTACTCTGGCTTTCTTCTGGTGGCTCTGTTGTTAAGTGTTGAGCTGATAACCTCCCCGTGGCTCCGTGGGAGAAAGACATAGCGAGTTGTGCTGCTAACGGTTACAGTAAGAGACTCCCGCGGCAGTTCTCCTCTGTTCCACGGGGTTGCTATGGGTTGGAATGGGTTTGATGACACCTACAAGAACCACCACCACCCAGTAAGTCAAATCCATGGTTTTCAAGTGCACATGGAACATTCACAGAAAATAAATAAATGTAGATCGATTTCACTACATTGATGGATATGAAGAAAAGTCACACCTTCTTTATCTCACAAGATGTTACGTATCTCTGTGAAGAGTAGCAAATTAAATTCATCTAACTCCTTAAAATTTAAATTGCTAATGTGTGTCTCAAGTCATTCAACTTCCTTAGGGTCTATCAATAGTGCGATTTTGTATAATTTTGTATGAGGTTTTAATAAACTCTGATTAATAAATATTGAAAAAATAAAAATAAGGACAAATCATTAACTCCAGCCCCAAACTAAAAGAAGGTGTGCACATGTGGGTGGTCTGGAAAAACTGAGGGCAAGAAGAAGGTAAACACCTTTTTGAATACAAAGTGCTCCCTTCTAGCTTCTCTCTGACGCATGACATGTTCTCCCAAGGCTCTCACAGATCCAGCGTCATTCTAGGCTTGGGCTTATTTGTGGTTGCCCGTGAGCTCTAGCAAAATCTTCTGGGGTGCAAATGAGAGAATTCGACAGGACTGTTTCCCTTAATAGAGTGAGAGGAAAGGTAGGGATTGTCCTCAGAAAATCAACTGTGCTCACTGGAAAAGAAAGACAACTTGTCCCCAACACCCGTACTTTCAGCATGCACAGAATCTTGGGCAAAGATCTATGGATCTGATTAGCTAGATTGAAAAACTGGTAGCAGAGCCCCAGGGAATGGGGCATCCGGCAGGCTGGCAGAGGGTGGGTGATGGGAATAGAGGGTGCTCTTGAGAAGGCAAGCCCAAGCAGGCTCTTTCTGCAGAGTCTGGGCACCACAGGAAGCAGCTGGAAGCCACTAGCAACAGTTTTGGAGAACTGTAGTGGTTTAGGGAAGGGAAGGTTGCCTAAGGGTTTGGCTAAACTCTAAGAAATAGCTTTTATTATTGTAGTTTCTCTCTTCGTTTAGGGCTATTTTCCTCCAATTTTGTAAAGAAAGGGGGCAGACATCTCTTGAAGTCGTTGAGTAGATGTGACATGGGACTTAGAGTGAGAAGACTTAAGGTTCTAACATGGGTTAGACTCAGGTCTCCATTTCCTCCTGTAAAGTGGGTTGGGATGAAGATTAAAGAAGATTAAACTTGTGAAAGTGTTTTGGTTAAGTTTAAAATTATACACCAATATTTGTGGTTTGTATTAGACTTGGCTGCTATTTGTTGTCGAGTTGTCTCTAACTCATGGCAACCAATGTGTAACAGAACAAAACGTTGTCCAGTCCTGAGCCATATTCATGATGATTGGTATGTTTTAGCTTAGTCTATGAAAGGTATTGGACTAGTCGTTTTTTTTTTTTAAAGAAATATCTTAGCTACGGGAATTCATTCAGCTTGTAAATATCTGAAAGCAAATTTGCCAGCTGAAAACTAGTAGCTCCACACCATTGACGAGTGCAGCAACGGTGCCTCTAGTGCCCTCTCTCCCAGTCTCTCCTCACTCGGGGACATGCAGGAGCTCCCATGATCTCTTCCTACCCAATCCAGTGGCTTATGCATGTCACAATGCCGCCTCCCTTACAAAACAAGTTAAAGAAGTTATAAGGGAAAGCGCTAGGCGACAGAAAAAGAAGGGACATAAAATGGGACGTAGAAAGGAAAAGGACATTCCATTCAGCCACACATAACATGCTGGGAGCCGGAGATAGCTCACAAAGATTTTTAAAGAAATAAGTGTCAAGGTCATAACAATTATGTGAACAGTATTTGTTTATGTCAGACACTGTCGTTGTCCTAAACATTTTAGATATCCTGACAGTTTATCATTATATTACGTGTATGAGGTGACCTTATTAACTCTGTTTCCAGGGGAGGTTCAGAGGAGCTGAGTCACTCATTAGTCTCAGCTAGGCAGTCAAGAGAGTACTGAGGGTTTGAAGATGGTTAGTCTGGTCCAGAGTTGTGCTCTTAATCACTCTGAGGAAGAAAACATATGCTATTGGAAAGGCTGAGCACAACTACTGTTTGTCTTATTTTTCCCAAGACTGGTGGTGGTCCTAATCATGAGCCTTGTTATCATTGGTGCTGGGTTGGCAGGGTTAGAGGCACCATTGTCATTGAGTCATTTGCCTTAGCACCTCACTGCTATGAAATCTATTCCAACTCAGAACATTTCCAGTTCCTATTATTGTTAGATTGTGCCCATGTGACTCATTCGGGCCAATCGACTTTGTGTGATGCTGTTATTTTGTTAAGTACCAATGACCTAATTCCAACTCATAGGAGGACGCTGCGAATGAAGCATTGTCCACGGCTACTGCAGCCTCACCATGGTTGCCGTGCATGAGCCCACTGTTGCCGCCTCTCTGTCAATTCATGTACTTGATGATCTTCCCCGGTTTTGCTTATCTTCCACTTCACCAAGTATGATGTCTGTCCAGGGACTAGTCCCTCCTAATAACACGTCCAACGTGCATGATATGAAATCTTGCCACCTCTGCTTCTTAAACGAGTTCTCCCTGTACTTCCTTCAAGATAGATTTGTTTGTTCCTCTGGAAATCAATGATATACTCATAGTTCATATTCCTCCCCAGCTCCAGAATTCAGATGCATTCATTCTTCTTTGGTCTTCTTTATTCACTGCCCAGCTTTCTCACACTCAGGAAGTGATTATAAATATTGTATGAACCTGTCGGTGCCAACTCTAGGGGGATCAGTTAAGTGCCGGCCTGCCTCCTCTCTCTCCTTTGTTTTCCTTCTGCAGAGGCCATGAACACTATGTGTTACATCAGATAAAAGGACAAAAAGCCTCTGTCAGCCTGGATCCCTGATTGACAGACTGGAGTACATTTCCTGGGGTTCGCATTGCATATATAATGAAAAATAAACCCTGTGTGTCACACCACTGGTATGTTTAGGTTAATTTGTTACTGTTCATGCTAACATATTTCTAGCTAGTGTTGTAATTCTCAAATGAGTTCACATTTATAAGCATTAGACTAGCTCCTAAAACAGTAATTTTAACAGGAGCTTGTTAAAATTAATACCAAGGTGGGGAATGGAGGGTGAAGATCCATGGGAAGTGAAGCCAGCATGACTCGGATCATGAAGAACTAAAGGAATGTGGTGCTTAGTTAGAGGAATGTGTTACAAATAGGTAAATCTTTTGCCAATGTAGCTATCTATGGAATATAGCAGAGAATGAAGCACATAGTATATGCTTACTGGTGACTAGTCAGCGCTGTCTTCTTGTTTAAAATGCAGTAGTGCCCTGCTGGGGCTGTGAGGGTAAAACAGAATGATTTCAAGATTGCAAGTTACTGATGAAAAGTGCTGTTGATGATAGATTCACACCCTAAAGTTGTTGTTTTTTTAATCATTTTATTGGGGGCTCATACAGCTCTTATCACAATCCATCCATCCATCCATGTGTCAAGTACATTTGTACACTTGTTGCCATCATCATTCTCAAAACATTTGCTTTCTACTTGAGCCCTTGATATCAGCTCCTCATTTTCCCCCTCCCACCCTGCCCCCTCCCTCATGAACCCTTGATAATTTATAAAGTATTATTATTTTGTCATATCTTACACTGTCTGACGTCTCCCTTCATCCCCTTTACTGTTGTCCATCCCCCAGGGAAGGGGTTATATGTAGATCTTTGTAATCGGTTCCCCCTTTCCACCCCACATTCCCTCCACCCTCTTGGTATCGCCACTCTCACCACTGGTCCTGAAGGGATCATCTGTCCTGGATTCCCTGTGTTTCCAGTTCCTATCTGTACCAGTGCACATCCTCTGGTCTAGCCAAATTTGTAAGGTAGAACTGGGATCATGATAGTTGGTGGGAGGAAGCATTTAAGAATAGAGGGAAGTTGTATGTTACATTATTACTACCCTGCACCCTGACCAGCTCATCTCCTCCCTGAGACCCTTTTGTAAGGGGGTGTCCAGTTGCCAACAGATGGGCTTTGGATCTCCTCTCTGCACTTCTCCTCATTTACAATGATATGATTTTTGGTTCTTTGAGGCCTGATACCTGATCCCTTTGACACCTAGTGGTCACACAGGCTGGTGCGCTTCTTCCATGTGGGCTTCATTGCTTCTGAGCTAGATGGCCTCTTGTTTACCTTCAAGCCTTTAAGACCCCAGATGCTATATCTTTTGATAGCCGGGCACTACCAGCTTTCTTCACCACATTTGCTTCTGCACACATTTGCCTTCAGTGATCGTGTCGGGAAGGTGTACATCATGGAATGCCAATTTAATAGAACGAAGTATTCTTGTATTGAGTGGAGGTCCAATGTCCATCTGCTGCCTTAATATTAAACCTATAAATCTATGCACGTAGATCTATTTCCCCATGATCCTATATAAATATATTTACATATGCACATGCCTGTATTTAGACCTCTGTAAATGCCCTTTGCCTCCTACTTATTTCCTCTATTTCCTTTTACTTTCCTCTTGTCCCACTATCATGCTCAGCCTTCGTTTGGGTTTCAGTAATTTCTCTGGGTTACATTGTCCTTGCAGAATCCTTACCAGGCCTCTCACACCCTCCTTGCCACTAATTTTGGGTCACCTGTTGTTCCCTTGTCCCTGGGTTGATCAACACCACCTCCTTTCCCCCACCTCCCCCTCTCCCATGTCCCCCTGGAACCGCTGGTCCCGTTGTTTTCTCCTCCAGACTGTTCATCCAGCCTATCTTCACACCCTAAAGTTTTAAGACAGTGATCAGGACTGAGTTTGATTGGAGGTGGGGAAGGGAATCTGATAGTGGTGGCTGCTTTTGAAATAGAAATTTAGACCAAATTCCTCTCTCTGCAGAAAACTGCCATTCGGGCTGGGGAAATTGCTGCCTTCCCTCACCCACCTCACCACATATGAAAAAGCAGAAGAGAGGGCCATCAAGTGCTCCTGCTTAGACTATGGAAAGCTGGCTGCACATTGTGTGCTGCTTCCAAAAACTCTCACTGCTACACAGCCCATTCCAACTCACAGTGGTCTTACAGGCTGTACATCTTTCTGGGAGCAGGAAGCCTCATCTTTCTCCCTCTGAGCAGCTTGTGGTTTTGAATTGCTGATCTTGAGGTTAGCAGCCTCAATATGAAACCCATGACGCCACCGGGCTTCTTGTACTGTAACTTAGGTCTGTCCCTTTTATTTAAGGTCACCAGATGTCCCGCTTTTGGCGGGACAGTCCCGATTTTTAACAATTTTTCCCGTGTCCCGCGGCATTTTTAAAAAGTCCCGATTTTTGGAAAGAATGCACGACAAGCTAGGGTATACGGTTTTCGGCTGCCATGTGGCTATTTTGCCAGGATATGAGTTTTATCAATGGGGTCCCGCTTTACCGATGTTAAAATCTGGTCACCTTACGTTTATTCTGTAGTAACCTGCCCGGGTCCAGAGGGTTCGTTAGAGGCTAACAACAACAAACCAAATCACTGCCATCGAGTTGACTTCAACTCACAGTGACCCTAAAGGACAGGATAGATCTGCTCCTGTGGGTTTCCGAGACTCTTACAGGTGTAGAAAGCCTCATTTTACTCCCTCAGAGCTGCTTGTGGTTTGAAACTGCTGACCTTGCTCAGGAAAGTTAAAATATGCATGTCTTGATATATTATATTCTCAAGGAGCTCACTTCAAGTAATACTAAATTCTTCTGCCTTCTTTCTTTTCATTCTAGTCATTTTTTCCCCCTCTTCTTGGCTTTTCTTAGTACTTCCCCTTACCTCTTAAGTTATGGACTTCCTAGATAGACTCTGACAGTCAGGATCTGGCAGGAAACACATGGCTTATTCAGAATAGATTAGCTGAGAGGACTTTATTAAGAGGCTATCTATGAAGATGCAGCAGAATATAACAAGACTACAGAGAGAGCACAGAAGCTTACAACACAGATAAGGGATCAGTCACCCTATGGCAACCCCCACAAGGAAGGAGTCTGGAGAGGGAGGGGTACCCTGTGCTTGTACCTTTCTGCCTGAGCTCCAACCAGAAGCTAGGGTTGGAGATCTGAGCTTACATCTCTCAGAAAGCAAGCCTTTCTGTGGTAGATAAGCACAGTCCCCATTATTAGGTTCTGCCTGAGCTGTCCTGGTTGCCGCTGCTTCAGGAGAGTGGGAGGACAGGTCTCAGAAGGTAGAGGCAACTTCTGGCAGATACTGAAGGGTCTTCAAGTGCCCATTCACTCGAAGCTGGCTTGAATCAATGCCCACTCAAGGCCTTGGTATTTCCGAAGCTTGGTTCTGCAGCCACATACTAGTTCTTTAACAAACATATTTTGTATAATCTCAAAGCTTAGGATTACACCAACTGCTTGAGCAATCTATAGCTGGGCAGGGTTCGTTTTAGGCTCTTGGAAGATACTTGCAGATTAGGCATTTGGTGGCTTTATGCTTCAATTACACAGTATTCCATTAGGGTTCCCTTTTGGGCTTTCATAAATACCTCTTTTCGACAGAAGGAGCTTAGATCTCTCAGAAAGCAAGCCTTTCTGTGGTAGATAAGCACAGTCCCCATTATTAGGTTCTGCTTTGCTAATTTAAATGAAGAAGTGAAATGGTTAAAATAATTGGAAACAAAAGGAACGGGGAATAATCTGAATTGTTACTAATTTTGGGATATTAATTATTGTTCATTTTGGTGTTTTCCTTAAAAAGGGAAGATAAGGCATTTGAGTTTTTTTCAGATAGTGCGTATGCACATGCCTATTTATTAAGCTTTATTATGATTTCTTAATGAGGATTTGTAGCAAATCCTAGATTTCTAGAACCTGGTAGGGAACCCACTGATCCTTTGTCTAAAGATTATGGTTGCAGATAAAGAAAGTGAGTCCCAGGGAGATGAAATGACTTTATGTCAACCTTTAAGGCTGGCTATCTTTTGCACCTAACAAGTTTTCTGGCCTTCTCTTTGATACGAAAAATAAATCAAAAGTGCTGCCATTCTGTTATATTGTTGGAAGTCTATCCTTTGTGCAATTGCCACTGGGGATATCATAATCAATATTCTCTTAGTCGTTGCCAGCCTCCACTTGATCTGAACTGCTGCCACTGGCATGTTCCCTTTACCTTGAACATCAGCCACTGCCTGCAGCCTGCTGACCTTGCCCTACTCTGCTCTGCTCCAAGCACACAGTGAGTCTTCCTTTTATTTCCAGAGCAATATCAACACAAGGCAATAGTGCTACTGTCCTAAAACTCGAGGTCTTCAGCCACACTGTATCCCTGATTCTTTCAGCAAGCATCTATGGAACGTTTACTGTGTGTCTGACACTGCTTTGGGTGCTAAGAATTTAGCAATGAACAAAACCAGTTGCTACATCACTATGTCTCCATTTCAGTGTCAGTCCCTCTCAGATGGTCTCCCTGGTAGTCAGGGATCTGATCCCTCAAAGTGGGGTTCTTTCTACTCTGTCCTCCCTAGTTGCATCCAGAGTTTCCTCAAATCCCTTTGATTCTCAGTGGACCAAATGAAAACAGGCCATCCTTTAAGCAACAGCAAAAACAAATTTGTCCAAGGAAAATACTCTTTACTTGATGTTACTGAGCAGCAATGAGTTACATGGTGAGGTGTTAACCACAAGGTCAGCAGTTCAAAACCACCAACCACATAGTGGGAGAAAGATAATACTTCTAGTCCTGTCAAGATTTCCAGTCTTGGAAACACAGGGGCAGTTCTACTCTGTCCTATAGGGTCATTATGAGTCAGAATTGATTCTATGGTAGTGAGCTGTTGTTTTTTGGTTCTATAGCTCTCCAGGTGTGGTGCTAGGATCAGTAGAAAGCTTATCTGGAAGCTTGCCTACTGTAGGGGTGGGCCCAGGAATCACCTCAGGAGATTTTAATGCCCCTACATTCTTAAAAAAAAATCACTTTACTGGGTTTATCACAATCCATACATCTATCCATTGTGTCAAGCACATGTGTACATTTGTTGTCATAATCATTTTCAAAGCATTTGCTTTCAACTTGAGCCCTTGGTAATCGGCTCCTCATTTTCCCCCCTCCCTCCCAACTTCCCCTCCCCCATGAATCCTTGGTAATATATAAATTATTGTTTTTTCATGTCTTACACTGAGCAATTTCTCCTTCACCCACTTTTCTGTTGTCCGTCCCCCAGGGAGAGGGTCATATGTAAATCATTGCGATCAGTTCCCCCTTTCTCCTCTCACCTCCCCCTCCTGGTATTGCTACATTCATTATTGGTCCTGAGGGGTTTCTCTGTCCTGGATTCCCTGTGTTGCGAGCTTTTATCTGTACCAGTGTCCATGCTCTGGTCTAGCTGGATTTGTAAGGTAGAATTGGGATCATGATAGTGGGAGTGAGGAAGATTAAAGAACTAGAGGAAAGTTGTATGTTTCATAGGTGTTATACTGCATCCTGACTGACTCGTCTCCTCTTTGTGACCCTTCTGTAAGGGGATGTCCAATTGTTTACAGATGGGCTTTGGGTCTCCATTCTGCACTTCACCTCATTTACATTGATATGATTTTTTGTTCTGGGTCTTTGATGCCTGATACCTGATCCCATCAATACCTCATGATCACACAGGTTGGTGTGCTTCTTCCATGTGGACTTTGTTGCTTCTCAGCTAGATGGCCACTTGTTTATCTTCAAGCCTTTAAGACCCCAGATGCTATATCTTTTGATAGCCAGGTACCATTAGCTTTCTTCACCACATTTGCTTATGCACACATTTTGTCTTCAGCGATCCTGTCTGGAAGCTGAGCATCACGGAATGCCAGGTTATTAGAACAAAGTGTTCTTGCGTTGCGGGAGTACTTGAGTAGCGGCCCAATGTCCATCTGCTACCTTAATACTAAACCTATAAATATATGCACATAGATCTATTTCCCTATCATTATATATAAATATATTTACATATGTTCATGCCTGTATTTAAATCTCTATAAATGCCCTTTGCCTCCTAGTTCTTTCTTCTATTTCCTTTTACTTTCCTCTTCTTCCACCATCATGTTCAGCCTTCATTCAGATTTCAGCAATTCCTCTCAGTTATATTGCCCTTGATCAAGCCCTACCAGGCATCCTATGCCATCCTTGCCATCGATTTTAGATCACTTGGGGGTTGGGGAGCATGTCTGATCAGAGCACACAGTAGCAATCAAAGAGGGAAGGAGAGAGAGTAGAACACATCCTGGCCCAACAAGCCCTGAGGACGATATTCCTGCTCAGAGTAACCAATGCACAGAGAGGACCATAGAGCCAGCCCCATCACAAGACACATATACGACGTACTTCACTCACCTATAACACTACGAAGGACAACACTGGAGGTACAGTGTGGGAATTGTGCCTGATCTGACCCCACCACACTGGGGTGAAATGCTAAGGGCGTGCAATAGAGCAGCAAGGGGAGCAAAGCAATGAAGTCCCCGGGGAATGCCAAAAATAGACTTTGGGGCCAGGGCATGGCACCTTATCAGACTGGACTGGAAAACACTTCTAAGGGCCAACAAATAGACCTGGAACTGTTTATAGGCTTTTCTGAGTTTTGTTTTTTTTGGGGGGAGGGGTGTTGTCATTGGATTTTTGTTGTTGTTGTTTTGTTTTCTTTTGTTGGTTGGTTTTGTTCTGTCTTGTTTTTGTGCTTATTATTGTCTCTGCATGTCTATCTAGATAAAATAGGTGGGATACACAATCTGGATGAGAAAACAACAGGACCGACGGTTCTGGGGGACACAGGAGAGGGGAAGGCAGGGGAAAGGAAGTGGGTGTTAACAAACCCAGAGACAAGGACCCCTACATTTTTGGTAAAGTAATTTAGCTCTCACCTACGTCAACCTTCTATCCCTTCTAGGTTTCCCTTGAAATATCCAAACACCAGACAAAAAACCTGTGGTCCACTGACAGTGACCTCACATATCAGAGTGTACTGCCCCGTAGGGTCCTCAAGGCTGTAATCTTTGATTGTAATCAGATTGCAACATCTTTCTCCCACACAATCATTGGTAGGTGTGAGCCGCCAACTTTTTGGATAGCAACCAAGTAGCCACTGCACAACCAAGAGTCATTATATAACCAAGAGGCTCAATAAAGGTCACTTCTAATCAAGATACAGTTACATTCAATAAGATCAAGTAAGAAAAGAAATACTATAAAATTTCTCACTTTTAGGAATAGTTTATTTATGTATTTTTAAAAAAAAATCTATGATGGGGTACGTATCACATTTAGATTTCATATTAAATATAGTAAATTATATAACAGTTTTAAAATAGCAATATTTCCAATATGTCAGAAATTGTATCCTTTTTAGGTACTTAAGTGCATGATGAAAAATATTGGAAATCACATGAGTTTTGTCCACGGGGGTGTAGGCCTCCAAAAATGGTTTAAAAATAATCTATAGTGTAAATGGTATACTTAATAGAAACCATTTTCTGGGATATGACCTCTGCTTACCTCTACAATCTCATTAGGCTTAGAGCTAGCCCAGCAGCACTGATGGCACAGCGGTTAAAATACTTGGCTGCTGCTAGACCAAAAGTTGGTGATTTGAACACACCAGTTTCCCTGAGGGGAAAAGAATTGACAAACTGTTTCTGAAAAACTCAGGTCATTTATAGCCTTGGAAACCCTATCAGAGAGTCCCACTCTGGCCTGTTGGGTCAACATGAGTCAGAATCTACCAGGTGGCACTGGTTTGGATTTGGTTAGTGCTGGTCCCTTCAGCTATCCACATTCCGCAGCCCTCCGCATGCACCCCTTCAAGTCTTGATGCTCTGCCTGAATGTCTTTGACCATTTTGTACCTCTTTGAGAGGTAAGACATGTCTCTTGCTCAAGCCTCCCATGACTCCCCCAAACAGGATGACAAACTCTCAGATTTGCTCCCGTCATGGGAGGAATGCACACAGGACACTCACTTCTCTATTTATGAACATTTGTTTGATTTTTCCTCTATTCGGTTGTGAGTGCCTTGAGGCAAGGACCGTGACCTTTCCTCCCCTATTCTCTTGCCAAGATTTTGTTGGAATTACCCAATATCCAGTTGCAATTACCTTAGGTTATAATTCTAATATATTTTTTTGTTTCAAGGTATCATTACACTACTCCTCACTTATTGACTATCTTGTTATTTAACATTTTCCATTAATGGCAAAAGTAAAAAATATCTGTCCAATTATTTTGTACATTAACATTGTACATCTGTCAGGTATGAGGTGAGAGTAACTGTGGCTGTCATGGTTATGAATAGCAGTAGAATATTGTCAGATATGGAAAACCTCATGAAAAGCAGAAAACATTTTCAGATATAGTGCCAGAAGATGAGCCTCTCAGGTCAGAAGACATTCAAAGCATAACTGAGAAGGATTTGCTCTCTCAAAGTAGGGCTGGCCATAATGATGTGGATTGATAATTATTTGCAATTGGAAGACAAAAACTGTAAACAAAGAGGAAGGAACAGTAGTTGGAAAATAGGGTCTTGGTGATAGAAATGAAGCTGGAGATCTCATGATACAATTTTTCAAGATCAATGACTTCTTCATTGTCAATATCTTTTTTCACAACACAAAAAGCATCTATATACTTGAATTTCTTCAGATGGAAAACACAGAAATGAAATTGGCTACATCTGTGTGAAGAGATGATAAAGAAGTTCAAAATCAGCAGCTAAAACCAGGCCAGGAGCCAACAGTGGAACAGACCGTCTATTACTCACATGTAAGTTCAGGTTGAACCTCAAGAAAAGGCAAATAATTCATGAGAGCCAAAATATGACCTTGAAACTATACTACATGAATTTTGAGAACATCTCGAGAACAGCTTTGACACATTGAACCCTAATGTTTAAACTTGAAGAACTGTGGGATAAGATCAAGAACATCAAACATGAAGAAAGCAAAAGATCATTTAAAAGACAGGAAAGAAAGAAAGAGAGAAAAAGTCAAGGTGCATGCTTTTTTCTTTTCTTTTTTCAACCAATGGTGCTGATAAAATTGGACTTCCACTTGCAGAAGAATGAAACAGGACCTAAACCTTACTCCATATACAAAAACGAACTCAAGCAGGACTAAAGTCCGTAATGTAAACGCTTTAACTATAAGATTCATAAATGATAAAATAGGAACAAAGGGAAAGGCCTTGATATATGGCAGAAACACACTATTAAACATAATGAAAAACACGGACACAGCAGAAGACAAACTAGATGAGCGATGCCTTCTAAAAATAAAACACTATGTCCACCAAAATACTTTAACAATATGACCCCCAGATAACAAGCACAGGAAGATCTCCTAAGCAACTATTGGAGATGTTCCACTAGGAATGATATCCCACACTTCCTGGCATTGAGATACTTGAAAGCTAAGTAGTTCCAAATTTCTTCAAGTGGGAGAGCAGCAATGTCTGCTGACAGACCCCCCTTTACCATTGACCCGCGTCAGGAGCTGCCTCTGCCAGTTACACCCTGCCCTGGCACAGGCCATTTGTTCCATCCTCTGAGGCAACCCCACCAGCCAAACCTCTGGGGGACCCGGTAGCATATCACATGGACAGCTGGTGCAGATATAACCAGCACCCAAGCTTCACTTTTTGCCATTTCCTTTCCTTTCCTCCTTCTTTCCTGCATTGTTTTCCAATGTCCTCCTGCCTACATGCCCCACCCACCCCCATGCAATAACACTACCAAGGAGCAGGAATGTCCATCCACAGGGGGGTTTTACTTCTTACTTCATATGCTTTTCTTCAGTTTTCATACTTTTGTTTCATTATAATACATTTATTATTTTTTTTCTAGTCCTCTCCCATTTCCTCTTCTAGTGTCATCCTCCATGTGACCCCACAGATCATTTTATTGGGGGCTCATACAGCTCTTATCACAATCCATCCATCCATCCATATGACAAGCACATTTGTACATTTGTTGACATCATCATTTTCAAAACATTTTTTTTCTACTTGAGCCCTTGGTATCAGCTCCTCATTTTTTTCCTCCCCCTCCCTCTCTCAAGTACCCTTGATAATTTGTAAAGTGTTATTTTTTCATGTCTTACACTGACCAATATCTCTCTTAACCCACTTTTCTGTTGTCCATCCCCCTAGGAGGGGGTTATATGTAGATCATTGTGATTGGTTCTCCCTTTATCCCCCAACCTTCCCCTTACCCTCCTGGCATCGCTACTCTCATTATTGTTCTTGAGGGATTCAACTGTTCTGGATTCCCTGTGTTTCCAGTTCCTATCTGTACCCATGTGCATGCTCTGGTCTAGCCGGATTTGTAAGGTAGAATTGGAATCATGACAGTGGGGGTGGGTGGTGGGTGGAAGAGGAAGCATTAAAGAACTAGAGGGAAGTTGTATGTTTCATCGGTGCTATACTGCTCCCTGACTGACTCATCTCTTCCTACTCTTTGTCTCTTTTATCCCCCCTTTTCCCTTACATAATCCCATTATCTCTTTCTTCTCTCTCTCTTTTTCCTCATGAAATATATTTCCGTGAAACTTATTCATGAGATTACCCCTTTTAAAATACATTTAAAATAAATCATTTTTACAAAAATGCTGGTCTTTCCAGACAGCCTCTTATTATTACTCTCAGTGCTTTTATTTTATTCTCTCTCTTCTTCCTTCCCACTTTCTCCACTTATCCCTCTCTATCCCCTTTTCTACATATCACCACTGTAGGCTTTCAAGCTCCTCTTAGACCTCTCCCATGCCACTAGACAGAGCCAAATACCTCTCCATGACCCAGCAGCGCACACACCTCTACGTGTGCCATAGTACCATGATGCTGAGGAAACCGCAGTCAACCACAGCAAATTAATAATAATAATATCATAAAGAAAAACCAACAAACACACAAAAATCACCCAAACCCAATCAAGCATCTAAACAAGAAGCCCTAGAACTACCAGAAACATTCTGAAGAAAGATGTTTAGGTCACTTCAAGAGATGTGGGGAACACTCTAGAGAACAACAGAAGAAATTGAAAGCTAAAATCCTTAAGCCCAAAGGAATTCCAGGAGACAAACAATGAGTTGACAGAATTAGACAACATAATAAAAGACCCAAGGAATAGAATAGAGGAAAAGGGAACTAGAATCAGTGAACTGAAAGACAATCATTGTGACTACAATCAACAAGTAAATTAATCAACAACAAAACAACGACAACGAAAGAATCAGAAGAAAGACTGAGGATGATATGGAACAGTATCCAGAGAGATAATCTACGTCTCATCAGGATCCCAGAACAAGAAGAAACAAAATTTACAGAAAATAGCATCAGAAGTCATGAAAGAAAATTTCTGAACATCATAAAGGAGGGGAAAATACTGTGTAAGAACCTGAGACAAAACCAAACAGGATAGATCCCCAAAGAGAAACATCACAACATTGGTGGTTAAACTATCCAATTTTGAGAAAAAAGAAAGAATCCTGAAGGCAGTTAGATAACAAACAACAACAAAAGAAAACAGCGACAGGATAAGGATAAGTTTGGATTTCTCAGCAGAAAATATGCAAGCAAAAAAACAGTGGAGGGACATATATAAAATTCTGAAGGAAAAACTACCAACCAAGAGTCCTATAGCTAACAAAATTATTCCTTAAATATGAAGGTGACATAAAGCTATTTCCAGGGAATGAAAACCTAAAGGAATCCATAAAAACAAGACCAGCATCACAGAAAATATTAACTAGTTCACTACGGATAGAGAATCAACAGCACCAGCGACAAACCAAGAGCAAGAGACAGTACACCACTGAGAAACTAACACAGTGATAGCAGCAATCAAAACAACACACAACTAGAGGAGGAACGGAGACACAACAAAATCACACGCCCAAAAAAGGTGGTGGGGGGAGAAATCAAACACAAGCACAGTAAAATAACAACAACAAATCTACACATATCAATAAGGACACTGAGTGTCAATGGATTAAATGCACCAATCAAAAGACAGTAGCGACCCACCTACATG
>NW_022103900.1:39381885-39387124 GCF_000313985.2 Echinops telfairi
GATAAGAGTTGTATGAGCCCCCAATAAAATGATTTCTTTTTTTAAAAAGGAGGAGTGGCAATGTTAATCTCTGATAGAACAGAATTTAAGGCAAAAAACTTAATGAGACAGAATGAGTAATACATAATGATTAAAAGAATAATGCATCTGGAAAATATAGCCTTAATAAACATATATGCACCCAATGAAAGACCCTTGAAATCCATCAATCAAATTCTCACAGAATTAAAAATAGAAATAAACAGCACTGCAATAATAGTAGGAGACTACCACGCATCACTTTCAAAGAGAGACATATCATCAGGAAAGAAATATAATAAAGAAATAGAAGAGCTAAACACCATAATCAGCAAGTTCAATTTCCTATACATATACAGGACATTCCACCCAACAAAAACACAGTATACATTCTTCTCCAAAACAGAGTATATAATCTAGAATAGATCACATGTTAGGCAACAAATTAAAAAATATTGAGATCCTGTAGCCCAGTTTTTCATATCACAATGCTATGAACCTGGAAATCATCAACGAAAAGAACAAAACAGAAACACAAATACATGCAGACTGAACAATGTACTACTGAAAAATGCCTGGATAATAGATCAAATAGGAGATAAATTATAATATTCTTTGAAAAAAAAAAACCTAGAATGATAACATATCCTACTAAAACCTTTGACATACAGAAAAAGTAGTTATCACAGGGCATACACATGAAGAAATAAGAAAGATCCAAAATCAACATTTTAGCACAACAATTAGAATAAGGGCAACAACATAAACCCTCCAAGAACAGCAGAAAATCAATAGTAAAGATTAGGGCACAAATAAATAAATTTGAAAATAGGAAAAGGAAGGGAAAAAATCAATAAAATACAAAGTTTTTTAAAAAAAGGATTAACAAAATCGAAAATTAAAATGCTGGCAAACTTAAAGGAAAAGAAAGAGAACAGGCAAATATCTAGATTAGAGATGAAAAGTGTGACATTACAAAAGATCCAAATGAAATAAACCAAATAACACAGTACTACAAAAGTCCGACAACAACTTTGATAATCTAGAAGATATAGACACATATGTAAAAATAGACCGTCTACCCAAATTAAAGCCAACAGATGTAGAACACGTGAACAGATCCGTAACAAGAGAAGGAATAGAGAAGATCATCAAGAAACTTCCAACCAAGAATGGCCAAGCATCAAATGGCTTCATATGGGAACTCTACCAAATATTCAGGGAACCGCTGTCACCAATTCTACACAAACTGTTCCAGAGTATAGAAAGGAAAAACAAATTCTCAAACTCATTCTATGAAGTAAGCATAACCTTGGTTCCCAAACCAGGCAAAGATCCCAGAAAGACAGAAACTTATAGGCCACCCCTTCATAAAAAATAGATGCAAAAATTCTTAACAAAATTCTGGCCAATAGAATCCAACAACATATTAAAAAAAATCAACATGATCAAGTGGGGTTCAGACCAGGGAGCAACATCCCCCAAACAATCTATGTCATCCACCACATAAATAAAACAAAGAGTAAGAACCACATGATTATATCAATAGATGCAGAAAAGGCATTTTAACAATATCCATTTTATTTCTAATAAAAACACTCACTAAAATAGGAATAGACGGGATATTTCTCAAGCTGATAAGGGCAATATACGCAAATCCAATAGCCAATATCACACTCAAGGGGAAAAACGGAAAACATTTCCCTGGAAACTTTTTTTTTTTAAACATTTTATTAGGGGCTTATACAACTGTTATCGCAATCCATACAGCCCTGAAAACTTTAACTAGAGAAGTTGCTCCTTATTATCATTATTTTTCAGTCCCATACCAGAGGTCTTAGCCAGAACCACTAGATAACAAAAAGAAACCAAGGGACTGCAATTGGGCAAGGAAGAAGTGAGGCTCTTGCTACTTTCAGAGGATATTATTTTTATATCGAGATCCCCAAGGAGTCCACAAAAAGACTGATGGAAACAATTGAGGGATTTGGTAAAGTAGCAGGATACAAGATTAACAAGTAGAAATCAATCAAACACCAAGAACACAGTACCATTTATAGTAGCCACGCAAAAGATGGAATACCCAAGGAAAAAACTTACCCAAAGAAACAAAAGACCTTTGCAAAGAAAACATTGCTATAAGAAACCAAAAGAGGCCCATACAAATGGAAGAATGTCCCATGTTTGTGGATGGGAAGACTTCATACAGTGAATATATCAATACTGCCTAAAGCATTCTACAAATGCAATGCAATTCCAATCCAGATCCTAACATTATTCTATAAAGAAATGGAAGAGGAATTGAGCCACTTCATATGGAAAAGGAAGAGGACCAGGATAACAAAGGAATTCAAAAAGAAGAACAAAGTAAAAAAAAAAAAAAAAGAACAAAATAAAAGATTTTTCACAACCCAACCTCAAAGGCTACTATACAGCCACAATAGTTAAAACAGCCTGGTATTGGTACAATGATAAATACACAGATCAAAGGAACAAGATAGAAAACCTAGAAATAGAAGTATCCACCTATAGGCAACTGAATTTCAACAAAGGACCCAAAAAACATTACACGGGAAAGGACCGCCATCTTCAATAAATGGCACTGTAAAAACTGGGTCTCCAGCAGCAGAAGAATGAAACAAGACCCATACCTCACCCCACACACAAAAATGAACTCAAGATAGATTAGAGGCCTAAATGTATATCCCAGAGAAAATTGGGACAAAATTTAGGGCCATATTGCAGGGCATACATGGACTATCAAATATAATAAAGGAGACAATCAGTAGAAGACAAAATATATGACTTATTAAAAATAAAATAAGTAGGTCTATCAAAAGACTTCATCACCAACCCTCGTTGCTTGTGTGAATAGTGTCCAATCACTTAAGAGTTTAATTTGTATAACTTAATTTGTATAATAAACAATTCATGTATTGCAGCCTAAAGTCAGTCTATATGTAAATAATTTCCTTTCTCGACTGTTTTTCAAATTCTGTACCATTGGCTAGGTTAATGATACTATCAATAGAATTACCTTATGCCCCAGGCGGATTATTTATAATGCTTTCTATCATAAAAAGGGTAATGATGTCTCTAAAGTGAATCAGAAACATATATAAACTATAGATATATAAATGAATTTTGGGCTTACACTTCATTGTAGCCCCAATCTAAGATCAATTAGTTTTCATGACATGGCCCTGCTTGATACTTGTCCTCACAAAAGGCTAACTGAAGTTATAGATGCTATATCAAATGTGATGAAGAAAGCAGATGGTACCTGGGTATCAGAAATAATAGTGTCTGTGGACTTAAAGGATTGTCTTCACACAACAGCCTTCTAGGTGAGGAATCAACTAAGTATACATAGAGGAAGCACATCAGCCTTTGTGATCCAAGGACTGTAAACAATAAAATCTAAATTCAAAGGAGGAAATGGTATTATAGCTTAAATTGTGAGCACCTGATTTGCAGAAGGCTACAGATGACAAACAAGGAGCGCTGATGGAGTAGTGGTTATGTGTTGGGCTGTCATCTGAAAGGTAGCAGCGAGTTTGGGTTTGGTATGGATGACAGTGGAAGCCCCAAATGCATTTGCAGATTCTCCACAGGGATTAACTGCCTGGTGAATCTCCCGTGACCATAGTTGAAGGGTGTGAATAGCCTTGCTATCATACAGAAGGCACTGCAAAAGGAGATTATGGCAGATATACTTAGGTTAAAATGTAATATCATCATTTGATCTCTCCTTTGACCCATTTTAAAGTTGTCTCCAGCTTTAATATTTTCTCCTTTCTCTTTGAGGTTTTCTCTTGTCATTATTTTTTTGGAGGGAGGGGTTGTTTATTTGCTTTGTATCATTTTATATGATTGTGTTTTGTATGATTTTCTTTATATGAAACTACAGATAGGTAGATCTATAGAAACAGTAACTCGGTAGGGAATGGCAGATGAGGATGAAGGGGAAATGGAGAGACAATAATCAATATCAGAAAAACATGTTCAGAAATTGATTGTGATGATGATTGCACAAATCTTCTTAATATGAATGAATGATTAAATTGTATGATAGGGAAGTATATGCCAATAAAACTATTTTTAAAATTTTATCAAAAGATTTAAAAAGAAAACCCATAGCCTGGGAAATTTTTGAAGCAATATACTGGGCAATAAATGATTAATAAACAGCAATATCTCAACAAGAAAAAGATGAATAACCTAATTTTAAAATGGACAGAGAACATGAACAGACATTGCATCAAAGAAGATATTCATATAGCCAACAACATATTCAGAATCATTAGCCATTCAAGAGATGCAAATCAAAATAATGATGAGATACCACCTCAAACCAGTATTGATGGTCAAGTTCATAAAAAACAAACAAACAGAAAATAACAAATGCTAGAGAGGGTTCAGAGAAATTGGAACCCTTATATTGCTGGTGAGGCTGTAAAACTGTACAGCTACTGTGGAAAAGTAGTATGAGGCTTCCTCATACAGCTAGGAATAGACATACCATATGGCCCAGCAATAGTTTGACTTAGTATATATATTAAAGAAATAGAGAGTACAGTACAATCAGCTAGATGTGTACCTGTGTTCATCACAGCACTATTTACAATAGCAAGTAGATGGAAACAATGCCCATCAGTGGAAGAATGGATCAATAAACTGATACATACACACAATAGAATGCTACCTATTGTTAAAGAATAGTGATAAAACAAACACCTCATGGCTTGGATGGATTTAGAGGACATTATGGTGAGTGAAGCTAGTCAATAACAAAAGGAAAACTATTGTATGAGATCACAGTTATAAATAAAAAGTCAAGCTAAAGATCTCCATACTGAAGGAAACGTACTTGGTGGTTACCAGGTAAGAGAAGGAAAGGGAGAGAGAGCAACAGGCTGGAGGATAGACTTGGATGAAGGAGAAGATAATAACCAACAAAACGGAGAAGAGGAGAACAGTGGAGGTGGGCAGGGCAAGCTACTGGGAGATTTGATAAGTTGTTTAAATTGTCGAAATGATGACTAATATGTAAACCTGCACACAATTCACAATAAGGGGTTTTTTGTTTGTTTGGTTGGTTTTTTTTTTAGTGCTTAAAAGTTTTTATTTAATGAAAGAGGTGTTTGATTTTCTTTTAGGTTGAAAAATTATGTTAGTTGTGTTAGAAAGGGTTTTCTAGAGAAACAAAACCAGGACACTT
>NW_022103900.1:39388147-39390223 GCF_000313985.2 Echinops telfairi
CAAAAGAGAAGATCAGTGGGGTTTGCAGAGTCATTTATCTCTTTGTCCTCCAATCAAACTGTGACCTCATTAATCCCACATGTTCTTATTGGCCAGGGTGGCACAATAAACCTACCTATCACATTAGTGTTTTCCCTTATGTTTTTGTCTGATATTAGACAGTAAACACATAGAATTATGTTATAATTTTATTGACTTTATTTTTTATTTGTTAAACAGAAACACAACTCTTGCTCTTTTAAAATTTTCAATCTGACAACAAAAAAGCCAGTGAATTTAACCTGGAAAGTGATTTTACCTCCTCATAAAGTTAAATTCAGTTGATTAAAAATTTGATAATTTGATATATACTGTTTCAAGATTATTATGTTCAAATCAAGTTAATCATTTATACTTGAGATATTTCCATGTCTTAACTAACTTTATATTACTTTTATAAGTAATTTCTATTAAGTTTTGTATTTTAAAAAGGTATTATTATGGTCCTATTAAGTGTTTTCATCTACAGTGAAAAAGAAGAGTGACAGTTGTGTGCGGATGCTGACCAATGTTCTGAATAACCACCTCTAGGAACAAGCAGCACAATACAGCAGATCAGTGCAAGCATCGAACAGTTTAAGGCAGAATACCTTCCAAAGGTGCCTCCTCTGTATAATAATTTCAACTGAAGCATTCTTCTATCTCTGTCTGATAAGGATCAGTTTGTCTTCATGTGAGTAGGACAGCAGTGGACATTACACGTAATTTCACCCAACTGATGGCCAGAAGTAGACGACTGCATAAGAGGCAGACAACTTACCCCAAGATTACAGAACAAGATCACATAAATAGGCATCAAATCATTATATTTTGCATATTGCTTTTTATTATATTTGCTATCATGTTATTATTGCATGCCTTTAAATTTTGTAAAGCTATAACTGATCCTGGATAAGTAAGAATTATATGTGTTTTGCAATGCATGATTGGGTATTTCTGTGTTTGGCTAGTTTTAAAATGATAGGCTAATGTTCTCTAAGTCATTCACCTAACTTACAGTACTTTTTTTTTTTTTTTTTAATGTAGCCACTTTCAGGGACCTTAATGATCTCAATTATCCTTAAGGCTCGTAACATGGCTTTACTGTTATTGCCAGCTTCTTCTTAATTTCTGCAGAAGCACATTCAAATAAGCAGAATCAGTAGCTGGCTTTAGAGTACTTCTTTTTAAGAGCCCTTCTTTCCTGTACATGCCATTCAGAGTATATTTGCCACGTTAGAAGAAATAACTGGTGGCATTGCTAATACTTACAGTTATTGTCAATGGACAAGCCTCTGCTTTATATTTAAAATATTTTAGAAATTATCCAAGTACTTATATTTAATTTTAATACTTTAACATATAATTCACATATCATACAGTATATTCAATGGTTCAAATATACTGAAAAGAATTGTGCAATCATCTCCAAAATTCATTTTAGAACATTTTCCTTTCTTGTACTCATATCAGCTCCCCATTTGCTCCCAATCTTCCCTGCCATAACCCTAATAAACTATTAATACAGTTAACATTAATCTAGTAGCTGCATTTAATTTACCTATCCTAGATTTACCTATTAATTTACTTATCCTGGATTTCATATAAAGAAAAACACCCCTTCCCCCCAAAAAAATCAAGACAACAAAAATAAACATAAAAAAACCTCAGTTGAAAAGATAATAGAAAATAATAAAACTGGAGCAAAACTAAGGAGCCTTGGTGGTATACAAGACGGTTGCAAGTTGGCCTGTGATCTGCAAGGTTGACAGTTCAGAACCCCTCGCTGCTCTATGAGAGAAAGATTGGGCTTTCTGCTCCCATAAAGAGTTAGTCTCAGAAACTCACAGGAGCAGTTCTACCCTGTCCTATGGAGTATATATGCTTTGGCATCAACTCGATGGTAATGAGTTTGAGTTTATTTACATAACAACTAAATGATTCCTTGAATGTAATCTATTCCATACTTAAGCTTTCCTAAAGGAATCACTGAAAATTGAGTGGTAAAACTCGGTGAAGAAATTAGATTGTGTTGGGCTATCTGAAAGATGTTGTCTG
>NW_022103900.1:39391775-39393768 GCF_000313985.2 Echinops telfairi
TGATGACAACATATGTACAAGAGAGTTTGATACAATGGATGTATGCATTGTTATAAGAGCTTTAAATGCCCCCAATAAAATGATTTATTAATAAATGGGGAAAAAAGGAATTGTATAGCTGTTTAGGCAGTAGAAGCACATCAACTTATGAGTGATCAAAAGGGTTTTAAATAAAATCCATTATCAAGAGGAGAATGTATAGGAGTCAAACTTCAGAAGTAGATTTGTGTGAATGGAAAAGTCTGAAAATGGAGGCCTCACTTCATTTTAAGTTTCTGATATGAATTCATGTCAAATTTTAAAGATTACTTTTTCTAATAGCAATTCTCCAGATTGACCTGCCCCTTGTCTTCCACCAAATATATGGCTAGAAAATGTTTGTTATTAAAAAGAAATTGGTGAAGCAACTGATGGCATTCAAATCAATAATTTAATTTGTATATTTAAAGGGGGAGAGAATGATGGCCAGTGTTCTATAGAAGAAAATGTATAACATTCTTCAGAAGAATTTCTCAAAGTCCCTCCCAGTGAGACAATGAGATATGTAAAATAACTGTAGCTTAACAGAAGCTTTCTCTTGCCAGGTGGTGATAATACTGCTGATACTCTCTGAGTTATGCATAACAATCAGGAATAAATTGTGAGTTCCAAGTCTCATGGTTCAGTATTACAAGTCTAAGTCTGGAATGGGGAGAGTTTGTGAGTTATAAGCAAATTATAGCTATTTTGATTTGAGTCAATCCTGTTTAAGTATAATCAATCTTCTTATTTGTTATTGTGGGTTTTGCCTTTCTCCAAGGGTCCAACAAGAGTTTGGAATGCTAATTGCTAGCTATACCTTGCTGCTGGTCAAATTGACACCTCTAGCTATCTTGGTCATTATTACAAGGCTAAAGGATTAGTTGGAAATTAAATATCAAGGCAATAGATCATTTTTCACATATCCAGTCTGATTTATGGCTTTTTTATTGGAAGAATAAATCAGTATAAATATATGAGAAATTGGGATGGTGTTGACTCCAAACCACTATGTTACTGGAAGGATGCTTGCCTAGCTAGCTTCTAACAAAATCCAGTTTTACTCTCTCTGTGTTCTACTTGGAGTGGTTGTTGACCTGACTCAATTGATCCAGGGTACAAACCTGAAATTTGTAGGTAACAGTTTCTACTACTGATCACATGGCTGTAGCTGGTATTTGGAACACCTTCTTTCACCACTCATCCCCTTTGCCTTCAGGAAACATCCCAGTCAGTTGTGCTGCTTCTTCTGGTGGGTACTAGTCATGTCACAATCGAGTTGCTGTAGTTTACCATTGACTTTAGTTATAGGCTGGAGTAGTACTTATAGACATCCTAAGGACTCTTCTAGACGCCAGACATATGCTTCTTTACCTCCATTGTATAATATGAGTCTGAATTTCCTTTGGTTGGACTTTTTCTTTCAATATTGTTGATTGTTGATCATGTGCTACCTTCTGATATAATTGCATATTGACCAGTTCTTTTTAGCTCAATATTCCTTCCACCTTCTTCTGATGCTTCCTGCACCATTCAATATCTAAGTTCCACTGCTACTCCATGGCCAGTTTTTTAGAAGTAAATCACTGGGTTCTCCTGTCCACATGGGTAATTCCTCAGGAATTGAAAATATATAAATGTATAGCTTTCACAATCACAGCAGCATGGAACCCATCAGAGTATGACAAATTGACAGACAAGTCATGTTTACCGTATATACTCGTGTATATAAGCCAAGTTTTTCAGAACATTTTAAATGCAGTTTTTGTCATAAAATTAAGTGCCTTGGCTGCTATTTGGTTGGGTTTATACTCGAGTATATACAGTATATATTTTAAAGCTCTTACATGTTGAATATATAATCACAAATGCTGAAGTTGATTAATTTTAAATGTATGGTCCCTTTTAAAGAAAATTCTTTGAAAATTATGGGATTACTAGGGCTACCTCCCCCCAAAATGGAAAAAAAAAAACC
>NW_022103900.1:39397090-39398193 GCF_000313985.2 Echinops telfairi
AGGGGCAGGCATCCACTTAGTATTTGGGGCTGGGACCAGCCCCCTAGACCTCTCCACTGATTCCCTACTCCGCGCGGGCATGTTGTCTTCACACCTTGGAGCACTGGGTTGAAGTTTGGTCCCTCTTTTCCTGTGGAGATATAAACAATACCCTCCCCTTGGGTGGGTTAGCAGCACAGTTTACATTAGCAAGACACTACATACAGCCCAAATGACCATCAGTAAAAGAGAATAAACAAAGTCTGGTACAGACACACAGTGAAATACTATGCATCCCTAAAACACAGTGATGGAACGCCACATGCCATGGATGGGCCTGGAAACCATTATGCTGAGTGAAGTTAGTTGATCACAAAAGGATAACTACTGTATGAGTCCATTGCTATGAGAATAGACAGCAAGATAAAGGCAGGCTTCTGGTCCCAGGCCCTGTAATCTTCTAATCTGATCTCCCAAGTAGTGAGGCAAATGAAGTAGAGGGCTTGCCTAGTGTCCATGACCCATATATGTACCTCTTAAAAGCCACCTCGACAAAAGATACCTCACCTTGACTGGGGTCAGTTTTTCATGATGGGGAGAGAGAGAAGACCAAGTAGTTACTGTGCTAACATTTAAAATTGTGCTGGCATCACTCCAAATCAACAGACAATCCTCCAACGGTGACAAGTGAACCTTACTGGATATTCAATTCAAGATGTGAGTCTCTATGTCTTGGAGAAAGCGAGTACCTTTCTGTTGGTGGGTAAACGGGGAGAAGTAACCTTCCATTGGGGGGAAACAAACAAACAAACAAATATGCTTAGCAATACTTACATAGAACCCAAGGGGTGAATACTGGTATTATGTTCCTAATTGGACACTTCTGATCTAGTTTCTACCCAGTTGCTGGTGACCCAGGCTGTGACCTATAGATTACTGGGACTTTAGATTCTGTTCTTTTGAGGCAAATAACATCCTTTATAGACCACACCAGAAGGACTTGATGTGGAAAGCCCACTACATGAATTGAGTTTTACTTCAAACTCATCTGTAGCACTTGACCTTAAGGTTGAAACTCCCTAGTACAAAAAGAAGCAGATGACTGATATACCAAGGTTGTAGAA
>NW_022103900.1:39400841-39402229 GCF_000313985.2 Echinops telfairi
CACACACACACACACCCACACCCCTGCCCCTGTAGGGGGAATTAAAAAATTTTTTTTTCTGTCATAAAATGATACTGATGTATCTAAAGTGAATCAGCAACACATATACACCATAGATCAGGGTTCCTCAAACTATGGCCCACAGGCCACATGCGGACTGCCGAGGACATTTATCTGGCCTGCTGGGTGTTTTTGCCCTGTTTATTTCTTTACTTCAAAATAAGATATGTGCAGTGTGCATAGGAATTTGTTCATGGTTTTTTTTTTATTAAAAAAACTATAATCTGGCCCTCCAAAGGGTCTGAGGGACAGTGAACTGGCCCCTTGTTTAAAAAGTGTGAGGACCCCTGCCATAGGTATATAAATGAATCAGGGTTCCTGTTTAATTCTAACTCCAAAATAAGAACAACTATTTCTTATGACATGGCTGGCTTGGTGCTCATCCTCATGAAGAGATCACTGAATATACGAGTGCTATAGCAAAGTGTAGTGAAGAAATTAGATGATGCCCAGCTATCAGAAAGAATCAGGTCTTAGGGGCTTGTCTCAAAACAAGCAGCCTCCTGAGTGAGGCATCAACTAAGTTTACATGGAAGAAGTACACAAACCTGTGTGATACAAGAATTATAAATAATAAAATCCAAATCCAATGGAGGGAATAATATCAGAGCTTAAATTGTGAACACATGGTTTTCAGAAAGGCTATGGATGACAGTGGAAGCCCAAAATCCATTTTCAGGATCCACACATAGACTAAGCCTCCACTGAATAACCTCTGATCAAGGTCAAGGGATGGTAATAGCCTTGTTATCAGACAGGGAGTTTTGTAAAGTTGATCATGACAGATGAAGCTAGGTTAAAACATAATATCTTATCATTTTATCTTCCTTTTGACCCATTTTAAATTTATTTCAGTTTTTTAAAAAGTGAAATAAGGGAAATCTGCATGGGTCAAGCCTCTGATGCATTCCCTCAGACCACAGACCAGGGATGTGAACTGTGTGGCTGCCGTGCATTGGGAAGCCTATGACTGCAGGAGCATTGAGGTTAAAATTCAACATCTCATCATTTGATCTCCCTTTTGATTTATTTTACATTTATTCTAGTTTTTAATATTTTCTGCTTACCTAAAACCCATCTGTAGGCAACGGGACATCCCCTTACAGAAGGGTCTCGGGGAGGAGATGAGCCAGTCAGGAAGCAATGTAGCAATGATGAAACATACAACTTTCCTCTAGTTGTTAAATACTTCCTCCACCCCCACTATCATGATCCCAATTCTACCTTAAAAATCCAGCTAGACAAGAGGATGTACACTGGCACAGATAGGAACTGGAAATGCAGGGAATCCAGGACAGATGAACTCCTCAGGACCAATAATGAGAGTA
>NW_022103900.1:39402716-39406251 GCF_000313985.2 Echinops telfairi
CTATCTATGCTCAGCAAAGGTATTGCTGGATTGTATGGGACTTCTATTGGTAGTGCTTTATGAATAGCCATATTGCTTTCCACAGTGGTTGTACATACTTACAAGCTGACTAGCAGTATCCTCCTATCTCTCTGTACCCTTTCCAGCATTTGTTATTCTTTCTTTTTTGGGAATTGAGCTATCATTTTGGGTATAAGGTTGATATCTCATCACTGTTTTGATTTGCATGTCCTGAATGTCTAGTGATTATGAGCATTTCCTCATGTGTTTGTTAGTCATTCAACTGTTATCTTGAAAAAGAGCATTTTTATTATTTCCAATTGAATATAGTTCTGTGCTAGTTAAAGAGTTGTATCTTAGTAAGCATTATCTGGTTATCTTGGTATGCTCACGGTTTATTTTGAAGCAGTGCTTTAGAATTTTGCTGAATTCTAAGAAAAAATGATATCTCTTCTAGGTTTATTGTTGCTTTTTAAAAAAACTTTCATTATTTTAAGATTAATTTATTCCCGAGCCATGAGTTTTTGCTTCTTCAGTTTCTTCTAAGAAATCTTTTTCTTTTGTGCAACCTCCTCTTCTGGTTTAGGATCAATTTGTTCCTTTTCAGTCAGGCTCATTTCAACGTGGCAGGGGGAGCTCATGTATGGATTGATCTGACCATGAGCTCTGTAAGTCAGTGGCGCATCCTGGGGGCTTTGTTCACCTGGATGTGCTCAATGACCAGAGAATCCACATCTAAACCCTTCAGTTCAGCATGACTTTCTGAATTTTTCAGCATGTGAAGCAAAAATTGAGCACTCTTTTTGGGCCACTGACCCTGAGTCCAACCCCACTGGGCACACCTACCAATGCCACCATTGTAACATCAGAAGGGCAGACCCTGCTTCTGCAGAGTGACGTCTTTCAAGTGCTTGGTGGCTTTCCGGAAATGCATGCCTTTGATGGCCTGGGCAGTTTCCCGGGTGTTTGTGAAGTGGACCCAGGGGTTCAACCCTCTTGATTTGCAGGGTTTTGCAGGGTTTTCTGGGTCAAGTAAGTAGCGAACCATTTGGGCTGGTCACTTTAGGCCTCTACAGTTAGAGCTTTATTGTTGCTTTTATGGGCAAAAATTAGAACCCAACATCCTCACCAGGAGGAAATAAGATGTATGAGATTGCATTCCACTGTTGGTGTACTAAGGCTGGAGCCAAAAGGATGTGACAATTTTGGCAGAAAACTGTTATGTTCATATCGGCAGAAAGTGAGAATGTTTTAACTTAACACCCGGCGCTTTCTGCCTGTTCTTCACATTTCTCCAAAACCTCACTACGGATGTTTATCCTTGATGTTAAGGATTGGAGTTGGCATCATGAAACTCCTGCAGTGATTGAAGGTGTCTAGTTTCCACCCTGTATTTTTCTTCCCACCATCTCTTCGGACAACAGAAAATATTTTGGTTTGTAACATCCCAGTTTTGTGTAGTTTAGTTATCTGGAGCCCTTTGTCTTATGTGGATTTGATCTTTGCCCTTGATTTCACAGGCAGCCTCCCACCGAGTTGGAAAGGAAAGGTGGCCATGCCTGGGTAAATGTGCACTTTCCTATAGTATCAAACTTGATCCATCCTCAGTCACCTTGAACAACCTCTCCCAATTATTCTGACTATACCTTCTCTTCCCCTTGTGCACATTGGCGTGAAGATTTGGAATGTTCATTTTGTCAGTACTATGGTTATTCACATATTATGTACCTCATAGTTTTAAGTTATGAAATACTCAATGATGCTTAACAAAATGAGGAATGATAAAGGAATATGGAAACATTCCTTACATGTAATACAGCGATGGGTTCTTCAGCCAAACCCTTAAGCCCTTTCAGCACAATCAGATGGAATGAAGTTATAGAGACTCTGGTCCCTCAGTGAACATCATGGGTTTTGGGCAATGATGATGAAAAATTGTCAAATTCTCGTAGAAAATGAGAAGGTTTCAAGGTCAGCTGAGAGGCTGGGTGCCTTAAAACCTGGGTGTAAAAACTGTACTGCCTGCGTTGTGCTGTTTGGGGTGGCATTGAGTCAGCTCTGAGTCATAATGACCCCATACAAAACAAAACAAGACGCTGCCCAATCCTTCACCATTCTCACAACCCTTGCTATGTTTGAACTTATTGTTGCAACCATCAATCCACTCTGCTGGTGGGTTTTCTTTCTTTCTTTCTGATGATCATCTGCTTTACAAGCATGATGTTCTTCCCCAGGGATTGGAGCCTCCTGATTACATGTCCAGAGCATGTGAGAGCAGGTCTTGCGATCCATGCTTCTAAGGAGCATTCAGAGTGTATTTTACCCCCAACACCGATTTGTTTGTTCTCCTGGCAGTTCATCCATGTTGTATTCAATATTCTTCAGAAACACCATCATTCACATACATCAATTCTTCTCTGGTCTTCCTTATTCACTGTCCAGCTTTTATATGCATAGAAGATATGATGGGCCAGGGCACAAGTTGCAATTATACAAAATCTTCATGTGGTCAGTAAGTGAACACTGCTAAGAATCAACTATTCTATAAACATTTGCTAGGGATCTATTTATCAGACACTGTATTGGTGCCACAGTACAAAGATCTCTTTCTTCAAGGGGTTCATTGCCTTATGAGTTCATTATTCTATTGGTTTTTCTAGTGTGCAGATAAGAATGATGTTTAAATGTATGCAAATATATGATAAAAAAAGTAAAGGCCAAAACAAAACAAAACAAGAATGCCAATAATTACTGGGAAAGATTTTAAGTTTAAGAACTGATGCATTTCATTATGTATGCATTAATCACTCTTCCTTAAATTATTTTTCTCTATATACTCTTCCATTTTACCTAGGATTAAAAGAAAAACAGTTTTCTACTGAACTTTTCCTTTTTTTTTTAGAAATCATTTTATTGGGGGCTTATACAACTCTTATCACAATCCATCCATCCATTGTGTCAAGCACATTTGTACATTTGTTGTCATTATCATTCTGAAAACATTTTCTTTCTACTTGAGCCCTTGGTATCAACTCCTCATTTTTCCCCTCCCTCATGAACCCTTGATAATGTACAAATTATTATTATTTTGTCATGTCTTACACTGTTTGATGTCTCCCTTCACTCACTTTTCTGTTGTCCATCCCCTAGGGAGGGGAATCTATGGAGATCCTTGTGATCAGTTTCCCCTTTCTACCCCACTTTCCCCTTACCCTCCTGGTATTGCTATTCTCATTATTGGCCCCGAGGGGTTTCTCTGTCCTGGATGCCCTGTGTTTCCAGGTCTTATCTGTACCCATGTACGTCCTCTGGTCTAGCCGGATTTATAAGGTAGAATTGGGATCATGATAGTGGGGGGGTGGGGGGCGGGCGGGAAGGAAGCATTAAAGAACTAGTGGAAAGTTTTATGTTTCATCTGTGCTACACTGCACCCTGACTGGCTCATCTCCTCCCCGCAACTCTTCTGTAAGGGGATGTCCGATTGCTTACACATGGGCTCTGGGTCTCCACTCCACACTCCCCTTCATTCACAATG
>NW_022103900.1:39406631-39407977 GCF_000313985.2 Echinops telfairi
ATAAATGCCCTTTGCCTCCTAGTTCTTTCCTCTATTTCCTTTTACTTTCCTCTTGTCCCACCATCATGCTCAGCCTGCATTTGGGTTTCAGTAATTCCTTTCAGTTACATTGAGAGGGAACTGCCAGAAGTTCTGGTTGGATTCAGAAGAGGATGTAGAACAAGAGATACCATTGCTACTGTCAGATTGATCTTGACTCAAAGCAGAGAATATCAGAAAGACGGTTACTTGTGTTTCATTGACTATGCAAAAGCTTTGGACTGTGTAGACCATCGTAAACTTTGGGTAGCCTTGAGAATAAAGGGAATTCCAGAACACTTCATTGTGCTAATGCACAGCTCTTACATGGACCAAGAGGCAGTTGTGCCAACAGAACAAGGGAATACTTCATGGTTTAAAATCAGGAAGGTTGTGCATCAGGGTTGTATCCTCTCACCATACTTGTTCAATCTGCATGCTGAGCAAAGCATAACTAAAACTGGATTATATGAAGAAGAATGTGATGTCAGGATTGGAGGAAGGCTTATTAACAACCTGCGATATACAGATGACACAACCTTGCTTGCTGCAAGTGAAGAGGCATTGAAATGCTTGCTGATGAAAATCAAGGATTATAGTCTTTAGTATGGATTGCAACTCAATGTAAGGAAGACCAAAATCCTCACACCTGGACCAGTAGGTAACATCATGATAAATGAAGAAAAGATGGAAGTTGTCAAGGATTCTGTCTTGCTTGGATCCACAATCAATGCCATTGGAAGCAGCAGTCAAGATACCAAAAGACAGACTGCATTAGGTAAATCAGCTGCACAATATTTCTTTAGAGTATTGAAGAGGAAGGATGTTACTTTAAGGACTAAGGTGTTACTGACCCAAGCCATGTTATCCTCCATTACATCATATGCATGCAAAAGTTGGACATTGAATAAGGAAGACCGTAGAAGAATCAATGCATTTGAATTGTGGTGCTGGAGAAGAATATCGAAATACCATGGGGTGCTAAAAGAACAAAAGGATCTGTCTTGGAAGAAGTAGCCCAGAGTGCTCCTTAGAGGCATGGATGGCAAGACATCGTCTTACATACTTTGGACATGTTGTCAGGAGAGAACAGTCCCTGGAGAAAGACATGCTTGGTAAAGAAGAGCAAAGCACTCAATGAGATGGCCACATCAATGGACTCAGGCATAGGAACCATTGTGAGGATGGTGCCAGACTGTGCAGTGTTTGTTCTGTTCTACAAAGAGTCGCTGTGGGTCACAGGTGACTCCATGGCACCCAATGACATCAAAAGCCACCCTTGGATTACACAGGCTAGTGTGCTTCTTCTGTGTAGGCTTAACTGGTAC
>NW_022103900.1:39408355-39414150 GCF_000313985.2 Echinops telfairi
TTAGGTCCTCATTTTTCCCCTCCGTCCCCGCTACCCCCTCCCTCACAAACCCCCTTCTTCAATGGACTACCGAAATCAGAAAGCCACCGTAAAACCCACTGAAGTCTCAGGGTGATGCTCTGACCAGGGAAAGTTTAGCGTGAGGGTGGACATTTCACATTTAGCATGTTGTTCTAACAACTTTTCACGAGCCGATCCTGACTTTCAGAGAATGAAATGAAGACGGCAGAATCACTGATCTGAAGATCCACAATCGGAACAACAGGAGCGCTGCTCTTTTGAGGGATGCCATGAGGACGGCGTCACTGGAAAGTCCAGATCGCCCAACATACTAACAACCAATGTTTTGAGGTCAGGTCCCAACAGGTCTCTGGGTTTAAGGGAGTCAAGTCTGTGCTGAAGGCAGAGAGGGAGAAGAAGGTACGGAGGATGTAAAAACAAATGGTACTTTTTTCCCTCTCACAAGGTGTTTGTGCCAAGGTGGCTCACGTGTGCCCATGTCAGGGGATCCCTCCTCCTGGGACCCCAGAGGGAGCCTCTCACAACTAGCAGGGCAAGGTGGTGTCTTCCACATTGATCCAGCTTTGGAGACAGCCTATGAGTGACACTTGCCCCTCCCTCCAAAAGACGACGATGAAGTGTTCTGTGTGCTAACAACATAGCTTTAAAAAAAAAGGTAAAACAAAATTCTGCATTTTTATAAAACTTGATAAAAAGTGTTTTGAACTGTATAGTCACCAGAGGTACACAGTTATCAAAAATGCACACACGTCACTTGGCATCTCCAGCACCTTCAGGTCTCTGTGCCTGGTCGGCGTTGGCATCTCCATTGTCTTCAGGGCTGTTCCCGTCCTCGCCAGCATCAGCTTTCCCCTTTGGGCACCTTCTCTCCCTTCTTGACAGGGGCCTTTTTAGGCTTAGGCTCTGGTTCTGGAGGAGCAGGTTTAGGAGCTAACCTTGCTGATCTCCTCTGAGGTCCATCCTTCACCTTGGCTTTTTCTCCCCTAGCATCCCCTTCAACCTTTCTCTTGGCAGGCTTTGGTCAATCCGGGGTCATTCTCGCCACCACTTCACACTGCTCGATGGCTGCTTGTGTTAAGACAAGCTCTTAACACCGCAGATGCTATTCTTTCATATAGCCAGACACCATCTGATTTCTTCACCACACTTTGCGGTAACACCCATATCTTCTTTGATCCCTTCATTAGGGTAAACACCAAGCAGGGTTCTGTCATAAAATGGATTGTTCTTAGGTTAGGACTTATGGTTAAGTGTGAGCTCAAATCCACTCATGTATCTCAAGTTTATATATATCCATTCATATATTTCAGGTTTATATACACCCGTTGCCCTTAAGTGGAAGCTTTTGAGAGATATTATAAACAACCTGCATGAGGCCTTTGGTAATTTTAATAATAGTATTACTAAATTAGCCAGTGATACAGGATTTAAAATACTATTGAGATAAGGGGGTATTCACATTTGGGCAACCTTTTCAGACTAAGATACATGGGACATTAACTTACACATATTAAAAAACAAGTAACTGAACCCTGACTACAAACAATGAGGATTAGACATGGGACACAAAGTTCAATAACACTCACTTGCTACAGCAGAACAATGTCTACAGAACTAAGACGTCTTAAAAAGTGAAGAAAATATGGAATTGGTAAATATATGGTAGTCTCACATTGCCTGTCACTAGGCAGCTTCAAAAGGAAGAAGTTTGGACTAAAGTCCAATGACTTCCACATCCACTACCGCAGAGCAGCGGTCCTCCTCGTCCCTCACTCGGGCATTGCCGCCTTAAGTCTGAAGAAGGTGATCGGTTCCTTTAATCTGCAACAGGTGTGTCGAAGGTAGGCAAACTCCAATTCGCTTGGTGGGTTTCGTGATTCAGAATCATCTGATGTAGCCCATGTATGCCAGTGGAGCTATTGGGGAAAAAAGAATACAAGGACCGATCTGGAAATAAACCAGTCAGGGAAGCATAGATAGCAAGGAGCAAGTCCAATGGGGTCAGATCCCCTGAACCTAATACAAGGTAGAGACACCCCCTACCTAGAGCAGGGTCTCGACACTTCCCTCCTGAAGTGTACTATTGCTTAGTAAACTATCACTTTGTTCTGTGTCCTGTGCAGGTGTGGTTTTGCCCTGCAGCCACCACTAGTGGGGAACTTGCTAGTGTCCTCGAGGAAGAGTACTATGATGACACAAAGCTGACACCTAATGGCATTGATTGGGGACCAAACACCAAAGAAAATCCTTTAGGAGGTTGAAGCTTGTCCAAGATGCTTAAAGATAAAGCAGGACCAGACTACAATATGGCGTTCACACAACATCCAAATCACATCATGCCCTCCTTCACGGAATGTAGCATGGGCATTAAGCAACATGTGCCTGTATATTCCAGAAAGGTCTCACCTCAGAGATTTGCTCTTCTATATAACCAAGTGTTTGATGGAGCCTGCTGTGTCCTCACACAAGCCCACAGCACCCTTCCCATGGGGTCTGGGAGCATAGAGGAGGCCATGCAAGGCCACTGCTTTGATGCCTTCTCTCTCTCCGGCTCCAGCAGCCACACGTACAGTTTTCTAAAAGGAAGGCATGCCCTGCACCATCAGCCCCCTCCTTCCTCCTTCCTGTGAATGTTGTAATAGTCAACTTGGTGTCAACTCGCCTTGCTTGGCAGTTGGGCTTCCTGCCAAGGTCCCTGCGTGTCTTCTCAGCCCGATGGTCCCTCATTGGGGTTGTGACATACTTGATTGACAAAATAAAGGCCACGAGGGGCATTTGTCCTCTCTTGTTGCCTGTGTTTGTTGAATTTGTATCGGCTGTGACTGATTCTACCTCATCCACTGCTGCCTGTGCCAACAGCTGGCTGTGGCAGCTCTGCAGCCTGTCACGTGTACCTGCCAAGGGCCCACCCCTGGAGCATCGGCCGCAGCGCCCACCAGAACACCAGCTCAGCTGCTGTCTTCCCAACTTCTTGTCACCGTCCTTCAGCCTGGTCTTCTGCTTCTGCTCCTTGGGTCTTGCCCAACAAGCTCACGAGTCAGGGAAGGGGCCTCAGGCCAGCATCCGCCCCATGGAAGTGACCGGACTGAGAAGCCTCTCAGCGCGTTGTGATGTCTCTTGTTATAAATCGTATATATATTTATAGACATATATATGTGTTCTGGGTTTGTTTCTTTAGAAAATCCTATCGAATACACTGGACACCACCGTGGCCCTTCCTCTTTTTTTCCACTAGAGCACTATCTGGGCACCCCCCTCTCTGGATACTACCTCGTGTATAAGAGCTCAGCTCAAATATTCCCTCCCCAGGGAGAACTTGCTCCTATAACTGTCACACTCCCCTCCCAGAGGGGCTTACGCTTCCACTTCGCTTCTTTCCGCCAGAGCTGTCCCCCATGCACCGTCCCATTAGCCCAAAGTCAACTGAGAGACTCTCTTCCAACAGCAGACCGCAGCAGCTCCTCCTTCACATCTCAAGAACCCTGCCTACGGCACTCTGCCCCCATCTGCTGCGGGAGTAACTGCCCTCGCCGCCTGTCCCCCCAGACTGCGACCTTATCAGGCGTAAGGGAGACATTGTGATCTTCTCTGGGGTTTCAGTGTCTACAAGAAACATCGGGACAATATAGTACTTGGGGATAGGATTACTCAGAGTTTGAAAACGGTATTCTTTAAATATATTTAACTGATTTAAGTAACTGAAATGATTACAAGGATTGGAATATTGATTCAAACCTTGCTGCTTGAAAATAAACTGTTTCCATAATAACAAAAAGGAAACACAGGGAGGCCTGGTGGCATGGAGGTTACGCGTTCATCTGTGATAAACTCACAGGGGCACTTCTGTCCAGTTCTGTACTGTCGCTAGGAGTCACCATCAACTCGATGGTAGCGAATGAGTCTAAGAAACATGGTGAGCGAGGGAGTGGATGAATGAATGAATGAATGAATGTTCAAGACATGAGCTCATCCTCAGGCCACACACCTCTCCAAATCCTTGACGTTCACATGCTGCGGTGGGACAAGCTCTGGGACAAGGTGGCATTAGATAAACCCGATGAAGTTTCCTCTGGACAATTAAGGACAGACCAATGTGGGCTGTGCTCCCTGCCCACACTCTGGCCTTCTTGACCCTGGCTCTTGATAGAATGGAAGGAGTCCATAAAGCAATAAAACTTTATACTTACACACTCTCACACATTCTCTCACAACTGATACACAGTCAATCACTCACACACACTCTCTCTCTCCCACACACTCTCTCTCTCCCTCCCACATACTCTCTCTCTCCCTCCATCTAATAAAGATCCCCGGTTCTGTGGCCCTTTCTGGAAGTCTTTGTGGAAGGGACTTTCGTTCCATGGTTTGAAATCCCACAACCAACCCCCTTTCTCCTCGGAAGTCATAGCCACTTTGCTCAGTGTCACCCCACCCAGACCAGCCTCATCCCGGCTGCAGATCCTGCTTGTATTGGATCCATCGGCGGATTCCACTCGCAGCCACAGCAACGTGTTCAGGAATGAGGGCCTGATCCATTTCCAGCGAGTGGAACAAAGAAGAGGGCCACAGGGCCTTCTGGGAAGAAAAAGTATGTGATTCTCTGCGGTGTGCAGACCTATACCTGCAACTAGTACAGACTCGCTCAGACAAGGTTGACACCCAGATGGCAAGGGAGCCTGGGCAAAACTCCGAGACTGGGCTGCAGCCTGCCCTCCGTCCACGGCAGACCTCCAGGGGAGCCCAGCTGGGGCTTGCAGAGTGAATGGGCCCCTGTTGGGTCACCTCCACAGCACCCCTGTACAGGACCCACTGTTGGGAGTGCCCAACAGCGGCAGACGGCGGATTTGGAAATTCTCATAGGCAGGCCAAGGGGCGGGCCAGTGGGACTGAAAGAAGCAATGATCCAACCCAACCCAACCCAAAACGAAGACCCAACTGTTGCTGTCAAGTCAACCCTGGCTCTTAGTAAGCCTGCCATGCGGAGAACCACCCCATAGGGTTTCCAAGGCCGCCAATTGTGACGGAAGCAGATTGCCCCATTGTTTTATCCTACGGAGCTGCTGTTGGGCTCAAATGGCTGGTTTTTCCATTCCCAGCCAAGGGTTCCTTAGAAGCAATGCCAGGTGACAACACAAATCCAACTGGGAATGAGGTAGCATGAGGCCAAGTCAGTGGGCGGTCAGGGCTACCGTGTGCTGGCCAGAGGAATGGGCCTGGGGAGTTCCCTGAGCTGGGGGCCTGAGCCTTCTGGCGTGTGCTGAGATGTCGGTAGGTAGTGACAAAGCTCATTGACATTTTAGAGATGCTCGATCGCCACAAAATAAAGTAGTATTTATTTCCCACCAGCAAAGTACTTGACAACACTTAGAGAAACCATTTAAAAGACCAGACAAACAAAAAACTCACTGCCATCCAGTCAATGCCAAATCATAGCGACCTCCTATGAGTTTCTGAGACTGCAACTCTTTATGGGAGTAGAAAGTCCCTTCTTTCTCCAGGGGAGAAATAATACACGTCAATTTTCTAAAACTTCTAATGGGGTTCCAAATAGCTCTTTATTTCCCAGGTGGCCTCACTTCTGCACAGAGGTCCAGGTGGTGCCAAGAGACCCTTGGCGATCTTGTACATACACTACCTGCCCCCTGACCCCAGTGACTGGCTTTTTGCAGGCATTGCAATCACTAATCCTGGCCTATCCCTCCAACACTGCCTTGTCCCCACACTGTGACTCTTGGAGGCTGGAGGGAAGTTAAGGAAGGAGGGCTGCCTAGAGC
>NW_022103900.1:39414558-39443890 GCF_000313985.2 Echinops telfairi
TGGAGAAGTAGCAGAGCCAGCCAATCTTGCCCCTCAACAATTAGCTACGTGGGCTCATGTCTATGCTGCAGGAATGAGGGAGTGAATGAACAGATACATCTTTCAAAGTAGGCACAGCTAGAAATGGGCTCCCCAAGCCCCACTGTTCTAATTTCTATTGCTCACAGACATTGCAGTTAGCAAAGCCCATTATCCGTGGCGCTGTTCGGCAGGACTGCTAACTGCGAGAACTGCTTCTTACCAGGTTAGCGGTGTGAACCCACCAGCTGCTCCGTGGGCGAAAGGTAAGGCTCTCTGCTCCCAGAAAGATGCACAGCCTCTGAAACCCTCTAGAGCAGGAGTTCTCAACCTTCCTCATGCCGCGACCCTTTCATACAGTTCCTCATGTTGTGGTAACCCCCGACCATAACATTATTTTCATTGCTACTTTAAAACTGATATTTTGCTACTGTTATGAATCAGGAGACCCCTGTGAAAGGGTCATTTGAGCCCCCAAAGGGGTGGCGACCCACAGGTTGAGAACCGCTGCTATATAGGGTCATGATGAGTCGGGGGTCAACCCAATGACAGTGGGTTTAGGGTGTGAGTACATTACTAGATCCACTAGGGTCCTTCCCCCTAGAGCAAAGCCTATGGCTTCTACAAAATAAACTGAGATTCTGACACATGCCCATTCGCTTGCTTGTAAGAAATCCCCCGAAAATAAGACCTACTTAAAATGTTGCCTTTCGCTGAAATATAAGGCATCCCCCCAAAATAAGACCTCCCCGAAAATAAGGCCTCCCCGGAAGCTACTGTAACTCTGGACTCTGGACCATAGCGGCAGGTGCCGCCACACAGCTCACTGTTGGCCTGGCCACAGCACAGCTGGAGCAGACAGGAAGTGCAAGGTCTCTTTTAATAAAACAACAAATGTGTACCATATTCTTCTTCATGGAAAAATAAGACATCCCCTGAAAATAAGACCTAGCGCATCTTTGGGAGCAAAAATTGATGACACTGTCTTATTTTGGGGAAACAGGGTACTATAGTATAGATTCACCTAGAAAAAGACTTCTCCCACCCATAGACCAGGCCGACTTCCCAGCCCCACTGCTCTGGTTCCAGTCCAGGCCAGCTGCTGCACTCACTGGTTGGCCCAGCATGAGTCCACGGTGGAAGGAAAGCCTAGAGCTGCCACGGTCGTGGCTTTGGTAGTGGACGGGGTAGCAGAGAAGAACAAGGAGCTCTGGGCCCTGTGCGTGCTCTGACCGACAGCCCACAAGCCTTGCCAGACACAGGAATTCACCGCGTGTTTGGGGCAAATGGCTCACGTTGAAGTCCCTGTTCCACCCTCATCAGGTCATTGAATCTCCTTGGGTCTCCGTTTTTACGTCTGTGAAAAAGAAGTCCTGGCCTCTGACCCCTGGAATCCTCGGCTTGGGCATCTCCCAGTGCATTCTAGGCACAATTGGCTCTTCAGTTTCTCATCTCCGCCCCAGCGTTCCCCATCCCGACATTTCCCAACTCACAGCATTCTATCCAGCCATCGGCAAGAAGCCAGGGCAGTAACGTTTGAGGTCAGGTCTGGACCAAGACAGCTCTCCAAAGCAGCTGGCCTACTGCCAAAGGAGGCTCTTCCCAACCAGCTCCACTTCCTTCTCTTTCTGGAAACCATGCCCCTTTGATCTGCAGTCAACGCTGAGCTCTGCGATTGCTTGTAAGAAAAGGTACTATCACTGGCAACCCGTCACCCCTACAAGTTCTCACCCCCAGCCTGTGTCACCCCCACCCCACCCCCACATGTCCCAGTACAACAGCTGACCAAAGAGGAGGGAGAATAAAGATAAGCAGGCACTGTCTGAATGGTTTTTGTCACTTTGTTGTTGTTGTTTGTTTCTGTTTGCTTCATTTTCTTTTGAACACTAAGATTTATTTAAAACAGCACACAGACATTTGCAGGGCGAGGCCAGGTGGGCTGGTATCAGGCCCCAACGGCCCCTGGGGCAGACTGGGCCTCTGCACACCAGCTGCCAGGACAGGAGGGCCTGCGCCCAGGGGTGCGGCCAAAGCTTCAGGCAAGCAGGACAGCCCACAGGTCAGCCCAGCGTGATGCCCAAACCTGGCCCTGCGTGCCGAGCAGCCAGCTGGGCACACATGCAGGCCATGTCCTGGCTGCAGCACGGGGAGCTCAGTTACACAGCACAGCAGCTTCAGGGACGCCGGTGAGCTCCACGGGACGGGACGGCTGCATCAGTCTCAGGAAGCAGCCTAACCTTTGAGTGAGCACTCTTCAGTTTTGTACTCTCCGCGCAAGTCCCTCTCTGCTTTTCAAAGTTTAAAAACAAAAACAAAGGGAAAAAAAACAAAACAAGAAACACACATTGTTTTGTTTGGGAAAAGGTGGATCTTCGCTGGCCAGAGTACATGGGCTGGATCACTGGACCCGCTCGGTAAAGTTCTCAGGGAAGACGCCCTGGCATTTCTCCAACTCTTTGTGCTGGTTCCAATCGCTCTCCTTGATGCCCATCAGCCAGCCTTCATCCTGAGGGAGACAAGCACTGGGGTCACCTCAAGGTCGTGGAGGACGGGGACACAAGGGCCTTTCAGCCCCACTGGACATGCACTTTCCTGGGGATCTGCTAGGAAGACAGCTCCCTCCTACCCACCTGCTTATCGCCTCCAAGCCCACCACACCTGCCTGAAGGACAAGCCCAGACCCAGACCCACCTGGCCCAAGCCACTCTGCCTGGGGCAGGTCGAGCTTACTTTGTGGCTGGCTGATTGGGCCCTTGTAGCCCAAGGGCCACGTGGGCCTGATTTTGCTTCAACCATCCCTTTGCCACACAGCAAGGAGCTTAGTGCCACGGAGGACAAGCCCCTGAAGACTAAGCAGCTGTCCTCCCAAGCTTCCTATCAACCACAGCAGAAAGTTCTGGTGAGATTTGACGAGTTTAAAGTGTCTAGAGTGGCCCAAGGCTACCACAGCAAGTCTTCCAACAGAGTGAACTTGGTCTTGGCTTCAAAACTCATTTTTAAGGGGTGTCTGGTGCCCAACCCCTTACTCCCACAGGAGTCTGCAGGAGTCATAAACCCTTGCCCTGTACCGGGGCAGGGACGTTTCTTCTTTCTGCCAAGGGCCATTTGGGTATTTATAGCATCGTTGGTGTGCCATTCAAAAATATCCACTTAAACATCCGCTGGCTACATTTGGTCAAACCTTTCATGAAATCACCCCTAGTGATGGCTGAAACGGCTTCTCTTTGGTGAGACGTGTGATGTGGGCTGCTACTGATGATTTCATAGACCTTCTACGGCCCTAGGGTGGGTATGTTCCCCACCCTGCCCCATCGGGACTGGGCCAGCCAGGCTGGGCCTCAGAGGAGCTGGACCAGCTGGGCCTGGGACCTATCTGTGTCCTAGGCATTCACCTCGCCATCCTTCTCTGCCTTGTCACAGCCACTAGTTCGGTTCTGAGCCCTCCCTGCCCCGCTCTGAGTGACCTCCTGTGGATCTGGGTCCAGGAGTCCTCCTCTTCTTGAAATCCCACCCACTAATTGGATGTTTCTGCAAAATGTTCAAGAAACTGTGGCACTCAGGGTTCCCACCTCCCTGCCCCGCCCCCATGGCTCTCAAGTCTAGGCCCAATACCCTTTTACCCTTTACCGTGATTGGCCACAACTCAAACACCTCCCCCTACCCTCGCTCTGATAACTAATTCACACCAACGAGGTTCGCGGCAGAATGGATTCTGTGAAAGAAGCTAGCATCCAAGCAGGCCCCTTGTGCCATGCTCAGCTGGTACTCAGAGAAGTGCAGACCGCCACACCTCACCAACTGCCACCGGCTCACCAACGGTGACATTAACACCGACGGTCTGTGGCGACATGAACAAGAGTCGCCCGCACCCCCCGCATCCAGACCTGGCAGGAAGGGGCAACCCTGGCAGATTCTGCATACTCTCAGAGTGTGCCCAGAGCCAGCCTGGGCCCAGCGAGAGCCTGTCCTTTGAAGGGACTTACTAAGGATGAGAAACCTTGGCAAAAGGAAAATGACTTGAAGTCCCTGGGGCCCATGGGTGGCCTGTCCTCACTGGGGGGTGAGTGAGGGGGGGCACAAGATGGCATGTGGACAAAGCCCTGTTCAGAGGAAAGCAGGCCTTGGGCAATGTGGCCAGAGGCAGGCGAGAAAGAAACTCAGGCATGGGACCCACAGAGAGAGACCCGAGCAGGGCCTGACGTGAAGAGGCGGTGGGACAATGGAAAGCAGAGAAAGCCGTAAAAGGCAGGCAGGCAGTCCCAAGCCCAGAGCAGTGCAGAGACAGGGAGGGAGAGCACCCAAAGGACAGGACGTAAGCACACAGGGAGCCGGAATCTTTCCCATCAAAAAGCAGTCAAGCGGAGTCCAGCCCTCAGAAAGGGTCAAGTCTGCGGGCCTTGGCTGCCCCCTGCTGGCCTGCTAGCAGCCCTCACCTGCTCATCCGGGTTCTGGAAGGGGATCACCAGGACCACGTCGCCAGCCTTCAGCTGCAGCTCATCTGTATCCGTCGCTGTGTAATCATGCTGGGCCTGCACCTGCAGAGGTGTGAGGTACGACGGTAGCCGGAGAGGGGTGGGATCTCTATCTCATCCTCTCATCTGTTCCTCAAAGGTTCTGTTCTTGGGTCCCACCCCCCACCCCGATTCCTGGCCCTGCACGATGCCCCAGAGCTGGGGTGGAGTTGGGTGTGGAGTGGAGAGGGGTGGTGAGGAGGGGCCCCGAGGCCACAGGCCCAGGGCTCCTGTGCCACCTGGGTTGTGAGGAGCGGTGTACCAGAGCCGCCACACCACCTCCCCCAGGGCCACCCGTCTCCCAGGGCCCACTTGCCTTGAACATGAATCCAGGAGGCAGGTCCAAGCGCCCAACCCCACTGCTGCCCTCCACGGCGCCATTCACAGTGGCTGAGAAGGTCTCCACCACCACAGCCGGCAGGGAGCTCTGGGGACAGGAGGACAATGCCGGGGACAGGGGGTGAGGGTTGGTCAGAGGACTGTGCCTAATGGCAGAGCAGCCTGCCTCCAGGTGCCAGAGCAGGGCTGGGACAGAGCAGCACAGGCACCAACTGGGCACCCCAAGCAGACAGGCGGGCGGGCGGGGGCAACACAGGACGAGTCCTGGGGGCTTACGGAGGCGGCTTCACTTGTCGCTGTCTCCTTGGACTCCTGGGCTTCCGACGACGCAGGTTCCGTCCCACCAGTCCCCTCCACGGCCTCTCCTGGCTACAACATAAAGGCCACGCAGGTCAGACCCTGCCCAGACACTGCTACCAGGACACAAAGTCAGGCCACAAGAGGGCAGCTCTGAGTGCCCTAGTTGCCAGTGGCGGTATGCCTCATCCAGAAAATCGGTCCCAGGCACAGACAGTAAGCAGCTGGAGTGAAGGTGCTGGCAGCCCCGGAGGGACCGCTGCAGGGCTCAAGATGCCCCTCTCAGCAGGCTCTGGCCTGGAAGCTCAAGACTTTGCAAGGCCCAGCCTCCTCCCATTCACTCCACCCTGCCCACCCCTGGGCCACACTCCAGAATGGCAGCATGTGCCCCACAAGAGCCCTAATACAGCGCTGCCCATAAGTCCAGGCCCAGGGAGGGTGTGGTAAAGGATGGACCACCTTGGACACTGTCAGGCCCAAGTGTCAGGCTGGTCTGGGACAACATCCACATGCTTATAAGGTATGGACCCTCAGGCCAAGTTACTCGATCAACTTTCCGAGCCTTTGTCTGTCAAAGGGGGCTATGTCCAGCTCATAAAGCCAGGGAACAACAGAAATGAGGACATTCTGGAAGGTGCCAACAGCACCCAGGAGGTGCTCACTCTCAATGCTCCTCAGGGTGAATGAGGGTAGGGAGGGCTGATTTGGGCCCAGCCCCTGGAGAAGTGCCAGGCAGCTTATGCAGAACTCAAGGTCACCGGCTTTAGAAGCAAGCTGCACTGCAGCCTCCAGTTCAAGGCTCTGTCCTCGCCCTCGGGTCTATAACGGCTCTGTCCATCGTGCGTGCGCCCATCCCCTGGGCTCTTCACTATGGCACGTGATCCTGGGGACCGTGGACATTGCAGAGGGGGTGGGCAGGCACTTACTTGAGCAGACCTTGGCTCGGCTGTCTGGCTGGGCCAGGACACAGCAAAAGCATCCTTGCCTGTGCTGGGTTCCCCGGAAGGCAGCTCGCCCCCAGGGCTCTCTGTGGGCTACAGATGGCCATAAGGAGAAGGCGGGAAGGGGGTGGGGAAGGCCAGGGAAAGTGGAGGGCAGGGTCATGAGACAGAGAAGACAGTCAAATCTGGAATGACCCAGTGCTGGGGGAGGGCCATGGGAGTGGCAGCAGGATCCCCTGGGAGAACCCTTGCCCGGCCTCTCCCCCATCCCCGCTGGCCTCCTCTGTCCCACCACCACAGGAGAACAGAGCATGGTTGCTATGAGCAGCCAGCTTCCACTGAAATCTCTGCCCAGATGTACCCACTGCCACACACCTCCAGGAAGCATGATCGAGAGGGAGGTGCCCCTGCTGACAGGCAAACTTCTGACCTGGTGCCCAGCGGTCTCAGCCCTCCATGCCCACAAGCAGAGCGGTGACCAGGGTGGGCTCCTTTGTTCCCCTGCATTTAAGCCCCAGTTCTCCGCAGCCAGTGGCATGGCGGTAGGCCCCCCACCTAGGGGCCTGGGGGAGAGAGAACTTCTTCTGGAAGGATGGACTCCCTGTAGCCCCAAGATTCAGAGCAACTTGGCATAAAGCCTCCAGAGCCCAGAAGCCCCCACAGGCTTGGGGATGGCCCACCCAGGTGTCGCTCCAGGGGCCTGGCCGGAGACCACACCAGGCTTCATCCTAGGCAATATGTGACCTTTTCTTGCACCTCCATTTCCTGAGTTGCCAGAGGATGGTGCTGCCGCCGCCCTGCATGCACCAGCTCTGCCATCTGCCAGGTCAGTCTTGCTCCCAAAGGGCATCTCACCTCACCCTGCCTTCCCTGCTTCTCCTAGGCCATCCCTTCACACCAGTCCCTGATGCCAGCTGACACAAAGCCCTTTACCCAGAATCCTTCTCTCTTCTAAGGCTCGATCCACTCGCGTGCCTCTGGATGACCAGACTCACAGGCCTGACACTGTAGGCTGCACGGTGGGTGCCCTCTCTCCTTCAGCCAGGGCAGGGGACCCTGGCATGGGGTTCTCCATGCAGGAAGGCTGCAAGGCAGCTACAGGAGATTGCTGCCCTGGGTGTGGGCATAAGCCCGAGAGGCTCTGTGCATGTCAGGGAGTGGGCTAGTGGAGGAGGGGCAGGTGGCCCTTTCTCACAGCAAGCAAACACAGGCTTACCTCCCAGAGGTCCCATGGGATTGGCTGAGCAGAGCAGCATGGGGAAAAAGGACAGTTAGTACAGAGGTTAGAGACGAGTGGAGGCAGGCAAGCAGTCCCCAGAAGCAGCCCCATCCCCACTGCCCCAGGGACCACTGGGTTGGTGCCAGTCAGACCAGGCTCTGAAGTCACCCCAGGGCTACTTTCTGCACACCTCCCAGGAGCCTGCAAGACCTGAGTGGCGAGTGCCATAGATTGGCGTGCTCAGAGGTCCAACCAGAAAGAGCAACAGTTTTGTAAGCCCTCCTCCTGAGTCCTGCACGCCCCCTGCCCCAGCCCCCCAGGAGCTTTAGTTCCCCACTTCTTTCCCGCTCTGTGGCCACAAATAGGAGGAGGTGTTCACTCTGGTTCCCAGAGTGCCACTAGAAAGCCCCGGCCGGCCGGGCCTGCGTGGCTGATAGGCAGACTCAAGCCCCAGATGGCCAGGAGGGCCTGAGGGCACAGGGCCCAGACCAACCTGACTAGAGGGTGTGGGTGCTCTCCCAGGGCTTGCCACAGGCGGGTGGGAGTCAAAGTCCAGGTCCAGCAGGCTGGCCTGCTCCGAGAAGGGCCCCAGGGCCTCAAACTTGGCAGCAATTGGCAGAGGAGGAAGGCAGTTAGTGACAGAAGCTGGGCACACTAGGGGACAAGCACACAGACACCGATCCCAGCCCCGGAGTGTGCAGACACAAGAACAACACACACACACACACGCACGCACGCACGCACGCACGCACGCGCGCAGCATTGCAGATGGCCACACAGCTTGCACAGGCTCCCAGCCTCCTCGTGATGCCTCCTGGAGCACTCTAGACACCCCCTCTAGCATGCTCCTGGTGGGGGGGTCACCCCTCTGGATCCAATGCCATTCCCCCTCCCCATGTAAGGTGGTGCCCCCACACCAGCCTTGAATATACTTCCCGGCCCCCACCTCCAGGAAGCAGTCCCAGAGCAGCAGGCTGGTCAGGAAGGACCCTGGGATAGGGGTTCTCGGGGACACAGGGCGCCCTCAGGCGAGGCACACTCCCAGCCAGCTTCAGAAGCAAGTGCTGAGCCAGCCCACGTTGCCCAAGGGCTTGTCTTCAGACCACTGATCCCAAATACCAGGAGCTTCCAAACGACCTGGCACCTGTCCCCAAAGCACAAGAGAGCGCTACCCACACCCACTCTCCTCTCCAATATTCCCATTCCACGGTCAGGAGGTTGTACCGCGGTAGCCCTAGCCATGCTGGAGACACTCACTGTGGGAAGACCCCAAACATTCCTCAGAGAAAGGGTTTTTCCCAGACACCCCTGGTGGCAGGCTCTGTCCAGGACTGGGGACCGGCAGAAGGATGGTAGCAGCCCAGAAGGCCTTCCAAGGAGGGGGGCTGCTTAACCTTAGCCTTCCAGAAGGAAGCTTGGCCGGGTCCAACAGGGGAGAGGCCGGGCTTGTCCTCAGGCCCTGCCCCTCACCCTCTGTAGTGACAGACTTTTTCAGGCACCCAGCATTGACCCCTGCCACCCAAGGCATCCCACTGAAGGGGCGGTGGCTGAGCAGGTTCCCCAAGGGCTGTGCTCCAGGAGGTAAGACATAAAGGTCCTATGCTGGGCTGAGACACAGAGGTCCAGGAGCCCAAGCGGAGGGGATACATTTCCCTGAGCCAAGAGAGTGCAGTCCTCAAGCCCCTGGCCCAGCCTGGCCCCCTAGAACTAGCTTTTCCTACGGTCCCTGTCCAGTGAGTCTGAGCAGGTCGCTGCTCTGCCCCCGTGGCCAGCCACCTCTGGGGGCATGAACACACAGGGCACCATGCTTCAGGGGCAGCCAGATTCTCTTGCTAGGCTACCCATGATCCTGCCTGTCTCTGACTGTGCTTTCCAGGAGAAGTGCCCAAGCCTAGACGGCCATTCCCAGTCAGGCTGTGACGGGGCATGGCGTCGGTCAACGGAAGAGGACTGCCCACCAGAAAGCAACTCAGGGCGACCCACCGGTCCAGCAGCACTGCCATGAGGATGAGCCCACCCCATGCATTGCACCTCATGACAAGGCAGAAACCCAGGGCCCTGAGATGACAGGGGGCAGCAAGGGGGACTTGTGACCATGCGGGGGACAGGGGTGGTGTGTCCATTCGCATGTCCCTGTCCATCTCTGCGGCACACTTGGGCTGCCACATGGGGAGGTGCACCTGTAGTTCCAGGTTGCTCCCCATTAATGGGGAAAAAGATCCCCTCCCAGAGGGCAGTTTAAATGGACACTCAGCCAGCTAGGTTAAGAGTTTGCGAGCAACTCACATCGGCAGAGGCTGCTGGCTGAGGGGGGAAGGCAGCAGCAAGTGGCCTCGGCGGTGACCCCACCCCATTCCCACTCTTCCTCTGCCACCGTCGAGAGGCGCCTCCTAGACCTCCTAAACCCTGCCCGCCCACCCACTCCTCGTGGTCCTGTCTTTAAAGGGTCTCTCTGAGTGGAGCCCACTGTGCTGGGTCCCCAGTGCCTCTTCCCTCCACACGGACAGCCCGAGCCTGGCCCTCCCCACAGGCCTCCTGGCTCATGCAGAGCAGCCTGTGGGGGGCTGAGGGCCCAGATTCTCATGGGCTCTTAGCGTCCCTGACACTCAGGCCCTCTGTCCAAACTCCAGACAGGAGAGGCTTGCACAGGGCCCTGGTCTGCCCGCCAAAGAGCAGTGAGGGCTGCAGGTCCAGTCTCGAGGTCACCTCGCTGTGGTCGGCTGGCCAAGCTGCATCTTCTCTCCAGCAACGAGAGTTTTTCAGCCATTCAGTGCTGGCCCGCGAGACTTCACCTCCAATGTTAGGACCCCCTTCATAGGCCCTCTGCTTGTCTCTCTGTGGAATAGGCATTAGATGCCTTCCAAGGGCATTCACAATTGGCAACTTTGTGACTGCCACCACTGAAGCTGTTGTCAGAGCTCTGGAGCTGCGGCCCAGGGCCCTTGGTCCGACAGAGGTCCCCCCACCTGGAGTCCTGCTGCCGCCTCTCACGAATCAGCCACATCCCCCACCACGACAACACCCCACATTCCCGCCTCTCGCCCCTGCAGGCCTACACACAGGCTCTGCTCGCTGTCCACAGCACGCTCTTGCTGCTTTTTCTACCACTTCTGCGAGCCTTCCCTCGCTGACCCCAGTTCCTGTGTTCGCACAATCCTCCACCACAATCCCCTCCGCCACACTGTGGAGCCATCCTTAGCCTGCCCGGCTCCTGAGAGGGTCGGATGGGCACTTTGGCCCGCTGTGTCTACCGCAGGACATGCTCAGAAATAGATGGATGGCTGGAAGGATGGATGAGAGCAAGGCAGGGTCCGGACCCGTCTCGACCATATCCGGGCCCTTGAGACAGGCAGAGAATGGGGTGGGGGGCGAGGCCGTGCGCATTCTGAGCAAGCAAGAGGAGGGGCTGCGCCGCAGTGGCTGCGGCTGACCTGGGAGGGGGTGGTCACGCTGATCTCGGGGACAAACGTGTCGTCAAACAGACTGAGGATCTGCTCCTGCTTCATCTCCTTGCACGGGGTGTGTTTGGGAGGAGGAGGGACTGGCGGGCCTCTCCGGAGCTGGGGTTGGCAGCAGGTGAGGGGCACACAGAGACAAAGTCACGATTAGTCACAACTGGGCCTCGGCCCCACCCAGGCGGCCGAGGAGTCACAGACGCCAGGACCACGATGCCACCAAGAAGGCGACGCGCGGCAGGGGACCGGGAAACCCTGCAGAGAAGAGCAGGGAGGTGGGGGAAAGAGGTGGAAAAGCGGGGGAAAGAGAAGAGAAGGCAGGGAAAGGAAGGGTGAGGGGTGAGGTGGGGGCAGGAGCTGGCCCAGTCTACAGGGCACACAGTGTCTTGGTGCCCAATCCCAGAGCGAGAAGCTGGGACAGAAATCCTGAGCTGGAGGCATAGCCCAGGCCCAGGCCTCTCCCTGCACCTTCTCCCCTTTTCTTAGAGAGCCTGCCTGCTCTTCTGCGGCCAGCTCAGCACCAGTGGGTTCTTGCGTCCCCCCACCCCCCTAGAGGAACCTGGGCTCAGTTATCTGGGGCAGCAGGGCAGGGAGAACGCATACCACCCAGCAGGTGTGAGTTGCCACACTCAAGAACACCGGTGACAATAGCGTCAGCTCTGCTAGGTGGGTGGCTGTGAAGAATCGAGGGGTGAAAACGCTCAGGCTGCTCACCCAGTGTCCACAGAAGAAGGGTTGTACGTGGGGCAGCTCTGGGCCACAGCCAGCCACCAAGCAGAGCAGCAAGACAGCAGCTCTGAAAGCCCATACCCGGGCTCCAAGCAGGGAGAGTGGCAGATGCCCAGGGCCTTCCCAGAGCTCGGCAGACCCTCGGGTAAGTCTCGTTTGGGGAGGGACTGATACGGGAGGGCTTCTCTAGAGAGGTTGGCCGAGAGTCTCAGGGCACCTGCCCATGGCCCAGCCACCTCGCACTCCCTGCCTGAGTCCTTCCTGCCCTCCTTTAAAGGAAGCCCTGCATGGCCATCAGGCTGGGGCCTTCCTCAGCTACTGAAAGAAAGAGATGAGGAAACAGAAGAGGCAGCTGCCTCTAGAGTCTGGGTGCTCTGGGGACTAAGGGTCCAGCGCCTCTCTCTCTGTTAGGAAGAAGAGGAAGAGGAAGACAGAATTAAGTGGCTAGCGACCAGGGAGAGAGGGGAGGGCAGGGTGTCATGGTGGGGCAGTGGGGGGATGTATGTATGAGGGGAGGGGAGAGGAGACAGTCACAGATGCCCCTTAGAGGGGACTAGAGCCACTGAGGTGGAGTGGGAGACAAAGGTTCAGCCCAGCCCTGGCTCTAGCCCCTGCTATGTACAACCTCTGGTTCCAAATTGCTTAGACGCAGGCCAGGACAGAGAGGCAGGGAGAGTGACAGCAAGGCGGGGGGACAAGGAAGAGGCGCAGACAGGCTGCTGAGACCCCATACCTACCTGAGATGGGGACTTGGAGAGGGTGGCCCCAGGCGCAGCCACACCAGCCTGCTCTGGCTCGTGGTTGACTCTGATCTCCGGGGTGGCGGCAGGGGAGCCATCCGGTGGAGGTGAAGGGCTCTTATTCCCTTTGGCAGGGGCGTTATCACTATGAAGGCAAGAACAGAGTGGCGTGATGCTGAGAGGCTGCCCCAGAGGGGAGCTGCAAATATGTAGGTATGCACATGAAGGTGTGTGCGCATGGACACGTATGCACAGGGAGACAATAGCCATGTGTATACAGATGGATGTATAGCATTGGAAACTTGATACACCTAGTTTTGTTTTGGGGGGTCGGGTGGGATCATATAGGGGTTAAGTGGGTTGAACATTGGGTTGCTAACTGGAAGTTCAACAGTCAGAATCCACCAGCCACACCCCGGGATGAGGTAGCTGCTCCTTCAAGATTATCCTCAAAGGCAAACCTACCCTGTCGTACAGGGTAACTATGCGTTGGAACCGACTCCACAGCAGTTCGGTTATATACACATGTAATGGGTGTTGTGTGTAAAATGTGTGTGCACAGGTACATCACGTGTATATACACCTACGGATGCACATCAGCTGTGTGTGTAAACATGTCAATGTGTGCATGTATGAAATTGTGTGTGTGTGTACATGCACTGAATCGGTGTCCACATTTTAAATTGTATACACATGTGCATAAGTGTGTACTTCATGTGCCTAGGTATGAAGATGCATGTACAGGTGATTGTGTATCCATGTGTAAAGCTGTATAGTCATGCGTTGAGTGTGTGTCCCGTGTGCCTGGGCATTGCCCCATGTGTCTACGTGTGAAGGTGAGTGCACATGTATGTAAGCCGTGCACTTCGTGTGTCCATGGAGTTGTAAATACACATGTGTGTTGACAGCATACCTATGTAGCCACACATGAAGTTGTGTGTGTGTGCTGTGTGCACAAGTAAAGGGAAATGAAGAGGCATGGTGTGAGACTCCACAAGTCCTCAGCAAGGTCCTGCCTTGCACACAGTGACAGGACATGACAAAACACAGAGCTAGAGGCCAGAGGATCCCACCCCAGGGAAGTATGACCCAAGGCCCACCTCCACACAGGGCCCCACAGCACCCCGCTGAAATGCGCCAGAAGCCAGCTATCCCAGAGAGCAATGAGCTCAGATAGACAGACACCTCCCACAGGGTACCCTGCCCATGTCCCGGCACAACCCAATGCAGGGTCAGCATCAACCCCCTCCTGTGCTCACACTGTGACTGCTCCCCAACCTGTCCGCCCACAGCACCCACAGTTTCTCCACTTCCCTGCACCTCCCCACTCCCATGCCTTCCTGAAAAGATGGGACCTCCACAAAGCCAGCAGCACCTGGTGTGGCCCATGGAAGGGCTCAAGTGGAAAAGTCCCCCAACGGCCCCAGAGTGTCCAGAACAAGGGCCAGATGCGTGCCTGGCGGGGACATTTGTGTCAAAAGCAAGTAGGACAAGCTCTGCTCACTTGTGCAAAGAAGTTCTAGAACGGCAGTGCCCATCACAGGAGCCGCTCACCACAGGTGACTGTGAGCTAGCTGTCTGCACAGAAATCACTCTCGAAATCAAACTCGCCCGGTACACTAACTGCATTTCAGCCGCACCCCAGCCACATGCAGCTACAAGCTACCGTGGTCGGGGGGACGTTCAGTAGACAAGCAATAGGAAAGAAGTCAGTAATCAGGTTACCCGCTGGGATGGGAGAAGACCAGACGAGAGCAGATATGTAAGGGACATCATGGCGTCTCTTTTGATCTCTTACGGATGTGTTCATGATATATATGTGTAATACACAGGAACACAGACATCATCTTACAGGCACACTAACATCACGTCTCTCTGCTCCAGCCCTTGTCAGGCTTCCTTCCTCGGGGACACGCCGGCCACACATAAGGTATCTGCTCCGTTTTCTCAGACTTTGTCCTACGCTGCCTCACTCCCACCCAGCAATACCTACCCAGGCCTATCCCCGCAGCACACACCACACACCAGACACAGCGGGCACAGCAGCCCCGTGGGCCGCCCTCCGGCACGGCCCTGCCCCACACGGCTGCACACACAGGGGGTTGCAGTTAGTGGTGCCCTCAGGGCAGGGCGTCAGGCACATGCACAGTGATGCTGAGCCACGCAAGGCAGAGCTTGCCGCCGGTACCTGTTCTTCTTCCTGCGGAGCCTGGAGAAGAGTTTAGTTTTCTTTCTGTGGGAGGGATGGGGTGTGGAGGCCTTCATTGTAGGGAAACTTCGGGTGACAGCTGGGTGTCCCTTTCCCCCACCAGCCACCCTTCTGTGCAGAGTAAGGCGAGGGAGCCACGGCCTCCCTCCTGACGGAGCCTGCCCCTGCCCTCCACCTGCGAGGAAGCCAGTGGGCGCAGTCCAGCCACAGCTGCCCTGGGCTGCCTGGGACAGGGAGGAGAGGGCACATCCCAAGTCAGAACGGGGCCCAATGGGGAACGGACCTATGGTTGCAGCCGGCAGGAGTTTGCTGGCTGTGTACCAGGAAGGAGGGAGGGTTGGAGACCTGGACGAGGAGGCAGCCAGGTGTGAGCTGGGTGTCTGCCCAACATTTGATCCCTGAGCCCAGGCTAGGAGACTCAACTTACACTCTTTCTCTCAGACCCGAGATGCATTCCCAGGAGAGACTGAGTCTAAGAAGCTGCCCGCAGACGGGACCAGACCCCCTGACAGCCCACCTGGCCAGAACAGCTGTAGCTCACTCGCCATCCTCCTCCCCTCACTCCTAACCCAAGCTGGGCAGGGTTATCTCAGGGGAGGAGCATCCCTACCAGCACTGACCTTGGGAACCCCCTCCTGGCACTGTGCTGCCGGCCCCTCTCAGCCCCACATATTTCACTAGTGGGGGGGGGAGGGATGGTAATACTTGTTGAATACTTTCTTAGTCCTAAGCAATTGTCTCTTCTCCCCTCCATCTCCCCCAGACATCCAAGAAGCAGACTTAGCTATGGAAAGCCAAGTTCATTATTGGTCTCCACACACCGGGACAACATGCTCATAGTCACACACATATAAGAACGTGAGGACACACACACACACACACACACACACACACACACACCCCTAAGAGGTCAGGAAACTCCCGATGGCTATTATTCCCCATGACCCACAGCCAGAGAGGAAACAGGTATTCACCTCACCCCACCCTACTCAGGTTTACCCTCAGGAAACAGGGCTCTCCTAGGTGGCTGGGTGGGGGCTGGGAGACAGGAACAAAGGAATTTTCACAGGCGTGAGGAATGCTGACGTGAGCTGTAGGTGCTTCCATAAGCCAGAAGAGGGGAGAGGTGGCACCACCTCCCTGTGTGAAAAAGCTTACTTTCTGGAAGGTTCGATGCCTGTGAGTGCCTCCCACCTGCAACGCTGACCACGAATCTCCATCCCACCTTTGCTGCTCCTGCTGCACCAATGAGAGCACGAGGCCCACAGGCCCGGGTAGCCTGCAGAGCCAAGGCATGGAAGGATCCTCCCAGGACAGAGCACAGCCAAGAGCCAGGGACGTGGAAGGACGGCGACCCCGGAGCATAGAGTGCCAGACAGAAAGGTCCCCAGACCCCCAGAGGCTGGCCGATTGCGGGATAAGGCATGCCCAGCCTCACCCCCAGTGGCTGCGAGTCCCCTTGCCCACCCACCTGGGCTGGGGCTTCACGGTGAAGGTGCTGCTCCCATGCTGCTTCTCCAGGCTGACCAGCACGTCGTTGAGGTTCTGGTTGAGCTGCAGGGGGCGACAGTAGAAGGTGGGGGGCTTGCGGGGCCATAGACTGCCTCACATCCCCAATAACACCCCTGTTTCTTTCCCACCCCATCCGTCCTCCCTGAACTCCTATCCCTGCCAGGAACAAGCTGGACACAGTACCCCAAACCCACAAGCCTCAGAGGGGGAAAATAAAGAACAACCAGTAAAATAGGCTATTACTAACAGCTATTGTCTCTAGAGACCACCATTCCTCCTTTTTTTCTACTTGGCAGTTCCTAAAATGCCACCTTGAGCTTGTACTGTTTGCAAATTACAAGGGGTGGTGGTGGCATGTTTTCAAAGACTCATTGTTAACCCTAACTGCTGTTTGGCAGCCGCTCCTCCAGAGAAAGAAGGGGCGTTCTGCCCCCATAAAGAGTTGCAGTCTGGGAACCTCCCAGGGGCAGGTCTACCTGGGCTAGAGGGTCGCTCTGAGTCGGCATCAGCTCCAGGGCAGTGAGTTGGTTGGTTAGTTGGTTGGCTGTTTCGCAGCAATGTTTTCAGACCACCCCACAACGCTAGCAATTGTAGCCGAAGCACAGTGAACCAGGAAGGGTTATGCCGAGTGCGTATTGACACTCACTATGGAGATAGTTCCCTTTTTGCCTTGGCCAACAAGCAGCTCCGCTCCGAATATTCCTATTTATAAGCACTGGGCCTTGTGACATGAACAACTTTTGCATAAATACTTCCTTCTAATAATACCTTTCTGTTTCTTTCCTCAACCTGTCATTAGTTGTCTGGAATCTTGGAAGGGAAGAAGGAGGGGAGCAAGGGAAGGCTTACGAGGCGGGGAACTGTGCTCAGGGTGGCAAGACCGGAGAGCCCTCGGATCGGCTTTGCCCCCTCCCACCCTTGCCCAAACATCACCACCCACTCCGTTCTTCTGGCTTCAGACCCTGCTTCTGCAGACAAGAGGGAACTGCCAGCAGTCCGAGAGAACTTCCTCATTTAACTGACGGGCAAGTGACTGTGAAAATTGAGCAGCGTAGGAATTTCAGCTAGTCAGAACCCTTCATACAGCAGGTTCCAGGGCAGATGGAACAGGCCTGGGCCAAACTCCCAGGGAACTTGGGAGGACAAGTGAAAATGGAGAAAACCCTACGAGTTTGCTTAGAAGAAGCTGGGAAGCTGTCACGGCTTTCTGGCTCTGCGCTCCTTGGCTCAAGGTCCCTGAGAACACAATCCGCCTGCAGAGATGACTAGGAAGGGCAGAGGGCCGAGTTGGACACGGCCTGCCCACCCATGCTTCTGACCTTAGACCCTGGGTCAGAGTGGACAGGAGTTGGAGGCCCAGAGGCCCACGGGGGCCACTGCCAAGGCCTACCTTAGTCATCTCCTTGTGGAAGTTCTCCTCCAGGCCCGCAATGCTCTGAAACGTGTTGACGTAGAAACCCACGCGGCTGCAGAGGAGAGAAGGGCGAGGGGTAAGGAGAATACCCAGGCCAAGCAGGCCCATCCGTGAGAGTCACACGGTCCCCTCAGAGAGCCTCACACACCCTCCCTTACCCCCAGACACAGCTGGGACACTCAGACACTGAGGGCCCTGTGGGTGCCCAGACAAACCAGCAGGCACACCCTTACCCGGCTGTGAGGGCGGCCTGGAGCTCCCCTCCAGCCCTCACCTATTCCACAGGGATGGCAGCTCCTCTTGCAGGTCCACGTTCATCTCCTCGAACACCTTCTGGGCTTTGATGAGCTCCTCCTCGGCCTGCGGGTCAGGGAGGGTCATTCCCTTCTGCAAGGCCTCTGCTCGACGCAGGCCAGCCCAGTCTGCCCCCGAGGACTGCACCTCTACCTCAGTGCAGTCTTCTGGGACCAGGGCTCTGGAGGGCATACACAGGCTGTATGCACATGAACACCCAGGACCCCTGTGGTCAATCCCCTGGAGTGTGCTCTCCACAAGGGAAGCCCAGGTGGGTTAGGAGGGAGACGGCACTAGCTAGACAAAGGCCCAGGAGGCTGGGGAACAAGGAGGAAGCCCAGACAGGCCCCAGATCCGGGTGTGCGGCTACCTGCCACTTACTCTCAGCCCTCCCTCAGGCAGCACAGCATTCTGGGCCACTGTTCTCCGTGGCCCCCTCTCGAGATTTCCTCCCCGTTTCTTAGCCAACATCTCTTTCCTAGGAGCCACACAGCTCTTCCCAGACTCTACCCCTGCCAGGGCCCCTCTCTCTGGGACCCTGTTAGCTTCTAGACTGGCGTCAGAGGCAGCGACTTGGGTCCATCTCGAAAGGCAGCCGAGAGGTGGGGGCACAGGGCTGGGCTTGGGGCCTGGGCTGCTGGGGAGGCTGCTAGGACCACTCGCAATGCCTCTGCTGGCGTGAGACGAGCCCTCCGCAGGTTCCAGCCTACGTCCTCCCCTCCTACGCTCATCCAGCCAGGCCCCGGGCCCAAACCATCATCCCAGAGCCAGTAAGCAGGAGCATGTGGGCAGCAGGTGCCCCACTCGGGACTGAGCACAGACCGGGGCCAGGGAAGGGGCGCTGTGCGCTCACCCTTGCAGAAGGAGAAACGGTGACTCAGGGAGGTGACCTGGCCCTGGGGGTTGAGTTACAGCCCAGGAACGTGCTGTGCCTGCCCCGTAGGAAGCAAGCTTCCTGCCAGCAGCCTCAGCTTCATCTTCTCAGGCCAGGACAGGCCTGCCTTTGGACAACGGCAGCCAGCTGGCCCCAAAGCCTATTTGCCATCAGCACTTGATTCCTCCAGCCTACCCACCCCATGCTCCTTCCGGCACCAGCGCCCCAAGCCTGGGCCGAGGCAGGAGGAAAGGATGCATTGCTCAGCTAGAGTAACCAGTGGGGCAAACTTGCTGGAAAGAGCAGGGACCCCTTGGTGTTACATTTTTCTCAAGGACAAAGAGATCTGTCTGAACAAGCGTGCCTTGACCTCTTGGGAAGGATAAGAGCTGAGGGCCCTGGAGGAACCTTACCCTGTGCTGGGAATATTGACTCCTCAGCCTGTCCCCGTGGCCTCACCTGACCAGACCAGACCACCCATTCCCTAGCTCTCTGGGGACCCCAGGGCCTGACAAAGAGGGCTGGCTGCTAATGGGGCTTGGTGGGATGGACACAACACATGGCCCTCACGGGCTGCACTGGACTGTCTCCCTGCCCTGCAGGCCACCTTGCCTTGATTGCTCAGCCTCGGGGAAACGCCACCTCTTTCAGGGACCTGCCTGCCCCACCAGCCCCTGGAAGAGCTGAGACCGCCCAGCGTGGGGCCTCCATCTTTCTCACAAACACTGTCCTAATTCCTTGAACCAATGAGCCTGAGAATGGCGAGCAAAATGGGCCATTGTAGCTCCAGGGGCAAGCAGCTCGGCAGGCCCCAAGGTCGGGCGTGAGCTCCAGCTCCACTTCAGAGCTGCCGGAAGCCAGGGCCCACGTCTCTGGTTCCTCACAGCGCAGCTCTTTCCAGAAGCACTTAGGCGCGTGGCAAGGGGGTGGACAGAGTGAGGGGAGAGCTGTCTGCCACCTGGGAGGCCTTGGCAAAACAGTGGCTGTGCTGCACTTGGAGGGGCAGGGTAAGCAAACCCGAAACCAGCTTGTTCCTCCTACCAGAAAGGCCACAGGAGCTGAGCAAGCAGACCCCCGGAGATGGGAGCATCCCCTCAAGAAGACGCACTGTCTCCCGAAAACCCAATCACACCTCTCGGTCACCCCAAGCTCGGGCAGACCCAGTTTCCGGATGGATGCAGTCCGGGGTTAGCCCCGCGGCCTTCTAGCTTCCAGACGGGTGTGTGGAAGAGGCAGAGGCCTATGGAGGAGCTGCTCAAAGAGAAAGTGGATCCCGTTGAGAAAACCAAGTTAGCACACCATCTGCAACCCAGCATCCATGGTGGCACTGCCCATGTGAGCTGCTGCCGCCGCTCCAAGCCCTCTCCTTCACGGTACCCAACCACCCTCAGCCCAGGGAGCCTACCACAGCAGATCGACCCTCTACCCGCCCGACAATGCCTTCTGGCGCCTTGTTCAACCCTTTACGGCAAAATGATGCTAAACCTCTCATTTGGTTTGGGAGCTCTCCCCCTTCTCCAGAGAACAGTCTAGTCTCTGGAGCCAGGCAACACCCATTCCAGTCTCCAGCCCCTCATTCTTCCTACACCTTCGGACAGAGGAGGAATGAGGCCTATCAAAGCTCACCGCCCCCCTCGACCCCAAACCAACTCCCCAAGAGCCCGAGCCCCCGAGCCCCCCTGCGGTCAGGGTGAAGCTGTCAACAGCTCAGTGCCTCCCAGGGCAGCTCGGAGCGGTGGCCTAGAAGAAATCAGCGGCAAGCGAGGGAAGAGGTTGAGCTTCAAGTCCGTACCCAGCCCAGAGCTCGCGCTACTCAGTCTGTGCAGGGTAGACGATGCCACTGAGAGGCAGCCCATTAAAGAGGGGCCGCTGCTCAGAAAAAGCCAACCTGCCGACTCTGGACACCACCACCCCCCCTCAACTCCCACGTAGAATAGGAAGTCAGTCCACTGTGTCTCTGCTCCTCTGAAACCTGAGTTAGGACCTCCGGGGGGAGGAAAGCATATTCCACAACATGCATATCCAGAACCTGGCTTGTTTCAAGGGCAGAGCCTCAGAAGCGTTCGGAATGGCAGCCAGGGAGGTAGGACCACCTGGAGTTATTGACAAAGAAACGTCTCCAGAAAGCAGCCCCGACTACTGCAGCACAGAGCCCTTGCCTTCTAAGAAGCCCCAAATAGTTCTCCCCGTGGCTCATCCTCCCAGCAGACTGAAGGTCATTCTGACAATTCCTCCTTCTCCACCACCACTGCCAGTAGATTCCAGGGTCATTGAGAGTCTGGCTGACTGTGGCAGGGGCCAGGGGCTAGGATAGTAATGGGGCGGGGGGGTGGCGCTCATCTAACATGACCCCAAGCCCTGCTACTAACCAGCTCTGTGAAACTGGGCAAGAGACTTGGCCCACCCCGGCCGTGTGTCTCCTCGTGTGGGAATTCAGGAGTTCTTACGCGGCTAAAGGACAATACTTATCAGGGCAAGAGACTTATACTATCCCACCTCGGCCCTCAGGGGCCCTCCTGAGATGGGGGAGAGATGACTCAAAGCTATCCTGTGTTTCTGGGAGACTGGTATCTCATAGAGGAATCCCAGAACTTCCACCAACACAGTGCCGAGCAGACAGACCCCGGGCCCATGCCCAAGTCAGCCAGAGCCCCTCAGCGTCTATCTCTTTTACACCTTTGCCTTCAGGAAGGAGGCTGCTGTAACTGCTCGGACACAGGTTCAGATCTAGCCCAACCACCCATCCAAAGGAAGGGGCTGAATCTATCTCTAGGTCAAGAAAGGAAACACAAGTATTTGGACACACAGAGGGCAGGGCACAGACCAAACGGTGTCAGCACATGCAAGATTAGAAGCCAGCGTCACCTGATTTCGGAGCAGGTTAGTTTGAGCTACGAGATGAGCCTGTAGTTTGCCTTGGCACCACTGGGGGGCAGCTTTCTCAAGCAGCGAGACAGGCTGAGAGCAGGTGGTGGGGAGATCAAGGCAAAGGAGGGTAGAGAGACAGGAGGGAGATGGGGAGAAAGAAACAGAGACATTGATATTAAACATGAAATCCAAATATCCCAATGCAGTGATAGATAAGCAAAACACCTCCTGTAAGGTGGCCCAGGAGGCTCAGAGAATTAACAGGGAAACTACTGGGGGTGGGAGTGGGGGGCTGGAGGGGCCATGGTAAACTCCAACCTACAAAGGCAAACTGTGAGAATCATTAGCAGGGCCACAGGGCTCATCAAGGCTGGTTCTGCCCCAGAGCCATGTGGGGTGGAGTCACATCAGAGACCCATGACAAGATTGCACCGGTGGAATGGGTACCATTCTATCCAAACCCAAGCCAGGCCTGAGCTCATTCTGGAAAGTGGCCGGGAGTGCGCAGAGGAACAGGAAGGCCAAAGGACAGAGCAATGCCACGGGTGGGCCCTCTTGCTCCCCCACCCTGGGTCCCAGCACCATCCAGCACCCGTATTCACATGGGCACTTCCCCTCCCAGGCTATGGGCCTTGGGCCAGTAGCCCCATCTCTGTCAACGGGGCTGATCATTCCCACAGGCCCACGGTCCAGGAACCAGGAGATCTAATGTGCAAATGCTCAGCGGGCCAGAGAGGTAAGTTGGACCATCCGCCCTCAGCCCTGGCTCCCCGAACTCTGCTGTACCCAGGCAGTCCAACTCCCCAGCTTACCTTGGCAATTTTGGCTTCATCCTTCTTTTTGGCGGTCTGAAGGGACTCATAGTGGTGCCGGGCGCTGTCATAGTCCACCAGCTTCCGCCCTCGCTTAGCAATGCGTGACTGAGGGTACACACAGGGTAGGAGGCTGAACACATCCTGCCCCCAGGCTGGACCCAGAGCAACTGAGTCATGCTGAGGGCGCTATCGGTTAGTCTGAGCATGCACGTGACCCTGTTGCCTGAACTCTTGGAGTGTTTAGGATATCACTCCAAGAAGGCAAACTGTTTCCATGGGACACCAACCCATTTGTCAGTGAGTGAAACGAGGCTCTTCCCACCTGCCCTCAGGGCCTCAAAGACCCCGTTGCACCCACACTCTCTTCCCTGTCCCCTCGGGCATCTCAGTATCTCTACTGGGCATCTTCATGGTTAGGATATGAGGCTTTGTTGAGATGACCCATCCACAGACCAAGCTCAGACCTCTCTGCCCTGGGATGTAGCCTCTGTGATCCTACTCACCAGCCGGCGGCCTGGTACATTGACAACTTCTATAAGTATCTGGGCCTCCAGCTGAGCAAGGTCAACCAGCTGGCTCCCTGAACACACAACCCACACAAGTACACCACAGAGAGGCGTCAGCAGGTAAGAAGTGACATGTGCCATCCTCGGGTACTCCTTTAGCACACGCAGCACAGCAAGTCCTCAGACCTGACACATCTGGTTACAGCCATCCCACAACACACAGACACATACCCACACCATAAACATACATAATACACACCACACACATTATAAACCCAACCTCCCACACACACCATGTGTGCACACCAAACACACACACCGTAGAGTCTCCTCCCACAGGCCTGATACCCAAGGAGAAAGGACCCGAAGCTCCCAGTGCAGGAAGGCTGGGATCGCCAGCAGGGCTGGCCTCCTAAGGAATGCCCTCTAGGAAGAATGAAATGCCAGTCAAGCAGAGGAACCTGCCTTCGGGGTACCTTAGTCCCTGGGCCACCCTTGGGCCGACGGCGTCCCTCAGTCTTTCTCTCCCTCTCCACCTTTCTTCATACCAGCTGTAAGGCGGAAGCCGAACGGCCACCAAGAAAGGCCTCTCTCACCTTGATGTCAGGGAACTGGCCCAGGTAAGTGTCCATGGTCAGGAGCGCCTGGTCCACCAGCTTCTGGTGGTAATCCAACCAGAGGAGGTCATTGTTCTGAAAGAGCCAGGAGCAGTGAGTGTGGCCCCTGGAGTACCGTCATCCCCAGGGGCTGGGAACCAAGAGTGGAGACTTGGGCATCGTCAGCCCCTGCCCCTTAGTTTGCAACAGGGTGGCTTCCCAGAGCCACTGATTCCTCACCATTCCCGTAAAGTGGTATAGCAACTCCCATGGGTAGCTATGATCTGGGGTGGGAGTGGGGGGGATTTTGCACGTCATGAGCCCCAACACATAGATGAGAGACATCCCAGCCCTTGGATTAATGCTCACAACAGCCAAGTCGAATGCCATGGGCGGGGGAGGGAGAGCAGGGCCTAGAGAGAGCTCTGTGAGGAGGCTCTGCGCCGCTGTCCACGCACCTCCGCGATCTTGCTCGCCTCGTCCCTGCCAGGCCACTCAGGCTCGTACACCTCCTGCAGACACTCGTTCAGCTTCTTGGAAGCCTCGTGCATGGCTGGGAGCAGAGAGAGATGGCTGCAGCCAGGGCTGGGGGTGCTGACGCAGGGAGCCGCCCTTCCTCCATCACCCCACACCAGGAGGCTCGGGGAGGGGGGATGCAGTGCACCCCCTTGTCTACCTTGCACAGACCTGGCCCTGATGCCTCCTTCCAGCCCTGTGCCCTCCAGCTCTGAGTTGGGCAGGGCCCATCAGCTCTGTTCCAGAACCCTGTCTGACCCTTACCTTTGACCGAGGCCAGGTAAGTACGGAGGTCCTTCTGCAGCCGGGTACCCTCAGTCTACAGCAGGAAGGAGGAGGACATGGTCAGGCTGAGTGGCTCACCCCGCCCCAGGTCCTGTCCTTCTGGCTGCTCCGCCCCCCTAGCCACCACCACCACCCCACCACCCCCCGCCGCAGGGGACAAGCTCAGGCTGCTCTGCTAACAATTCTGGAGGTTGGCATCCTCAATTCTGGAGGTTGGCATCCACAAGGTCTTTGGGAGACTAGAAAGATGAGCGCTCAGAAAGTGCCTGGTCAGATCTGGCCCTGGTGCCTAAAAGACACAGCTCTCCCCTCTGTCCTCCAACGTGAGCCTAACTGTGCTCCCAGAAAGGGCAGAGGAGCAGAGACAAGCACCACCCTTGCCCAGGAAGCTGGCCTCCTGGGATCAGTCAATCACTGCTGCCCCACAAAAAGATGGTCCCTGCCTAGTGACCATACTGGGTGCTTCCACATGGCATTGGAGAGGTGGTGTCAAGAGGAGTTAAGGTCAACACATAAGATACTGTGTCATAAAAAAGTTTTTTTAAAAAAGTGGGGTATGGAGACTAAAATATTCTAAGAGAAATCCCTTAAATTTCCCAGAGTAAAGTACCTGGCCCTGGACACACATCATCCTTATGAACATCGAAGCCTGAGTCTGTTTATCCGCACATCTAGCAGATACCACTTCATTTCCGGTAGAATGGCAATCATAAAAAAATTGGAAACGATGTTGGAGAGGATGTGGAGAAATGGGACGTCTCGTCCACTGCTGGTGGGAATGTAAATTGGTACAGCCACTATGAAGAAGAGCTGGCTGGCGGTTTGTTTTTGTTTTTCAAAAGGTGGAACAAAGAACTACCAAAATGCAGAAATCCCAGGCCGAGGGATTTATCCAGAAGTGGAGGCAAGAAGGCAAACGGGAGCCGGGACACCTCTGTTCACTGCGGCACTTTTCACAAGGGCCAGAAGGTAGGATGCGACTAAACATCCATCGAAGATGGGTGGATAAACACGGTGTGGAGCATAGGGGCTACAGTGGGATCTACTCAGCCATCAAGAGAAAGGAAGTCTTCCCCAGCCACCGCCCCCCAAATGAAGATCTTTTCTTTGTCACCATTGACAGTCTGGGGCTTAAACAGAACCTTGAGCTGGTGGCTCAGAGCCACCAGCTGGTTTCTCGTCAGCACCTGTCTCATCTGCAGTGGCTTTTCCAGGGCAAAAGGGGCGAGAAAGGAAGTCTGGTGCATGGCAGAACCGGGAGAGAACTGGACCAGGCAGGTCGAGACCAATCAGTCAGCCACAAGAGGACAAAGACGGCACAGTCTCACTTACATGAAATAAGCAAATACACAGAGATCCAAGGTGATTCGTGGTTAACGAAGAGTCGGGGTAAGGGCATGAGAGGGTCTGAGGGCAGGTGAATGGTTGCAGAATGACTTGGAAGAGGTTAGTGAGCGGGGTGGCCAAACTTCACAAATGCACTCCATCTCACGGACCTGTGCGTGCCCCGCTGCTGCACATATTGTCACAATCAGGCTGTTCCTAAGCGACAGGATCAGAGAAGGGAAGTGCAAACCACAAGCATTCGCGCCTCTCAGAAGCTCCCTCAGGGGAGCTGATGGGGAACCTGCGAGAATGGGGGGTGAGGACATATGTCCCGCTGGAGACCTGGCTGCCCACAAGGTAGGATCAGTAAGTGTGTTGCTAGTTGAGATGCAGATTCCTGACAAAATGTTACTGTATTCATCTCAGGGCACCTGCCGACACGCTCAGCTTCCCTCCCTGCCTAGTATCCACCACACAAGTCTTCTCTACATCCTCTCTCTCCTCACCCCCATCCAGATCCTGCCAGTGCTGTGTCCCAAAGAGGAATCCCGTGGTGGTTGGGGGAGGGTGGGGGTGGCTGGGTTCCCTCGGGCCCAAGCCGTACCAGGGTCCCTTGTGCCTCAGACAAGGCTGTCCTGTGAGCAGGCAGGCCTGCCAGATGTGCAGGGCCAGTCCAGAGCCTCGGCTCCCTGGGCCACAATTCTTGTCAGCCTTCCTTCCCACCAGGACCTCCCACACCCCGCACACCCCACCCTCCCCGGCAGCTGCTTCCAGATGTTATGTGTTGGCTTCCAAACTGGTCCCTGGCTCCCCAAACAGGATTTTGGCATCTGAGAAACAGCTCTGGAGGTTCCTTGCAGAATTGGTTGGGGACAGGCTAAGATTCCGGGGCCACTGCCCACACTGGCCAGCTCTCCCAGCTCTGGCATGGAAGAGGGCAGAGGGCACAACCCTCCCAGGACTAACACCGCCCTGTTGCATCCTCCCCGTGACTTTTCCTAGCATGTCCCTAGCCCCTTCCATGAATGCATCCCAACCTCTGGCATGCGGGCTCTCAGGGTTTACCAGAGGAGACTCTGCCCCCAAGTTTCAATCGAGCACCAACGCGGACATCTTGAATGCTCTCCGAGGCCTCCGATATGGACACAGAGTACAGAGAAGTCCGGGCCTCACCCAGCCCCCAGCCTGAGGCACCACTGCCATTGCCAAACAGAGCTTAGAAACGGACTCACTCCCTGTCCCTGCTCACACCCTCCTCTGGCCTAGCTCCCCATCATTCCCTAACTGGGGCAGCCTCCAGAAGCCCCCAACCCAGAGGACCAGCCACCCCTCGGTTCCTGAAACCTTGGCCTTTCCAGGGAGAAAGAATTCCAAGGCCATCTCACCCCACTTTCTCTGGGTTCAGACTCCACCACACAAGTGGCTTATTCGGGACTTAGCGGATCTCGGTGGAGAAAAGTTTCAGAGGCAGCCCAGGCAGTACATTCAGAGTCTTCTGATTTGGAAATCCTGCCTTGTCGCTAACCATGGCCCCAGGCTGCCACCATAAGGAAGTCTCTCCTGTCCTGGGCCCCTCGCCTTGGTCACAGTACCCTGATTAAAATCCCTTCCAGAACCCGGAAGGATGAGATTGAATCCACTTTCTAGGCGAGATGGTGCTGAGGAAATTACTCAACTTCTCTAAGTCTCCACTACTTCTTCTATGAACTGATGACAATACTGTCTGCTTCACATGGGTGTCCAGAGAACATCTATAAACGGCACCGCCTTGAGCCTCCTCATCGTCAGACACAGACATGCTGAAGGGGTGCTCAAACTGAACCCACACTGCCCACCTCAGAGAGGCCACTCTCCTCACCAGAAGCTTCGACAGACCCCCTTTGCCTTGATACCAAGCTTTCCAGTGGCGGGCCACAACCTCTCACCTGCTCCTCCCCACTGCCACCCTCCCCGACCACTTTTCCCATGTTCGCTCAGGTACCCCACCATCTCTCCTTTTCATGCCACTTCCCTCTTCTCCAGGAATTTTCCTATGACCTTGCTGGCTTGACCTGACCCCCTGTCTCCTCAAGTCTCCTGGCTCCACAAAGCTGGCTGCTTCATCACCCACCGAGCGGCCACGCATCTATTTTCTCAAAGCCCTGACGGCCCGAGGCTGCCCATACTCACCAGCTGCTTGTTAAAGTTCTGGACACACTGTTCAAACTGCTCATCCTTCGTCTCATCCGCCTTGCCCAGCTTCTGCAGGACCTGCCAAGGCAGACGGAGGCAAGAACGTCACCTTGAGAGGCCAGTGGAAAAAGGGATCGTGTCTGGTCGGCCATACCAGAGACCGCTCCCCACACCGACTCATGGCCGGTTTCATCCCCACCATCACGGAGGCTCTTGGCAGGGCTGAGTACTCCAGCCTTGGGAACACCATGCTTTCTCCAGGCTCCACCAAGAGGAGCCACTTGGGCTTGATGGGGAATCCACACCGGAGGAAGGAGGCTTCCAAGAAGCAGTGCCACTCCTTGCCATCTCACACGCACCCAGGGGGCTCCATCCCCACCCTGCTGCCCAGAGCAAGCTGAAGGTGGGAGAGGACCAGGCAGGAAGCCTCATCTCTCTACATTATGCTACCTTCTAGACCAGCGGTTCTCAACCTGTGGGTCGCGACCCCTTTGGGGATCGAATGACCCTTTCACAGGGCTCGCCCAATTCATAACAGTAGCACAATGACAGTTATGAAGTAGCAATGGAAATAATTTTATGGTTGGGGGGGGGTGTCACCACAACATGAGGAACTGTATTCAAGGGTCGCGGCATTAGGAAGGTTGAGAACCACTGTTCTAGACCCATGAGTCCCAGAGAGAAGAGTAGAGCAGGCCTGGCCTATGAGGTGACCACTCCAAAAAGAAGGAACAGCCAGAGAGTCCCAGGAGCGGCTTCCCATCCAATTATTTAATTTGCAGGTGTGACCTGCCTTCGCCACCTCCTCCCAGCTTCTAGTTCAACAGATAATCTCTGGGCCCATCCTTTAGCTTGCAAGCTCTCTCTCTCTCTCTCACACACACACACACACACACACACTCAGGCAAACAAAGGCACATACACTACACTCAGACATACCCATGATAAGTCACGGCTGTGCCTTCTCAGCGGTGACAGGGAGAGGAGATGGAGGGCAGAAGTGGAGACGGGTGGGTAAACACTGAGGGGAAGACCCAAGGCCAGAAGAAGGGGAAGTCCTAGGAAAACGGAGGAGCTGAATCAGGAGCCAGAGACAAGAGCTTAACCAGAAGGGCTGGCCCATCGTATCCACCGGTTTCCCTGACTTGGCCTCTCCCAGTCCATAGCGCTAGATAATGTTTCCCAAAGTGGGTAACACTGCCCCCTGGGGGGCTGCAAAACCAGGTGCTTGCCCTTTACCCTGGATTGTGGGCTATAGCACAAAAGGTTTGAATTACCAGGGGAACGCTTGGGTTGGTTTGTTGGCTTTTGTTTTCTGAAAAAGGAGCAGCAGAGCAAGTAAGTTTGGGGACCTATGTTATATGAAGAGAGAAAGAGAGGCCGGGGCAGAGGAGAGAGGTGAGGAGGGGTGAGGGTGGGAGGAGAGAATGACAAAGAAAGTGGGTCTGGTGTACTCAAGACAGAAATGGGGTGGGGCTTGTAGAGGAGGCAGGGACTACGGTGGAGATGAGACACAGCCAGCTCCACGGTGAGCACCCACTGTGAGACCATCACTGACGCCTCTCTAGAGGAAGTGGTCAAAACCCACCACAAGAGAGAAGGAAACAAGTGGAGGTGGTGGGGGCAGGGGGACATAGAGGTGGCGGACCAAGGGCAAAGAGGGTACAAACAGAGCCGGGCCAAGCTCACAAGGACC
>NW_022103900.1:39444421-39474693 GCF_000313985.2 Echinops telfairi
ATAATGGTTATGCATTGAGCGGTGGACTTCAAGGTTGGCAGTTTGAAACCACCAGCTGCTCATTGGGGGAAAAGATAAGGCTTTCTACTCATGTAAAGAATTACAGTCTCAGAAACCCATAGGGGCATTTCTATCCTGTCCTACAGGGTCCACATGAGTCAGACTCGACCCAATGGCAGTGAGTTTTAGACAGTTGACCTTAATGATGTGGGTGTAGCAAATCTTCCAGGATCTGCATTTGCTGGTGTGTTACAATTCAGAATGAAAAGAAACAGCTGTAAACATCCATTCATTAGAATATGGAATGCACCAAGTATTAATCTAGGAAAACTGGAAGTCCTAAAGAAAAAAACAACAAAACAGCATCCTAGGGATTACTGAGCTAACGTAGAATGGTAATGACCGTGTTGAACCTGACAATCATATGGTTAACTATGCCAGGAATGACAAACTCAAGAGGAATGGAACTGCATTCATCATAAAAACAACATTTCAAGATCTATCCAGAAGTGAAATGCAGGGTGATAGGATACTATCCATATACCCAAACAAGACGAAAGTAGAGAATTCTACCAACGTTTGCAATCTTAAAGCAATCCAATATGAAATCCGGATGCATTGATAATTACTGGTGGTTGGTAAGCAAACGTTGAAAACAAAGAGTAAAGATCGGTAGTTAGAAAATGCAGCTTTATGACAGACCCCAAACTGGAGATTGGATGATAAGATTTTTGCAAGAACAATAACTTATTCACCGAAAACACCTTTGTCAAAAACATAAGCTTCGACTATAGATGTAGACTTCCTCAAACAGAGGAATACAAAGGAATCAAGTGGACCGCATCTGGAGAAAGGCTCAGTATCATCAGATAAATAAAGGCTGTGTGCCAACTGTGGAGCAGTTGCTCATAGCAAATTCTGATAGAAGCTGGAGAAAAATAGAACAAGTCTGCAAGAGCCAAAATCTGACTGTGATGGGTGGAGATGATTAAAGAATCAAATCCAGTAACACTCATCTATGTATAAGAAAGAGCTTTCTATCAAGAAGTAATTATATATCAAGGAACTATATCCCAGGCCAGTCCAACTCAAGTCCACAAGTCTGATACTAGTCTATCCGTCCCTCTTCAGACTCACACAATGATACAGAATGCAGGAAGATCACAGGCCAGTGGGTGCAGAGCCGTGTGGATCCAAGGTTGGGTGGAAACGTGGCAGGGTTCTGGCAGCTCTCAGGGTCAATGGCAAATTCCCAGCAGGCAGGAAGTCCAAGTGGCAAAGAGCGGACAGTCCCCAGGGCCCTCCTTATAAGAAGGCCACTCACGCAAAAAGAGAGCATCAGGCTGTGAGTTGTTTGACAGGTTGGAATCCACACTTACATGTTTATACAGCTTCAAGTTGACATACAATTATCTATCTACCACAATGACCATGAGTATATCCCATCTGAATTTAGGAACCATCTCAAAAATAGTTTTTGAGAATCCAATGTCTGGAGACCAGAGTGGTTGTGGGGTGATATCAAGAACATACAAGGCTCCCCACTCACAACCCCCCCCACCCCACACGCCAGTGGCTTCAAACTGCCTTTGGTCTGGAGCTGTAAGGGATTCACACCTGTGAGTGTGAATGGTGTGCTCACGAAAGCTGAGGTAGAAAATAGCATGTCAGAGGCTCAGAGCCACTGCCCTGGCTTTCTCCCAATCATCGTCGGTGTACGATGAAGAAATGCCCCATAACCGCCACAATGAGTGCCGACGAAAACCAGGGGCTGAAAAGAGAAGTGTTGCATTCTATTTACAGAGATGAAAGTTTCCAGGAATTAAGTCTAGTTTCATTTTGATATAAAAAGGGAGAAAATGGTGATCCCAAAGCCTTCTATATAGAGGTAAGAAACGTATCCCCAAATAGCTCCAATTATATCTATGAATGTCTTTTTTAATAACACATTATCATCACCTGTAAAGCAGAGTAAATTAGCCAAGTTATACGAAGCAGTTAAAGTTCATCTGGGGGCTGCTATGACCTCTACATTATTAGAATATGTCAAGGACAATAAGAACAGTTCATGAAGAATTACTATCCCATTCATTCTATGACATCCATAAGCAGTGACATCTCAGTTGAAATTCCTAATACAGCCCCATGAAGTTTAAAAAAAAAAAGGGTTAGTCAGGGTGCAGTATAGCACCAATGAAACGTACAACTTTCCTCTAATTCTTTAATGCTTCCTTCCCCTCACTACCATGATCCCAATTATACCTTACAAATATGGCTAAACCAGAGCATGTACACTGATACAGAAACGAGCTGGAAACACAGGGAATCCAGGACAGATAAACCCCTCAAGACCAATGTTGAGAGTAGCCATACCAGGAGAGTAAGGGGAAGGTGGCAGGAGAAAGAGGGAAGCAATTACAATGATCTATATATAACCCGCTCCCAGGGGGATGGACAACAGAAAAGTGGGTGAAGGTAGACATCGGTCAGTGTAAGACTGAAAAAAAATTTTATAAATTATCAAGGGTTCGTGAGGGAGGGAGCGTGGGAAAGGGAGGGAAAAAAATGAGGAGGTGATACCAAGGGCTCAAGTAGAAAGAAAATGTTTTGAAAATGATGATGGCAACAAATGTACAAATGTGCTTGACACAATGGATGGATGGGTGGATTGTGATAAGAGTTGGATGAGCCCCCAATAAAATGATTTAAAACAAACAAAAAATAAGTCAAAGAAAAAAAAAGAGGAGCTGATATCAAGGGGCTCAAGAAGAAGGATGTTTAGAAATCGTTGATGCCAACGATTTCACATGTTCGCTTGATATAATGGATGTATGGATTGTTATAATATATGTAAGAGCCCCAAATAGAATGATTTATTAAATAAAACAAAATACAAAATAAACCCTTGATATCTGAAAAAAGAGAAAGAAAATGATGATGGCAACAATGTACAAATGCGCTCGACACCATGGATGGATGGATGGATTGTGAGAAGAGCTGTATGAGCCCCCAATAAAAGGATTTTTTTTAAAAGGACTAAAATAAAACAACTTTCAAAAGCCCAGAAATGTAAGCAGGCAGATAAGAGAGATCCCAGAGCATTTCAGCAAAACTGGTTTAAAGCTGATGCCTAACACTTGGAGTCTGAGACAAGAAAGCATCCTATCAAAAAGTAAATGGAGTTCGCAATCTTCCATTAGACTGCTTGTATTGATGTGGCTTTTTATAAAACACATTTTTTCATATGTTTCTTGAATTTAAGATGCAAGCGAAGCATTCGGGAAGTGATCTGGTTGTATTCAGTTATCTTCACAAACTTGCCTGAATAAGAGGTGAAAATGTTCCCGGTCAGTGTACTTGACGAAGGCTGCAATGGACCAATAAGGGAATAGTAAAGAATCAATGCTAATTTGTACGACCCGATTGCAGCGGAACGTGAGAAAGGCGTGTGATACCCTTTTCAAACCCGAATCCCAAGGGAGCAAAATGCTGCGTGAACTCTGCTTTGGCTGCATGATGTGTAATAATAGTCTTCTCATCATAAATACAGTCTTCATCTCTTCTTTATCTTAAGTACGGAAACATCAAGTGCTTCAAAGAAATGTAAACGCTATCCTTTGGACTTTACCATTATATATCCCATTCTTTGTAGTTCTTTTTTATTTTCCAAAGTGAACTGTTCTCTTCGTCAAATGATTATCTGTTTATGCTTCTCTCCTGATGTCTATCTAGATATTTAATCAGGAGAGCTTTCAATGGATGTGGAATAGGAGAACATTAAAACAAACAAACAAAAGCCTTCCAAATACATTGGCAAGCATCCTAAATAGAAGTACTGACTCTTATTTGAAATATTTCTCTTTTCTAGATCAAGTAAACGAGGCCTTATTGTTGGAAATAATACTTTAAATAAACTCCTACTTATCTGCTATTGTGATTTTAGTTATTTGATAAGTGAGGTCTTCTAAATGGTTTAGCAAAACACACACATTTTATTTCTTTTTAGAGGGTCTTTTGAAGTATACAATTTCTCAGCTTGAAGGTCTTTGTAATAATAGACATTAAAGCTTATAAATGCTAAATGGTAGTATGTGCTTGATTATTAAAAAACCATGTGTTAAGGAACCTATTGGTGTAGTTTTGACATTTCAGGAAAAGTTATTGAAGTGTCTGTGCCATTTACAGGGATTCTGTATCTATCTCTGTGTTAGCGTGGGTTTTCTAGAGAAGTAAAACCAGCAACACTTTTATGTGTGTGTACACAGAAGGAGATTTATATTGAGAAGCGGCTCACACAATTGCAGAGTAGATAAGTTGAGTCCGTTCAAGCCCGGCTTCTCCTGACTTGTGCAGCCATGGCAGAGGACAAGGAGAAAGCAGGGTAGTGGCTGCAGAGGCAAATTAATCCGAAAATGCCCAAATGAACCCAGCGTTGACAGTCTGCAATGGCTCCTGGCAGGTGACACAGCAGGAGCCGACACAACAGAAAACTAAAGGATCCAGGTCCAGCGGAAGGTGAAGGGTCAAAGAGAGCTCTGCTCTGCTTGGTTTCCCTCTTATACAAAGGACCACACCCGAGGAAGTGTCAGCAGCCTGAGACCTGATGGATAGGTTAGGTTTCACCACGAGCCTCACCCAGGAGTGTCTCGTTGATCTAAACTCTAAGCATCACAGACCTCCGCTTTTCAACTTGACAGTTGTACACAACTCTTTAACCATACATCATGAGACTGAGCCTCATGTGCTCGCGACATGGAATTAGGAGGGACTGGAAAAGGACATCATACTTGGTAAAGTAGAAAATGAGAAAGACCCTAAGTGAGATGAACTGGCATATTTGCTGCAATAGCAGGCTCAAGTAACAGCGGCGAGGCTAGCACAAGACCTAGGACTTTCTCCTTCTGTTGTACAGTGTCAAGGTAGCTCTGAGGTGAAGAGAACTAAATAACACCTAACAACAGCAACATGGGAGAATCCAAAACAGATCAAAAGAATCCATAGAGTCATGGTCGCAAAAGTGATTGGTGAAGGCCAACCATTTCAAGAGGTAGAGTATGATCAAGAACCAATGGTACTGACAGAAGAAGTCCAAGCTGCACTGAAAGCCTTGGTAAAAACACGGTCCTAGGAATTGATGAATGCTTCGACAAACTGATGCAGCACTGAAAGTGTTTTGTACTCTGTGTAAAAAGCTTAGAACTCATCACAATGCCAATCAAATCGAAGGGAGCCACATTATTACTAATGAAAGATGATCCAAAGAAAGGTGAACCTACAGCAGGTTGAAATTATGGAGCAAAATCATTAACATCACATGCAAGTAAAATTTTGGTGAAGAAAGTTTAAAAACAATTGTTGCAATCCATCAAGAGAGAGCTGGCAGAAATTCAAGCTGGATTCAAGGGCTTGGAATAAGGGATGTCACTGCTGACTTAGATGGACCTTAATGGAAAGCAAAGAAGACCAGAGACATACTTATCTGTGTCTAATTAACTACACAATGGCATGCAACTGTGTAGATTATAGCAAACTATACATAACATTGCAAAAAATGGAAACACTTCATGTGTTCATGGGGAACATGTACCACAAGTCGGTCATTCACACAGAACAAGGGGAAACCACGTGGTCTAAAATCAGGAATGCACATCAGAGGAATGTTTTTTCACTGTGCTTATTCAGTCTGTATGCTGAGCAAATCATCAGGTAAACTGCACTAAGTTGGGGGTGGGGGGAAGGCATGGCATTATGACTAGAGAAAGGTTGATTAACAACCTGAGATATGCAGACAACAGACACAACTTTTCTTGCTGAAAGCCAAGAGACTTTGAACCATATACTTATGAAGATCAAAGAGTGCAGCCTTCAGTATGAACTAGGCTTCATTGTAAAGCCCTAAATGTAAACTCCAGAACTATAAGGATCACCAATGAGAAAAGTGGTACAAACTTAGGGCCCTGTTACAGGGCATACACAGTCTCCCAAATCTTAGAAATGAAGCACATGCAGTGGAAGGAAAAATAGATGACTTGGACCTATTAAAAATAAAACACTTATACCCATCAAAAAACTTCCTCAACAGAGTAAAACAAGAGCCCATGAACTGGGTAAAAATCTTTAGCAATGACACAATGGACAAAGGGGCTGTGGTAGTTATATAATCGTTTGTCAATTTGAGAAGATTAAGAGTGTAGGGGTGGAGTCTAGCCTGTCAATCATTGTATAGCCAATGAGGCCTCTGTGTGGGGATGGCCTTCTCCTGAGGATTCTGGGAACTCCTGTATTCCTCCCTGGAGGCAGGAGACACTATCTCTCTCTGCTCACTCTCTGGGAGACATTACAGCTGACTAGACACATGGAACTACGCTAGTACCCTGAACTGGAGGAACCACGTGGGGGACCCCTGCCAGCGCTGAGATGCTTACAATGCCATTGGATCCACAAGACTTCCCACTCACTGCCCTGTGATCTTCCTGCATTCTGCATCATTTTATGTGTTTCTTGAGTTGGAAGAGAACTTTAGATTGGTATTGGACATATGGGCTAATATCAGATTTGTGTGCTTGATCTGTACTGGGCTGGGATGTTTTCTCAATATTCAACTGCTCTTGTATATAAAGCTCTTTCTCCCCCCTCCCTTTATTATTTAATTATTTAATATTTATTTTATTGGGGGCTCTTATAGGTCTTATCAAAATCCATACTAATATTCATTGTGTCAAACACATCTGTACATATGTTGTCATCTTTTTCCAAATATTTTATAAAGCACTTTCTTATACACATATGAGTCCAATTGAACATTAGACAAAGGACATAGACAATTCACAAGGGATGACACTCAAATGATTAACAAACACATGAGCATATTCTCACTAGCCATCTGAGATATGCAAATTAAAACAACCATGAGATAGTACCTTACATCCACAATAATAACCTAATGCAGGAAAGGGTAGAGAGAGAAAACAAATATTGGAAAAGGTTCAGAGAGATTGGAATTCAAACACAGATGGGATTATAAATATGTACACCTGTTGTGGGAAGCTACCTAAAACAACTGGGATTAGAGAAACCATAAGCCCAAGAATACCTTTGCTGGGCATATATCACAAACAAACAAACAGCCATTGAAGTGAGGCATTAACTAAGTCCACATGGAAGACACACACCAACCTGTGCTATCCAAAGGTTGTAAAGAACAGAATCCAAATCTGAAGGAGGGAATGTATCAGAGTTTAAATGCTGCACACCTGGTTTGCAGATGTACATTGATGTCAGTGGAAGCCCAGTATCTTTTGGCAGCTTCCCCACATGGAGTAAGCTTCGAGACAGACAGGAGCATTGTAAAGTGGATGGTGTCAGGTTTAGTTCGGTTAAAATGTAACACCTTATCATTTGATCTGCCTTTTGACCCACTTTAAAGTTGTTTCCTTTTTTTTTTTTCTTTTTTTTTAAACATTTTATTAGGGGCTCATACAACTGTTATCCCAATCCATACACACATCAATTGTGTAAAGCGCATTTGTACATCGTTTCTCAAAACATTTTCTCTCCATTTAAACCCCCGACATTAGGTCCTCATTTTTCCCCTCCCTCCCCGCTCCCCCCTCCCGCATGAGCCCTTGATAGTTTATAAATGGGTATTTTGTCATATCTTGCCCTGTCCGACGTCTCCCCTCATCCACCCTTCGGTTGTCCGTCCCCCAGGGAGGAGGTCACACACAGTTCCATGTAATCGGTTCTCTCTTTCCTACCCATTCTCCCTTTACCCTCCCTGTTTTGCCACTCACACCACTGGTCCTATAGGGCTCATCCGCCCTGGATTCCCTGTATTTTCAGTTCCTATCTGTACCAGTGTACCTCCTCTGGTCCAGCCAGTCTTGCAAGATAGAATTCGAGTCATGGTAGTGGGAGCGGGGAGGAAACCTTTAGGAACTAGAGGAAGATTGTATTTCTCATCGTTGTTACATCGCACCCAGTTGTTTCCTTTTAAAACATTTTCTACTTTCTTTTGGATGGAGGTTTTTCTGGTTTGTGTTGTCATGGTTGTTGATTTGTTTGTTTGCGTCCTGTTTGTGCTTTGTATGAGTGTTACATAATTCTATAAAGGCAGTGACTGGATGAATAAGCACCACGAGCATGTCAGGGGAGGGTGTGGGGAAAGGAGGAGCTAACAACAACAAGGACGAAAAGAAAATGCTTTGAAATAGACTGTGGTGATGGTTGCGCAACTCTTCTTCATAGGACTGGATGATTAAATTGTATGATATATAAAGTATGACAATAAAACATTTTAAATCAAAAGATGTACTGCATTGGGGATATCTGCTGTAAAGGACCTCTTTAACATGTAAAAGAGTAACGATGTCACTTTGAGCACTAAAAGTATACCTGACTCATGCCATAAAAAGTTCAGTCACCTCCTACAAAGTCATTTCATAGGCAGTCTCCTCATATGTAAAAGCTAACAGTGAATAAGGAGAAGATAATGAATAAAAAGATAAATCAACAAATAAGGAAGAAGGCAATGAATAGAAGAATTGATGCGTTTGAATTACGGTACTGAAAAAGAACACTGAATCTATCTTGCCCTGGAAGAAGTATATCTGTGATGCTCCTTAGAAGTGAGGACGGCATGCGACTTCATCTCATGTACTTTGGAAATGCTGTTTGGAGGGACCAGACCCTAGCGACGAGTGTCACGCTGCGGGAAAGGAGCGGCCCCTGGAGAAGGACATCACGCTTAGGGGAAGACCTTCGACAAGCTCAACTGACACCCTGGCTGTAACAAATGGTTCAACATAACAAATATGGGAATGATGCAGGACAGCACAGTCCTCCGTTCTGTTGTCCATAACGACACCTTGCAAAGAATGGTACCTGACAACAAAGCTGACCAGAGGTCATGGAGCATGTTCGAGGAAAGCGAGGGAAGCAGCGTGGGAGGGGGAGAAGTGGTCCCACAAGCACACATATCACACAGCTGTCTCATCAGATGCACGGTCAGCAGGGGCTAGGCTGCAGCCAATGTGGTGGGGAACCAAGCCACTGAGAGACAATATGTCCCTGCGTCTATACCCCCGCCCAAGATTATAACAAATCCCAAAGCATAACACTGTGTTTTAATCTCAGTCTTCTCATGCAAAATGGGAGGAATATGGGCCTAGAGTACTTAGCAGAGTCCCGGACATATTGAGACCACTCCTTGAAGGCAAATTAAACAAAAAAAATCCTCAATGCCATTGAGTTGATGCCGACCACTAGTGACTGTAGGGCAGGGTAGAACTGGCCCTGTGAGTTTCCGAGACTGTAACTCATTATGGGAGCAAAAGGCCCCATCTTTCTCTTGGGGAGCATCTGGTGGTTTCAAACTGCAGACTTGCAGTTACCAGCCCAATGAGTAACCCCCATGCCACCTCCAGGGTTCCTTGCTTAAGGGTAAGCTACCATAATTAAGATTAGAACTAGTACTCTACTACCATGAGTTTGGGGTACCTTTTTAAGACTTCCTCACCCCTGAAAAGGCAGTAAAGCTGTGTATTTTCCGTTGTATGACCTCAGGCTAACAGCTTAGCTCCCGTGTGCCCACCTCAGAAATGGGGTGATCATGGAGGGCCTGGGGGTCCCCCTAACAGTACTGTGCAGGCGGAGTCACAGGAGCCCAGACCAGAGGAGAGGGACAGGAGAAAAGTAGCCCCACCGGGCCCCAAACTCACTGGGTGCCGCATTGAAGATGGCACCGTCCAACTCATGTTGAAACCGGAGGTAGCCAGTTCAGGGAAGTGCTTGGTACATCGATGGCAACCTTGGCCTGAGTTACCCCTGAATGTACATATGCAACAAGAATGCACACTCCCAGCCAGTCCCCCCCAAACCCACCCCCTCTCGATGTCCTCAGGAGGGAGAACAGATAGGACAGAGCATTGTGGGCTTCAGGTACCACCTGTCCCCCAACAGGGCAGCCCAAACAAAATGCCTGCCCTCTGGACGAGGGTTCTCACTGCATGGAGATAAGGTCTTTGTGATGGGCCCCTTCTCCTTGCTACCTACCGGCTGTCAGTCACCCAGGAGTCTGGCCCCACCCTGGCAGGTGGGTGGGGTCACAGGCTGTTCTCTGCAGGCTTCAGCAGTCCTCGCCAGCACCCACTCTTCTCAGGAAACAGAGACACACACACACACACACACACACACACACACACACACACACGAGAACACACACATACTGGGGTGAGGCAGGGCAAGGGAACAGGACTTCAAAAACGATTGAAAAAAAAATTTTCATTCCATTTCTCCACTACATTTTGAAGCCCCTTCATAGATGCATATTTACACATGTACACACACACACACACACACACACACACACACGGAGATTCCAAACATTTCATGCAACAATCCCATTATTTCTTTTTTCTAACTTTTTATGGCGAATTGGATCACCAGTTTGACACACAGTTTGCTCCCACGCATCTGTCGCCAGCCCCTTCGTGTCCCATTCCCGATCCCACTCCGGGTTAACCCCACCTATCCGGGAACGGTGGAGGCTGCCGGGTGGCTAGCCAATCGGGAGAAAGAGCAGGCTGCCTGCTCTCAGGAAGACCCACGGCCTCATCAACCCAGGGGGCGTGTCACTGCGAGTCAGTGCTGCAGAACTGAATCACCGGCGGCGATGCGGCTGGTGGGGGGTTGTACACACATACTGTCACGCGCACACCCACACGCACACACACACACAAACAGTTCTCTACTACCAAGAAGAGGAGGCCGGGACGTGGCGGCTCCCGAGACCACGCTGAGCAGTCTTCAGTGAGTAAGCTACGGGAGGGAAGAGGGGTGCTGGGTCCGGGAAGGCAGGGTGCAGCGGGCTTCTGAAGGGTGAGGAGCTAGGCACAGCAGATAGCCTGGTGGCCGAGAAACAGGATTAGCAGCACTGTCTGCCCAGGGCTACTTCAAAGGGGAAGTGGTGTGTGCAGGGAGGCGAGGCTAGGATATTTATACCTATTGTGCATGTATGATTGATATGAAGGGGAGGCTCTCTAATCACGCAGGCAGAGGATGGGCATACGTCCACCACAAAACAACTCGGTCAGCACAGTAGCACAGATGGAGAGGGTCCTGCCGGGCAGTGGGCATGGTGGGGCAGGGCCCATAGAGCCAACTGTCCAGGAAGCCTCATCAGAGCCGCTTCAGGTCACTCCTGTCACTCTCCTCTCATCACAGCCCCTGAAATGGGCCAGATCCGAGCAGGGCTGAGGTGCTTCCGAAGGAGACAGATGCAGGGAAGGGCAGAGAGAGGCGGGGCTGGTGGCTGGACGGACCATGTGTCTGCCCACTTCCTTTCTCAGAAGCCCGACACAGTTCAACCTTTCTGAGACTCGGGTGTGTTGACGCCCCCCACAAGGGTCTCTCAGGACAAGTACTGGGCTGGGAGTCAGGGGGCTGGCTTGGCAAGTGAAATGGCTGGAGGTGCTGTGGAGGAGGAGGAGGAGTGGTCCTTCCCTGACCTCTCAAAGTTCCAGAGTCCTAATGGAAGGTTCTGGAATCAGCCCAGCTAACTACAGGCGTCCAGATGGCCTAAACAGGCCCCCAGAGCAGAAAAGCCCAGAACATTCAAACCTGCCCAAGGGTGTGAGTGCAGCGCCGGAATCAGGCCTGCTCTGTGCTGCACCTCAGGAGGAATCAAGACCAGGATCCAGAAAGAAACTCCCAAGGAGAAAGAGGGGCGTGGGTTTCAGAGGGAGGCAAGCGGCGGTAAGAAAACACCATGTCCCGGGGATGCTCCCTTCTCCCCAAGTCCTAGAGTGAATTCCAGCACCAACTTCATTCCTTTGGTCCCCCACAAAAACTCCAGACCTTTGTTCACAAAGTTCAATGTCCGAGAGGCTGGCCGGGTAGGAGGGTAGGAGGGAGTCTTTGAGGGCCCACTCAGAAGGTGAGGCCTTGAGGCAAAGGGGAATTACCTGGGAGCTTGCCATACCCCCGTCCTCACCCTGGGCCTCAGTACCGATCATAAGGTTCCATATTCTCAGTCAGCCAGGGCAGCGAGAGGCACCGGTGGTTTCTCTACCAGCACACGGGTGTCCGCTGTAGCTCTACCCCGGCCTGCGAACCCCCCCCATATACCTCCTACACAGGCCCTGGCCTGCACCCAGAGGATCCTATCCAGCTCATGCCCCTCCGGGACACCCACTGCCCAGCAAGCACATCTTACCTTAACTTTCCTGAGCATCTCCCCAGCACTTATTAGCTGGCTCAAGAAAGGTCAGATTTGTATGAGCACGGAGGGCTGGCTGGGTGTCACCATCCCACCCCTTCCTCCCCAGAAGAGGCTGCGGCTTTGGGGGAGGGCGGAGACAGGATGCATACCCTTGCACTTCAAGCTCCCCAGGCAGGTGGAGGCAGACAAGCAGAAAGAGGTCACTGTGAGACACCCAGCCAGGCTTTCCTGTGGACCAGGCAGCTGGGCCTGCTCTGAAGAAGACAGCCTAAGAATCACAGTAAGGAGGGGGTCCCAGAATCCAGCTCCCCAGACAGCTGCTCACAGACCCAGCCCCGGTCTCCAGTGCCCACCTGCCCCACGTCTCAGGATGGTTCCCCGGTTGTCTCTCAGGGAACTCTTCCGCTCTGCCTCCTGACCTTCTCTCCGCAGAGAGCTGTGAGCATCGAGACTGAGAGCACCTCCCTGCTTTTTCCGCCCTGGTGTTTGGGGTCCTGAACCGTCTCAGCCCTGCAGTCCTTGCCCAGGAAGACAGAGACGAGAGGTGCAGCAGGCTTGGCGGCTACCACTGGAAGCAGGAAGATGGTTGAAGGTTCGGGTGACAGTGGAAGTCTTGAGAGGACCACGCCCCTGAGAGGACAGGCCTGAACCAAGGCCAGGGTCCACGTGGGCAGGCAGAGATGGGCACTCAGACAGGTGAAGGGGGAAGAGACTTCCTGCATACCTTCCTGTCCTGCTCACTGGACTCCCAATGTCTAGACCACAGGCCAGTGGGCCATGGTTATACAAGGGAAGCCTGGAGTTACTGGGGACACACACTCCAGGTTCCTCCTCCCTCCTCCAGGCCCCTCTCCCCAACACCAGCTGCCCCTGCTCCCCAATAGCAGAAACACTCTCTCTGGGGCTGCCTTTACCGGCCTCCACCTCCTGGGGGACAAGGGTTGTGCCCAGTCTGAGCCATCTCAGCTGGCTCCAGGAGGCCCCGTGGAGGGTCTAGGCGGTCTCCAATGTGCTACCCCCACACTGGCTGAGCCATGGCAGCCCATACCAGAGAGGGAGTCAAGAGAAACGTAGACTCTCCAGGGCCAGCACTCAACTGGTGCCTCATTCAATATGCCCCCGCCCACCAATGAAAACATTAACCCCCCCCAAAGGCTCCAAGAATAACAAGACAAATTTCCACATACCTTCACCTTGACCTTGCACTAGTATTCTCCCATTGTTACCACTTGCCTTATATGCTTTATGTTTTTAATCTATCACTTCATTGATTAGTTGGTTTGCTTGCCCTGGTAAGTAAATTGCAGACATCAAATCCCTTCAGCTTCAAATGTTTCACCCCTAAATATGCCAGCATGTTCCCTAGGAATAGGAACGTTCTTCTAAAGACTGGCAACAATATTTGATAATATTTAATACATAATGCATATTCAACCCAAACTCACTGACTCACAGTGGCCTCAGACCCCGTGTTGTCCCCAGAGGCCCCAATCCAGGACCTACACATGGTTCACATATTGTCAGGGCTCTGGTCTCCTTTAATCCAGATTATTCCTCTGACCTCAAGCTTATTTATTTCTGTATTTGTTTACTTATTTTGGTCTCTTATGATATTGATATTGCAAACCAGTCACCTGGACACTGTCTCACATTCTGAATTCAACTGATTAATAAACTCCATGTGATTAAATTCAGGTGATTTTTTTCACGAGTGCTATGCAGGGTGTGTTATATTTTTCCAAATGCATGACATTGGGATGGATCTGAGGTAATTTTCCCCATTATTGATTGATTACTTACTCAGAAGAATAGTGAGTGCAGAGTTCTACTATTCAACTCCAAAGCTCACTGCCATTGAGTAAGTTTCAATTCACAGCTACCTCATAGGACAAGGTAAAACTGCCTGTGTTAGGCCAAGTTGTCTAGAGGAACAAATTCAATGATACTTAATGTATGCATAAGAAAGAGCTTTATATCCTCAAATAATCTTACATCAAAAGAAGGCATCCCAACCCAGTCCAACTCAAGTCCACAAGTCCAGTGCACGTTGGGGTCCTCTTCAGACTCACACAGCTGCAAGCCGGTGATGCAGACAAGTCAAGCAGGAAGCAGGACAACAGGCAGGGAGATGGAGAGGCAGAGAAAGATCACCTCTGTTCTTCTTGCTCTTATACAAAAGATTTGTGACATCAAGGAAGTGTCATCAGGCTGGGACTTGATTGACGGGTTTAACTCCACCCCTAGCCAGGAGTGTCTAGTTGACATAATCCCTAACTACTACACTGCCCCTGTGGGTTTCCAAGACTAAACTTCAAGGGAGTAGAAAACCTCATCTTCTTTCCGTGGAGTGGCCGGTGGCTTTTAACGACTGTCCTGTGGCTTACAGCCTAATGCATCATAACCCACTATTCCACCAGGGCTCATCCAGGCTGTCTAGGAGTAATAGAGTTTCCCTTTGTGAATTCCCGCCTGCATGCTAACAATTGTAAATCTTGCTACTAGACTTGGAGCGATTATTGATCAGACCCATCAGCTTGAGGGCAGAACTCCACATTTTGGAGGTGACAAATTCACCAGCTTTTTCTATCTTATAAATCGATACACCAAAATGGATCTAATGTCACATTAGGTTTAAGATATTTCATTGTTTTAAACAGCTCTTATCATAACCCTTTAAAAAAACACATGAACACACAATTTAGCACATCTGAACATAGATTTTTTCTTTAAAAATGTATGTGATACCAGGAGGGTAAGGGGAAGGAGGTGGTGGGGGAGGAGGAACCAATCACAGTGATCTACATATAACCCCCTTCCAGAGGATGGACAACAGAAAAGTGGGTGAAGGGAGACATTGGTCAGTGCAAGACATGGAAAAATAATAATAATTTATAAATTATCAAGGGTTCATGAGGGAAGGAGGATGGGGGAGGGAGAGACAAAAATGAGAAGCTGATACCAAGGGCTCAAGGAGAATGAAAATGTTTTGAAAATGATGATGGCAAATGTACAAATGTGCTTGGCACAATGAATGTATGTATGGATTGTGATAAGAGTTGTACAAGCCCTCAATGAAATGATCCCAAAAAAAGTATGTGAACTTCTAATTATAGCAAACATTTGTTATAACTTACAGAGATCTTGATCCTAAAATTATATAATTAAAAACATGCAAATAACAATCTATGTTGTTATATATAATTTCATTATAATAGTAGGCTATGCTCACTGCCATCGAGTTGATGCTGACTCATGGCAACCCTGTGAGGGTAGAACTGCCCCGGTGACTCTTTATAGGAGTAGAAATCCCTGTCTTTCTCCCACAGAGCGGTAGGTGATTTCTAACTGCTGACCTGCGGTTTACACCTGAATGCATAACACTATTCAAACAGGGGGCTCTTATTAATCGACACAAGCACCATTCTTCTAGATGATTACACAGTGAATGTTTTCATGGTGTGAATGATTAAGCCCAAGTCTGACCAGTGCTTTTGGCCAGTTGTCATGGAGTCGAATCCACACAAGGCCACTCCATGTGTGCCACGGAGCTGCACTCCCGGGGGTTTTCAATAATTAATTTTTCAAAAGGCCTTTCTGCTGTGGCGTCTCTGGGTGGACTTAAATGCCCAGCCTCTCAAATATGTCAACTATTTGTCCCCAGCCAGGGGGACAAACGTTTATTTCCACAGAGGACCAGTTCCATAGTTATCTGGGAGTCTGATAGAAAACTCCAGGGCTGCTGAATCAGACCACTGAATCCAATTTTGCACCTGAACATCTCCCCAGACTTTCTGTAAGCACACAAAGGTCTGTATTTGTGGCCTCCGCCTTAGACCAGTCTTCCACAGGCTGTGCTGTATCTTGACCTCTCTAGACCTCACTTCCTCTCTACTCCCCAGCAATCTTCTATGAAAAAGAGCGCTCCCTGGTCTAACCTGTTGGAGCAAAAGGTCCCTCTGGGCTCCGGCTCTGTTTTATTCATTGAGTTATCATCTGTTACCACTATTATTTTTTTTTCATTTGTTTGAAATGAACTTGTGTGTCCCTAAGGAACCCACGTCCACTTCAGTTGTACTTTTCCTACTTTTACATTTTATAGCCACTCGCACCAATGTGAGCATTCACTCTTTTTTAAAAAAAATGTTTTTAACTTCATTTACTTATTTACTTTGGTTTTTAAAGGAAACATACTCTTAGCAGCTGCACAGCACACCTCATCCAATCAAATCAGCAACAGTATCGATTGAAACCCCCCATAAAGGGCATCCTTTCTTCCTCCTTCCACCCTTCTTCTCTCCCTCGTTCCCTCCAGAAGTTCCTGTGTCTCCCTCTAACGGCTCCCATCCCTGTCCCTGGGTTTCTCTGAGTTTTTAAAGTTTTATCCTTCGGTGTGAAAGTCACTTTTCTTTTTTTTGTTATAATACTGATGTCATTAAATTTATCTTTATAAGATTAACTAACTTTGCTAAGCATACTGTTCTCTACCTTTTAAATTTTTTCTTTTCCATGAATTCTATTTTGTTTATATATGTATCTGAAGTGCTGAGTAAACCTGACCCTTAGTAGATGCAACTTTTTCTTTTTAAATCATTTTTTAATTAAAAAATTTTAAAATCATTTTATTGGGGGCTTGTATAGCTCTTATCACAATCCATCCATCCATCCATTGTGTCAAGCACCTTTGTACATATGCTGCCATCATAATTTTCAAAGCCTTTTCTTTCTACTTGAGCCCTTGGTATCAGCTCCTCATTTCCTCCCCCTCCCCCCTCCCTCATGAACCTTTGAAATTTTATAAATTGTTTTCTGTTCTCTACTTTTGTCCATGTCTTGCAGTGCTTGACAGAGTAGTCATTTTTTAAAATTGATGCATAAAATACATGTGTGCACACACCAGAATTTATTTATCCATTCTTCTCTCCCCATCGTTTTACTATTATGGAAATTACTGCAGTAAAGATAGGTGTGCATATGACTGTGTTGTGTTCTTCATTTCATTAGGGTATACACTCAGTAGAGCTAACTGTATTTGTATTTGCTTAAGGAATCACCAAATGAATTTCCACAGTGGTTGTACAATTCTACAGTCCCACCAGCAATGTATGAATATGTCAATCTCGCCACATCCTCTCCAGCATTTATTATTTTGTGTTGGTGCGGCAAAGATGGTCAGTGTGAGGCGATACCCTAGTGCTGTTTTCATTTGTATTTTTTTACTGAATGAACATTTCTTTATATGGTTGCTGACTGCTTGGATGTCATCTTAAACTGTGTGACATGCCTCGTGCCCATTTTTTGGAGTGAGCTATTTGTATTTTTCCTATTAAGGTGTAATTTTCTACAGATTTCTTTGATGTCTCATAGCTCTGGCTAAGGCTTTCAGTACATTATGAGACAGGAGTAGTGGTAATGGGCAACCCGGCCTGGCTTCTGTCTGACGGGGTCAGTGTTTCCATTTCTCTCCGTTAAGTGAGATGTTGGTCCAAAATTGGTTTGGCATATATGCCCTTTTGTTGTGGAGGAATTTTCCTTCTATTCCTATTTTGCTGAGTGTTTTATCAATAATGGGTGTTTATCAAATGCCTTTTCTGCATCAACTGATATACTCATGGTTTTTATCGTTCATTTTATGTGGTGGATTACATTGATTATTTTTCTAATATTGAACTATCCCTTTTGTTGACACTGTTGAATTCTGTACAACTTTACTGAAAATCTCGGCATCTATATTTATCAGAGAGATTAGCCTATAATTTCCAATATTGGTGATGTATTTGCCTCAAGGTTATACTGGCTTCATAAAATGTGTTTGGTGACATACAACTTTCCTCTAGTTCTTTGATGCTTCCTCCCTCCACTATCATGATCCCAATTCTACCTTGCAAATCCGGCTAGATGAGAGGATGCACACTGGTACAGATAGGAACTGAAAACACAGGAAATTCAGGACAGATGAACCCCTCAGGACCAGTGGTGAGAGTGGTGATACAGGGAGGGTGGAGGAAAGGTGGGGTAGAAAGGGGGAACCGCTCATAAGGATCTACATATAACCCCCTCCTGGGGGACATACAACAAAAAAGTGGGTGAAGGGAGATAGGACACTGTAAGATGACAAGACAATAATAATTTAAAAATTATCAAGGGTTCATGAGGGACAGGCAAGTAGGGAGGGAGGGGGAAAATGAGGAGCTGATACCAAGAGCTCAAGTAGAAAGCAAATGTTTTGAGACTGATGATGGCAACATATGTACAAATGTGCTTGACACAATGGATGGATGCATGGATTGTGATAAGAATTGTATGAGTCCCCAATAAAATGATTTTTTTTTAAATGAGAGGAGACCAGTCAGTTGGTGTGTGAAACAGAAGGATTTCTCCCAAGTTGTCTCCCCCAAATATATGCCAAACTTAGCTGCTTGCGAATGACTATATACTGGAGGTCATCAGAAGTAGATCAGGGGTCATTCTCCCTAAGAGTTATCAGCCATCTAGAGCAAGGAGACACCACTGTTTATCCCACAACAAATAGGGGCCACTCCCTTCTGATAAGGATAGTAGTTGTCTGTTTCCTTGTAGCAGACCCCAGAGAGGTCAAACCCGTCCAAGGATGACCAAGGTTAGGCCGCCATCAAGAATCTAGTGTCCGCCCATCTTGTCACATGTATACCCCTAGACCTTCCCATTCCTATGGGCACATCCCTAGCTCATCCCCTTCCTGTCACGCTTATGCCTATCATACATCCCCTTCCTACGATGTGTATGCCTATTGTACTGCCCCTTCCTGTGACGTGTGGTTACCTGTAATCATGTCCCCCTAATGCGATATAACCCTGGGTTGGCAATAAAGTTGAGGCTCTCCCCTATTCTCTCTCCCGGGGCTCTATCCCCTGCTCTTGTGGCCAGGCTCCCCCGACGAGGACCATCAAACGGAGCTGAGGTGAGCATGCTACCATTAATTGTGTCTGACTCCATTATTCCAATCTCTTCTCTACCTCTCATGCTCTCAATGACTTTGATATAATACTTATATATCTCAACTGTACAATTGTTTACTGAACCTGTGGTTATGACTTTACTATAATCTTTACTTATTATCACTGTACAATTGCGCCTACTGGACCTGTGATGATTTGTGGGGGACTCTCCTCTCCCCACAAGTTGGGGTGCAGTGTAGCAACAATGAAACATACAACTTTCCTCTAGTTCTTAAATGCTTCCTTCCCCCACACTACCATGATCCCAAGTCTACCTTACAAATCCAGCTAGACCAGAGGATGTACACTGGTACAGATAGGAACCGGAAACACAGGGAATCCAGGACGGATGAATCCCTCAGGACCAGTGGTGAGAGTGGTGATACCAGGACGGTGGAGGGAAGGTGGGGTAGAAAGGAGGAACCGATCACAAGGATCTACGTATAACCCCCCTCCCTGGGGGATGGACAACAGAAACGTGGGTGAAGGGAGACATTGGACAGTGTAAGATATGACAAGATAATAATAATTTATAAATTATCAAGGGCTCATAAGGGAGGGGGGAGCGGGGAGGGAGGGGAAAAATGAGGAGCTGATACCAAGGACTCAAGTAGAAAGCAAATGTTTTGAGAATGATGATGGCAACAAATGTACAAATGTACTTGACACACAATGGATGTGTGGATGGATTATGATAAGAGTTGTACGAACCCCCAATAAAACGATTTAAAAAAAATAAGCTTGGTAGTAGATTGTTTATAAATTGTGAAATACTTTGTGTAGGATTAATCACAACTCTTCTCTAAATGTAGAATTCCCCAGTAAAACCATTTGGTCCTGGACTTTTTGATGCTGGGAAATTTGTGTGTGTGTTTATCATAAATTTTAATCATAAAAATATGCAATAAGTATAATGGTAAATTTCTTAGATTATGTAAATATAAACAGCAAGGTTGTCTTGTACAATCCTTCCACATTGCATTGAGTATTGTTATTTATAACACTATTAGTAGCTAAATAGAAGCTTTTTTCCCCCTCATACTTTTATTGGGGGCTCCTGAAGCTCTTATCACAATCCATACATTCATCCAGTGTATGTTAAGCACATTTGCACATGTTACCATCATCATTTTCAAAGCATTCTCTTCCCACTTGAGCCCCTGATATCAGCTCCCCATTTCTTCTCCCTTCCACCTTTTCCCTCCCTCCCTCACGAACCCTTGATAAGTTATAGATTATTATTTTCATATCTTACATCATCCTCCGTCACCCCTCACCCACTTTTCCATTATTCATTCCCCTGGGTGGGGGGGGGGCGGATTCTAGACTGATCCTTGTGATTGGTTCCCCCTTTCTCCCCCTACCCTCCCCTAATCCTCCTGGTATCTCTACTCTCATTGCTGGCCCTGAAGGGTTTATCTATCCTGGATTCCCTGTGTTGTGGGCTCTTACCTATAGCAGTGTGCATGTTCTGGTCTAATCTGATTTGTAAGGTAGAATTGAGGTCATGATAGTTGTGGGGAAGGAAGCACCAAAGAACTAGAGGAAAGTTGTATGTTTCATTGGTCCTATACTGCACCCTCTCTGGCTCATCTTTTCCCTGTGACCCCTCTGTGAAGGGATGTCCAATTGTCTACAGATGGGCACTGGGTCTCCACTCCATGCCGCCCACCCCCTCCCATTCACATTGGGTATGATTTTATTCTGGGTTTTAGATGCCTGATACCTGCTCCCATCAACACCTTGTGATCACACAGGCTGGTGTGCTTCTTCCATGTGGGCTTTGTTGCTTCCGAGCTAGATGGCCACTTGTTTAGCTTCAAGCTTTTAAGACCCTAGACACTATATCTTTTGATAGCCGGGCACCATCAGCTTGCTTCACCTCATTTGATTATGCACCCGCTTTAATTAGGTTTCTTGTTCAACAACCTTCCACGATTATAATCATGTGATCTTCTTTGTCTCTCATTATGATTTTCACTTTGATGTCTAGTTTGTCAGAGATCAATATTGCTACTCCTGCTTTCTTTTGACTGTCATCAGCTTGATATCTTTCCCCATCCTTTGATTTTTAGTCTATGTTTATCTTTATATCGACAGTATATTTCTTTTTTTTGTTTTGTTTTTTTCTTTTTTAACATTTTATTAGGGGCTCATACAACTGTTATCCCAATCCATACACACATCAATTGTGTAAAGCGCATTTGTACATCGTTTCTCAAAACATTTTCTCTCCATTTAAACCCCCGACATTAGGTCCTCATTTTTCCCCTCCCTCCCCGCTCCCCCCTCCCGCATGAGCCCTTGATAGTTTATAAATGGGTATTTTGTCATAGCTTGCCCTGTCCGGCGTCTCCCTTCATCCACTTTTTGGTTGTCTGTCCCCCAGGGAGGAGGTCACACACAGTTCCATGTAATCGGTTCCCTCTTTCCTACCCCTTCTCCCTTTACCCTCCCTGTTTTGCCACTCACACCACTGGTCCTATAGGGCTCATCCGTCCTGGATTCCCTATATTTTCAGTTCCTATCTGTACCAGTGTACCTCCTCTGGTCTAGCCAGCCTTGCAAGATAGAATTTGAGTCATGGTAGTGGGAGCGGGGAGGAAACCTTTAGGAATTAGAGGAAGGTTGTATTTCTCATCATTGTTACATCGCACCCTGACTGGCTCATCTCCTCCCCAAGACCCCTCTGCAAGGGGATCTCCAGTGGCCTACTAATGGGCTTTGGATCTCCACTCCGCACTCCCCCCATCATTCACTATGGTAAGATTTTTTGTTCTGATGATGCCTTACACCTGATCCCTTCGATACCTCGTGGTTGCATAGGCTGGTGTGCTTCTTCCATGTGGGCTTTGTTGCTTCTGAGCTAGATGGCCGCTTGTTTACCTTCAAGCTTTTAAGACCCCAGACGCTATACCTTTTGATAGCCGGGCACCATCAGCTTTCTTCACCACATTTGCTTATGCACCCATTTGTCTTCAGTGATCCGTTCGACACCCCGTGATAACACAGGTTGATATGTTGTTCCATGTGGGCTTTGTTGCTTCTGAGCTAGATGGCCGCTTGTTTACCTTCAAGCTTTTAAGACCCCAGACGCTATACCTTTTGATAGCCGGGCACCATCAGCTTTCTTCACCACATTTGCTTATTCACCCGCTTTGTCTTCAGCGGTTGTGTCGGGAAGGTGAGCATATTTCTTGAAAGCAGCATAAAGGTCAATGTTTTCTTATCAATTCTGTTAAGTTTTTAACCTCTTAACTGATTAGTACTATACATTTACATTCAATGTTGTTATTGGTAAGTATGGTTTTATTGGTCTTTTTTTAAAAATCTTTTTTAAAATAAAGACTCATACAACTCTTATCACTGGTCTCATTTTTTATATGTTTTTATGGTGATACCGGTTTCAATTTTCAAGATAACTTTTTGAGTTGTATTCCTTTTGTTTATAGTTTATATTGTTGAATCTCTCTGTGACTTTTTTGTTTTCCTCTTATTGCTTAATTTGCTTATATGATTTTCCTCTCTTTATTTTGTTTAATTTTTAACTTTTTCTTTGAGAAGCATTTGTCTTTTGTTGTTTTTTTCTAAATTCAAAATAATTTGTGGTCAGTTTTATTACTTTAGTATTATGTTTTCTCCATAAAAGTGTCTTTTCTGATCATTTTAGGTTGCTGTCTGTTGTTATGTATGCTCTGTCAAAAGGACTCCTTTATATATTTTTCTGTAAATATAGTCTTGTTTTTACAAATTCCTTTAGTTTTTTTTTTTTCTTATCTGAGAATGATTTTACTTCTCTTTTATATTTGAGATACTTTTGATGGATGTAGGATTTTTGGTGAGCAGTTTTTTTCTTTCTAAAATTTGAACATATGAATCCATTGTCTTCTTGCCCACAGGGTTTCAATAGAGAAATTGGTTGACCTTTATGTATGATTTTTCTTTTTTTCTGTGTTACTTTCAGGATTGTTTCCTTTTATTTGATGTTGCAAAATTTAACTATAATGTGCCATTGTGATTTTCTTTTGGGATCAATTCTGTTTGGAGTTCTTTGGGCCTCTTGCATAGCTATTTTATGTTCTATCATAATACAGGGGAACTTCTCCGTTAATACTTCATCAACTATCTTCTCTGTAGTTAATATTCTATCTTTCTGTTCCAAGATATATATCAAAGTTGCTCCTTTGATGCTGTCTCATAAAATTCTTAGCTGTTTTGGTCATTTTTATTGCTCAATCTTCTTGTATTTTGGTCTTGAGAGATTTGTCTTCACAGTCATTGATTTTTCATTCTTTCTATTTTCTTCTTTCAAAGTGTTAATTCTAATATTTTGGTGTTTGCCTTTTGAATTTTTATTTGTAGTTGCTGAGTTATTTTTAGCTTTTCATTTGTTGGGTCGGAATGGTCTTTAGAGAATTTCAGATTCCTGTACAGTCTGTTCTGTCCGTTGTCTGTTTCTATCGAATTTCCCCAGTCACTTGTAGCAGCTGGAGAGCATCACTGCCGTCTCCCTCGTCCCAGGACCCACGGTCCTCTCTTCCCCCGGGAGCCCTGTGGGTCCACATCCGTATGCGTTCCAGCTAATTGGGCTGCTTTTCCCTCCTTCTGCAAGTGCACAGAGGTTGACTGTTGTTTTCCAAACATAGCAGTATTTTTTGTTTGTTTTTGTGCTTGTCTCTGGGTGCAAAACAATTCCCACCCATCTATTGTGGAAACTGGGTAGTCAAGGGTGGCCAGGCAGTTTGGCATCCTCTATCAGAATCTAGAGTCAAAACTTTATTAAGCACTGCCTTCATCAAAATTCTCTTTTGGAGACTGGTTCCCAAGTCTTCAGGGAGTGTCAGGCAATGATTGATCAAACCAATACAAAGGAGGAAAAAAGAAGCTATTTATAATACTGCTCACAGGAGCTGCTTGCTGGCCCTGTCTGTCAGACTTGGGCCCATTTTCTAATCAGGCATGAGTGTCTGGGCAGTCAGAGGAATAGCACTTTGAATCCTGGGCTGGGAAGAACCACCCAATCTTTGACACAATAATTCTCTCCCCTAATACACATCCTTCCAATTCTGTACCTGCCCAGAGTCAGTCAATCCCATTGGCGCTCCAGGGAAGTTCTGGCACAGTCTAATCCCCAAGAGTTCCAGTCAGATGTTGGGAGTCAGCCCACAGCAGACATAAATTTCCCCTGTCTGGCTGACTTGCAATGGGCCAGTGGGGACCCCCTAGCAAGGGTTGAGAAGCCTGTGGCTCCTCCTGCTCAAGTTTGGGCTCAACTCCTCCTCAATTATGTTGGGGGGTGGGGGGAAGTGCTAATTAGAGGCAGTTGAGATGGAGAGGGTGTCAGCTCACTGATAAAAGTCCAGAGAGTGGAGAGAGATGCAGGTCCCCTAACATCCCACCAAGCAGCACAGAATCTGTGGCTTTTTCCAGGAGTATTTGCTTGCTTTCTGCAGTTTGTTTGCCCCAATGCTACCAGTGACTGCTTCTCCAAGAGGTGTCCTCACTCCTGGACATCTTATTTAAACTTTAGACCAAACCTTGAGTTATATATGATTATCCTCATTTTATAGATGGTAATTTTAAAAAAGGGCTGAGACTAAAGAATTTGACCACATGTCTAAAAGGTGCAGAAACAGGATTCACACCCAGATATGTGACTTTATAATGTCTATAAAAAAATGCCACTCTGGTCCCTGCTTTGGAGCATCAGACTGCTCAATGGCCCATAGGCAGCCTTGTGAGTGCCCCACTGCGTCCTTACTGGACAAGGTGCTGAATAGTGTGGGTACCACAGGAGCTTGCTCCACTGAGGTGATGAACTGCTCCTTCCACTCCGAAATTCCTGGAGTGTGCTGCAAGCTGAGTGTCTTCCTATCACGGTTCCCTCTTCTGTGTGGACACAGCAGTGGCCTTTATTAATTCAGAAATCAAGGTCCAGAGGCTGCAGTGGCCTATGGCGTGACCAAGAAGGAAGCCCAGGCCTCATGACTCCTGGCTCCTCTTTCCCCACCTTTGAATCCAAGAAGACGCTGCTTCTTACGCTCCTGCCATCAGTTCTGCTGATCTCTGAGTTGCTCGGGAGGGGGTGGGGGTCTTTTTCTTTTCTTGAAGCTCTTTTGACCTATTTATTATCTGCCTGTAGAATTCTAAAAGGCACATGATTTCTTCTTTCTGTTTTTCTTTTTCTAACCCCTGTCTAAGCTGATGAGCTTTGTGCGATAATACATTTTTAGTGAACATTCTAGGATATGTTCCTTAGTGTGTACAATCTAATTGTCCAAATTTTAAAATTCTCTTTCAGTTTGCACATTTTATTTTTAAGCCCATCTCTTTCACAGTTAACTCTAAGTTCTACCTTGTACCAAGCATTATAGTACAATTCAGACAAGCTCTTTGCCAAGATATTAAAAAAAATAAGCCAAAATATTCTTCCTCTATTGTCCAATCACATTTTCAATTAAAGAGTTCCCAGATGTACATTTTACCTCTGTATTTCTAGCAACATTTGATTACTGATACCATATGTATTGAGTAAGGGAGACTGAGGAAAGTTCGATGCACTGGGGCTATGGTGCTGGGGAACAACACTGGAAGCACATGGACTTCCAAATGAAGAAACAGATCTGACGTGGAAGACGTACATCCAGAATCCGCCTCAGAAGCAAGGATGGTGAGACTTCGTCTCACGTCCTCTGGACCAGCTATCAGGAGAGGCCAGTCCCGGGAGAAAGACATCATGCTTTTCAGGTCAAGTGGAGGGGCCGTGAGGAAAACAAAGGCCCTCGGCGAGATGGCTGCAACAATGGGCTCACACAGAAGAACAATTGTGAAGCTGGCACAGGACCAGGCAGGACTCATCCTGCTGTGCAGAGGTCACTGTGGGTCAGAACCGACTCCAGGGCTCCTGGCAACAGCAGCGCTGAGTGTATGATCTAGGATGACAGCGCTAACGACTTGCTCGAAAGCTCTCCCCGCATCCTCTGAGCCCTCACCAGACTGACATCCATAATTCCACCAGCAGTCTCTTCAAGGTAATAGGTCATAGAGGCTTTTCTTACGTGGTACCTTAACACTCTGCCAGCCGCCTGGTGGTGTAGTGGGTACTGCAAGGTCAGTGGCCATTTGCACCCACCAGCTGCTCTGGAGGAGAAAATTGTCTTTCTGCTCCGATAAAGAAGACTTGGAAACCCCAGGAGCGGTCCTATTCCACCCCGGAAGGTGACTATGAATCAGAATCCACTAGATGGTTTTGGTTAAAACAGTATCCTGCTCTTCTGGTATCAAATTCTGTCTTAGTTATCTAGCTCTACTATAACACAAACCACAAGAAGATGGCTTTAACAAACAGAAATTTATTTTTTCATCACCTAGGAGGCTGGAAGTCCAGATTCAGAGTGCTGGCTATGGTGGAAGGCTTTTTGTAGGCTCTAAAGGAAGATTCTTATCTCTTCAGCTTTTGCCTCCTGGTTTCTTGGAGAGCTTTATGTGGCTTGGCATCTGTTTACCCCATTTCTCCTACTTCAGCTTTCTTGTTTAACCTCCTTTAAAAATGAACTCAAGACATATCCTGCCCTAATCTTGTCTCATTAACACAACAAAGACAACCTATGAGGAGATCCTCCCCAAAACAGATTTTTTTCAAAGCTATGTATTAAAATTTTTTTTTCACAAAACAAGCTTATCACCTTCAAAGTACTCTCCATTACACTTAATATTAATATATTTGTCAAGTTTGCGATTTAATTCTTGGAAACATTTTTCAAACTCATCGGTGTGAATGGCTGGCAGCACTTCCTTTGTTTCTTTCTTCACCTCTTCTATGCTGTCAAATTGCTGTCCTTTCATGTCCCTCTGCACTCTTGGAAACAAAAAGAAGTCACACAGAGCAAAGTCAGGTAAGTAAGGTGCATAAAGCAAGAGAGGAATGCTGCTTTATGCCAAAAAAAAAAAAATGGCGCACTTAGTTGGCTGTGTGAGCAGGTGCATTGTCATGTTGGCAAAATCAGTCCCCCATCTACCACAAATCAGACCTCTTTTTGTCACACACTGCTATGAATCTTTACAGAACCTCTAAATACAAAGCTTAATTAACAGTCTGACCTGGTGGAATGAACTCCAAATGCATTATGAGTTGACATTTTCGCTCATTCGGGAAGTTGACAGATGTCCACAGCGAGTTTGTCATCAATCAACATTTCACCTTTTTTGAAATGAGAAAACCACTCATATACGTGAGTGTTTCCCATAGTGCCCTCCTTGTAAGCTGTGTTCAACATCACAACAGTTTCTGGGGCATTTTCCCAGAGCAGGAAACAAAATTTCACAGCCTCACACTATTCTCTTAAATGGCCATCACAAAAAAATGAGGTTTGGGCAAAACTGCTTTTATGAAAAAATTCACTCTGACCAGAGAGAACCTTTCCAGGCTTTCCAGTTATGTGCACTAACTCAGAACGAGTTGTTCAATGTTTGCCTAGTGGGGAAAAAAATGCATACCATGAAAGCTCTGCTTCACCCAGCACAATTCAAGGTTTTGGGGGGTACCTCATAGTATATAAGAGATTATACCCATGGGATAGAGGTTGGGTTTTACAACTCATATCCTAGAGGGGACAGAGTAAAATCTGTAACATGTCTGTTCAACTCAGACTCCAGCAGGCCACACAACTCTCTTCTCATCTGTAGCCACCTGCAGCTAGATCCGCAGTTAGCAGTCACAAACTTGGTAATCCACAACGTCCTCCACTTCAGACCAGGCAGCTCCTCCTGCTCCTTTGGCACTGATAATTCTCTGGAAATACCAACAGAGTACATGGGAAACACCTTATCTACAATAATAACTTTAATATGAATTAGAGGTTAAATTCTGAGCACCAGGTTTGCAGGAGGCTACAGAAAACAATGAATGCTCCAAATTCATTTGCAGCATGTCCACATGGATTAATCCTCCATTGAATTCCTTCTGCTTATTAACCAGGATGTGAACAGGCGCATCCCCAGGTGGAGTGCATTAGAAAGCGGATAATCACCATCACCCCCTAGCCAGCCATGGGAGGGGCAGTCTACTGTAGGGGCTTGCCTGGGTGTGCCCTTGATGGACATCATCATCCTGGGGTTGCACAGTCTTGGGTCGTGTCCTGATTGCCTTGGTCAGGAGGTCCGGGACCAATCATGTAAATGCCTCTAACATAGTGTACATGTCCCCATCATGGTCTGGTTCCTGATTCTGTATTCCCCCTTATAACTGTCATGTATTGCTCTCATGCTGTGTTAGTCTGGGTAGACTAGAGAAACAAATTCATAAACACGCATATATGTGTATAAGAAAGAGCTTTATATAAAGACTAATTGTACATTAAGAAAACACCCCAGCCCAGTCCAGATCAAGTCCATAAGTCCAATATTAGGCCATATGTCCAATACCCATCTATAATGTTCTCTTCAGATTCACGAAAGACATGCAGTGAAACACATACAATTATGTCGAATGTAGGAAGATCACAGGCCAGTGGGTGGAAAGTCTTGTGGATCCAGTAGCATTATAAGCATCTCAGTGCTGGCAGGGGTCTCCACGTGGCTCTCAAGCTCAGGGCACTGGCACAGTTCTATGTGTACCGTCAACCACAATATCTCCCAGGGGCCAGCGTGTGTCCCCCTTAATTGAGCTATTTATCTCCTTAGTGCCTCCAAATGAGGTAATCAAGCTGCCACATGATTGACAGACTAACCCCTCCCCTTCCCTCGTAATCCTCTCAAATTGACAACAGATTATGTAACTGCCACAGCTACCAATCATGCTTTTGTGACAGTTTCCTCTATCCTCCCATGACCAAGTGTCTGCAAACCCTTGGATGCCATTATGACTACCTGCTAATTGCCAATCTCATCCAGATGGTGTGTCTTTATCTTGTCTTTTCTCTATTTAAGACTTATTAAATGTCCTCCCTAAATTATGGTTGAGATTTGAGGCCTTTTGTACCCTAAAACCAATATAACAAGATGGATACAAACAAAGAGCCTGTGGGTGGTGTCAGGGAGAGGTCACAATGCAGACCTCCATGCTCATAAGAGAGGCATGCTACTCTCTCCTGTAGGTCATCATCAACTAGAGACCCATCTACACCTTAGGGTTTGGGGTTCTTGATGGCTTCACATCAAACTGGGACTTCCCCTCCCCAGAAGAAGGCAATACAGAGGACAGCACTGATGATATAGCCTGGGGAGAAAGGCGGGTCTGTCCAGACCAGATGGGAGTGAACTAAGAGGGAGAGAAGAGAGAGAGAGAGAGAGAGAGAGAGAACCTCATCATGGCCCATCAAACCCCAGGGATGACATCCCTGCTCAGAGCAGCCAATGAACTGAGAGGACTGTAGGGCTGGCCCCACCATTAGACAGGACATTCCCTCACTGACCCAGAGCACTACAAGAGACAGCACTAGAGACACTGTGCAGAAAATGTGCCCTGTCTGCCCTATGCACAGAGGGGTGAAATGCAAAAGGAGTGCAACAGGGCAGCAAGGAGAGAAAACTAACCAAGTCCCTGAGGAATCCTGAAAATAGACTTCTGACTTGGGAGACAGGGCTTGGCACCTCATCAGACTTGATCGGAAAACATACATAAGGATCAGCAGACAGACCTGGACAGCAGACAGACCTGGAACTATCAGGGATTTTTCTTGGTTTTGTTTGTTTGTTTTTCTTTTGCCCTATGTCTATCTATATAAGAGAGGCAGGGCCAACAATTCCAAGGAGAAAACAGTGGGACTGGCGGTTCTGAGGGGACATGAGAAAGGAGGGAGCAGGGAGGGGGAGTGAGGAGCCAACAAACTCAGAGATAAGGGAACAACAAGAGACCTAAAATTGATGGTGAGGAGGACGTATAATGCCTGGTGGTATTTGATTAAGTGCAATGTATCCAAGAGGAATTACTGAGAGCCAAATGGAAGGTGAGCATGATAGTGGGATAAGAGGAAGGTGAAAGGAAATCAAGGAAAGAAATAGGAGGCAAAAGCTATTTATAGAGGTATAGCTATAGCCATGTATATATGTAAATTTATTTGAAAGGGATAGAGAGCAAT
>NW_022103900.1:39474854-39479153 GCF_000313985.2 Echinops telfairi
GTCTGGGGTCTTAAAAGCTTGAAGGTAAACAAACAGCCATCCAACAGGGAAGCAAATAAGCCCACATGGAAGAGGCACACCTGCCTGTGTGGTCATGAGGTGTTGATGGGATCAGGTATCAGATATCAAATGATACAAAACAAACAACTATATCGATGTGAAAGAGGGGGTTTGGAGTGGAGACCCAAAGCCCAACTGTAGACAATTGGACATCCCCCACAGAAGGGTTATATGGAAGGGGTGACTCAACCAAGGTGCAGCAGAGCACCGATGAAACACACATCACCCCTCTAGTTCCTGAGTGCTTCCTCCCCGCACTATCATGACTCAGTTCTACCTTACAAATCTGGCTAGGCCAGCGAACACACATTGGTACAGATAAGAGCTCTTGACATATGGAATTCAGGACAGACATACCCCTCAGGACCAGTAGTGGGAGTAGCAATATCATGAGGGGAGAGGGATGGACAGGGAGGGGAAAGGTTGGATATATAGCACCACCACCCCCAAGGGGATGAATAACAGAAATGTGGGTGAAGGGAGACGATGGACAGTGTAAGATATGAAATAATAACAATACATAATTGATCAAGGATTCATAGGGGAGGGGAGGGGAGGGAGGGAAAATAAAAGGAGCTTATATCAAGAGCTCAAGTAGAAAATGTTTTGGAAATGATGGTGACAACATATGTAAAAATATGTGTGATACAATGGATGTAAGGAATGTTATAAAAGTTGTAAGAGCCCCCAATAAAATGATTTAAAAACCCAACAACTTCTTGAGGCTTAGCATCCGGTCTCCAGATGGTCCCTCTTGGCTTGATAAATTCCCACTCATTAGCCTCAGATTTCCCCTTAGGTTTGCAAAACACGGGAAGGGTAAAGAGTACAGTTTTGTTTTACGTCTTCAATTGGGTAAATAAAAGGCTGGATACTCATATCAGCACCAAAACAATGTCTTGAAATGTCACTGGATTGTCAGATCCAAGACACAACTGTCCTCCTACACCAGCCTAGGTCTGGGAGCCTTTCCTGCACTGATCACTCCTCTCCTGGAGCTGGAACCCAAACACTAGCCTGAAAAAGATCCGAACATCGTACCTGCCCTCTCTGCAATCTCCTTCCCTCGCATCTCCCAAATGCCTAAAATTCCAGTCCGGTTCAGAAGATAAGCCTGTGGCAGGCAGCCAGGATGGGAACCCAGACAACCCAAAGCTGATAGCACATCAAAGAAGAAGCAGGGGTAAACATGGAGGGAGGTTGGCAGGGGTGGGAAGGACCCAGCTCAGGAGGCTTTAATGAGTTGGGCTAAGAGTAGAGAAGATGTTGGATGCTGTCAGTCAGGTCAGTAGTATGAAACCTGGTCCCACGCCAATTTCACCATTATTGTTATGTTTGAGCCCACTGTTGCTGTCACTACGTCAATCCATCTCCTTGAAGGTCTTCCCTTTTTTTTTTTTTTTTGCAGACCCTCCACTTTGCCAAGTAAGGTGTCCTTTTTCAAGGTCTAGTCCCTCCTGATAATGCGTAAAATCTGTGAAGCGAAGTCTAAGGAGTATTTTGCCTGGGTTGTCTAGAGAAACAAAAGCAGTGAGACTCATATGTATAAGAAAGATCGTTATATCAAGAAGGCATCCCAGCCCAGTCCTGCTTAAGTCCATGGGTCTGATGCTCGCTGGCGCCCTCTTCAGACTCACGTAGCAGTGGGTCAATGACACAGAAAGGTGACGTGTGATGCAGGAAGATCACAAGCAGTGTGTGATGAGTAGAGAGGATCCAAGATCAATGGAAAACATGGCAGGGCACCAAGAATTCTTAGGGTTGATCAACCCTCATAGGGCCAACCCTGGAAGCAGGCACAGAATCCCAGCAAGCAGGAAGGCAAAGAAGCAGAGCAGAAGTTCCCAATTTCTGTCTTATAAAAAAGGCTACATCCCCAAAAAGGCATCATCAGGCTATGACCGGATCGACAAATGAGACTCCACCCCTACTCAACTGTAAGTTGACATAAAATCTAACCGCACAGACACACTTCCCCTGGGATTGATTTGCTTTTTCTTATAACAATCCATAGTATCTGAATATTCTTTGAGAACACCATAATGCAAATGTATACAAATTCTTCTGCAGACTTCTTTATTCATTGTCCAGCTTCATGTGTATATGAAGTTATAGAAATTACCTTGGCTGTTCAGTGCTCCAAGTGCCATCTCTGTTCTTTGATACTTTGATAGGACAGCTGTAATCATTCATCTGTGACTGCCCATCTTGCCTCAGTTTTATAAGCGTTCCCAAAATGTGATGAGAATGAGTGGCCCACAGATGAAGAAACGAAGGCTCTAAAGCCTCATAGTTATGGAAGCAGAGAGTTAGAATTTAATTTTGAGTCTACCGGTGGCTGTTAACGGATACCAAGTCATCTTCCTAAGGAGCCTTGAGAGGTATGCGAGTGGAGTATCATCGCATAAAAAGTGTGCGGGCTAAACAAGAGTTAAGAGGAGAGCTTCTGGATGGACCAGGACCACCAGACCCATGCTGGCATCCTCATTCCATACCCTACCACTACCCAGATCTCCACTTTACCTAATCAACCTCTCACCTGAGCCCAAACTGCTCCATCCTGTGTCTGCCCTTGACTTTTGCTTACACGCAGGCTCCTACACAGCAAATGCACAAGCTGAATTCTGATCTCTAGGCTGTAAGGGCAGGAGGTAGGGGTTCTAGCTCATTGTTGCTCACAGGTTTGGCACACTGGAGGTGAGCTGACCAAATTCCTTCAAAAGTCAGTCAATAAGGAGAGGATACCAAGGCCCAAGATCACACCACAGGTTGGGTATCAAACCAGGGATAGTCTAATCCAGCTCCCATGCTGTGCTCCTTCCCTGCCCTGTTCCATTAACCTCATGTTGGGCATTTGGTGACATAGCAGATGCAATCTAAAGGCTGCTCTCTGCCAGGCCCAGCTCCCTGCCTTCGGGAAGCCATGCAAATGGCGATGTCGGGGGTGGGGTGGGGGGGATGTAGCCAGGGAAAAACATGGTGGTTGGCTGGGCCCATACCACAAATACATAAAGAAAGAAGAGGAAGGTTTACTTGAAGATGAAGTAACTGAATCAGAAGAAAGCCTTACATTTGGTGAAAAGGTTGAATGACTTTCCAAAGGGTCCTGAGAGCTGGGCAGACGGCAGCCAGTGGCAGTACAATTTCCCTAACAGTATTTACCACTATGTTTTTATAAATCACTACGGAATTTTCAGTGTATCGAGTTACATGGATGGAGTATGAATGTGAAGTAGACTAGGATTTTTCTAGCACACTGAGAATCAATGTAGATACTGCTATTGCCATGAAGTGTCAGGGTGTTGGTATGTCAGTATGTTGGAGCAGATGTACTGGATTTAGCAGAAACTATGATCACATCTGCAGATGGTCGACTTTATGAGCCAGCAATATTTGATCTTTCACCACAGCTAGGGGAGGGGCAAAGAATGCTGTAGCTGATACCGGGTCAGCTGTGAGGAGAGCATTCACCTTAAGATGTGATATTGAAGTGCTTTTAAAGGTGCATCAGCAGCATTTCCACCACGGGAAGATGATTCATCACCGCCTCCAGATGCATGCAGAATTTGACGCCATCTATACGTCAATAAAGTAGAAGGGCATCTTCCCATAACTGTGGGCAAGGGAATTCCACATCCCCAAGGTCATGCTCACTTGGCAGCCCTTGTCAACCATGACTCTTACAACTTCTAGCGTAGATATAAAATAGATTTGTCTTTGGCAAGCTTGTGCTAGGAATTACGAATCCTTTGGATAGAACACAGAAGGTTGCTGTAGATCACAGGCCAATGTTCTAATACTTTATTACAGTCATGCCGACAAAATTGCAGCCATCGCCCATCCCTTTTCTGTGACAGAAAGGGAGCATGTCGGTAACCACACTGCCGGCAGCCATGGAGTCTCTGGGAGATTTATGAAATAAAATCTCAGTTCCTTATGGTGACATCTGCCACTCGGGCTTCTCTTTGCAAGATTTTTGAGTATTGTTGGAGGAACCTTTTCAACAAGTAGCATACTCCGTGGACTTGGGAATTTGATTGTTGAAATAATTTCCTGTTGTTTCGGACTTGGAGCCCACAAACCGGTCCATTCTATCCCCTTGAAGGATGGCCTCAGACCTAAAGCCCTTTTCAAAACAATACAACATTATGTAATCTATTCAAAGAAAAGAAAGTATGAATGAGAAGCATTCATAAGAAAAAAGGAAGCAAGCAAACAAGCTAGCCCCAAACTGAAACC
>NW_022103900.1:39480065-39498025 GCF_000313985.2 Echinops telfairi
TACTTCATAACTATAATTTTGCTACAGTTATGAATTGGGCCACCCCTGTGAAAGGGTCATTTGACCCCCAAAGGGGTCATGACCCACAGGTTGAGAACCGCTGCTCTAATTCCTGAATGCTCCCCCTACCCCACCCCACTAACATGATCCAGTTCTACCTTACAAATTTGGTTAGACCAGAACACACACATTGGTACAGATAAGAACTCTTGACACATGGAGTTCAGGACAGATAAAATCCTCAGGAACAGTAGTGGGAGTAGCGAAACCATTAGGGTAAGGGGATCGGGGTGGGGGAGTAGAGAAAGGGGAAGCCCATCACAAGATTGGATATATAGCCCCCCCTCCACGAAGGGGACAAATAACAGAAATGTGGGTGAAGGGAGACAACGGACAGTGTAAGATGTGAAATAACAACAATAATATATCATTGATAAAGGATTCACAAGGGTGCGAGGGTGGAGGAGGGAGGGTAGAGGAGGGAGCTGATACCAAGGGCTGAAGTAGAAAGAAAATATTTTGGAAATGTTGATGGCAACATATGTACAAGTGTGCTTAATACCATTGAATGATGGATTGTTATAAGACTTGTAAGAGTCCCCCAATAAAATGACCAATTAAAAAAAATAAAGAAAGAAACCAAACTTGACCATGGTTACTATGGATGAAGGAGGAAGAGTGTCTGCTTAGAGGGCATTGAGTTGATGTCAATGGTGGTAGAGCAATTTGGAGAGGGATATCAATAATGGTTGTAAACATGAAGAGCATAATCAATGGCCCTGAATTATACATGTAGATGTTGTTGAATTGGAGAATGTTTTGTTGCATATATTTTTGCCAAAATTGAAAAGAAAATACAGTCATAGCAATGAGTATAAGGAAGAAGAAAATGTTCTAAAATTGATTGTACAACTCTTCTTGATATAATTTGAGCTACTGAATTGTATGATATGTGAATGAAGTGCCAATAAAACCATTAAAAATAAATAAAACACAATTAAAAATGATGACCAACTAAGCTAAAATGAATAAAACCTATGGGAGTTTAAACAAACACAAAAACCACCCTCTGATCTTTCCCTCCCATTTATTTTCCATTTGCCATCACGTTGACTCGGACTCTGTTGGTGCCAGAGTAGAAATGTGCTCCGTCAGGTTTCCGTGGCTCACTTTTGGAGTGCCGATCACCAGCCCTTTCTTCCGAAGTGCCTCTGGGTGGATCACCAGCCCTTTCTTCCGAGGTGCCTCTGGGTGGACTCGAGCCTCCAACCTTTCTGCTAGCAGCTAGAACACATTAACTGTGTGTACCACCAGGCACTTCACATGTCATGCTGGACGCTAGGAGCCTTCCAGGGCAGTCTAGCCTAGGGGTAGACCTGGACTCTTGGTCAGCCTTGGGATCTGGATCCTAGCCACCCCACCTGATGACTGACTTCAGGAGTTTCCTAATCAATGTCTCCAAAAATGGGGACAATAATAGTATTTTTTGGTGTGAGGTTAATGAGAGCATTGGTGATTGCTCACATTAAGAGCTCAGTATGGAATCTGATATCTGGTGTTTCAGACTAGCCTCCTTGTCCGCCCACTCTCGGCTCTCCCCTTCAGCCACACTGGTCCCCTTAGGTTGCATGGATGACCCAGCATGTTGCTCTACCTCAGGGCATTTGCACTGTGCTTGCTCTCTGCCTGGAAGGTTCTTCCTCCAGGTGGATCTCTGCTTGTCCCTCCCATGCTCGCCATCTCTCTTTTTGTTCCCCGCAGCAGCGGTTCTCAACCTGTGGGTTGTGACTCCTTTGGGGGTCGAACAACCCTTTCACAGAGGTCGCCCAGTTCATAAGAGTAACAAAATTACAGTTATGAATTAGCAACAAAAATAATTTTATGGCTGGGGGGGGGGTCACCACAACATGAGGAACTGTATTAGAGGGTAGAGGCATTAGGAAGGTTGAGAACCACTGAACTAGAGGAATGATGTCTGTTTCATCAGTGCTATATTGCATCCTGGTTGAATCATCCCTTCCTTGTAACCGTTCTATGGGGATGTCCAATTGTCTACAGATGGCCTTTGGGTCCCCACTCCAACCCCTTCTTTCCCATTGATATAATTGTTTGCTTTGGATCTTTTGATACTTGTTACCTGATCTCATCAGCACTTCATGATCACACAGGCTGGTGTGCTTCCTCCATGTGGGCTTATTTGCTTCCCTGCTAGATGGCCGCTTGTTTAACTTCAAGCCTTTAAGACCACAGATGCTATATCTTTTGATAGCCGGGCATCATCTGCTTTCTTCACATTTGTTTATGTACCCATTTGTCTTCAGCAATCACGTCAGGAAGGTGAGTTTGAAAGAGTGCCAATTTATTAGAACAAAGTGTTCTTGTGTTTAGGGAGGCCTTGAGTAGAACCCCAAAGTCTGTCTTCTATCTTAATATTTAACATGTAAATATATATACATTTACCTCTGTCCCTATCATTATAAATTAATATGCTTACATATATACATGGCTATAGCGATACCTCTAAAAATAGCCTTTGCCTCCTACTTATTTCCTCTATTTCTTTTCACCTTCTTCCTATTCCACTATCAAGCTCACCCTCCATTCGGCTCTCAGTAATTCCTCTCGAATACACTGCTCTTGATCAAACACCACCAGGCATTATATACCCTCCCCACCATCAATTTTAGGTCTCTTATTGTTCCCTTATATCTGAGTTTGTTGACTCCCCACTCCTTCTCCCCACCTCCTTCTCTCCAATGTCCCCCAGGACCATCGGTCCCGTTGTTTGCTCCTCAGGATTGTTTGTCCTGCGTATCTTAAATAGACAGGCATAGGGAAAAACAAAACAAAAAACCCAATAAAGAGTTCCAGGTCTTCTTTCCCACTTCCCCTAGTAGTTTTCTTGATATAATATTCACATATCATACACTGCCATAGTTAAATCACTTTTAAAAAGAGTTGTACATACATCATCACAATCAGTTCTAATGCTCCCTCCCCACTCCTGAATGCATTGCTTGAAGAGCAGAGTTTGTATCTGATTTAAGGGTATTTAAAGATGAGGATAGGCTGCAGAGAGCTCCGCAGTGCAGCAGGGGACCGGAGGGACTCAAGTGGGAGGTGCTGGTGTCTTGCTCAGGGGCAGCAGCAAAAGAAATCATGAGAAGTGGGGTGCCGTAGAGAGGAGCGAAGGGACCCTAGGGTGTTCCTGCCTTGGCTACTGTGCTGGGTGGAGCACTCAGGATGGCACAGCTCCACAGGCATGACTGTGTCCCATGTCAGCTAATCCTCCGGCCACCTGTTCAGAGATGTCAGCAGGCTAGCACCAGGACTAGGAGGCTCCAAGCCCACCACCTGTCGCCTCCACACAAGTGTGGATGCTATTCTCAGCCCGGGCTCCAGGACACAGGCCATCAACACAGGGTGAAATCTCAGTTCATGCAGCATGTGGGCTGCCCCACCCTTCATCATGTTTCCTAAGACGGTGCTTGGAACAGCCTCTGGAGGGTAGAGCTGAGCATGGGCCTGCCCACATCCAGGCCAGAGTGCTCAGGGGACCGCGAGGGTCAGGGCAGAGCCACAGGCAACCTCCCCACAGTCCTTCTGAAGCCGTTTCCCTAGCATCACTTCCTCCAGGCAGCCTCCTTCTGGACACCTCAGCCCTCTGCACATTGCTACGAAATGACCGTTTGAATCCACCTACAGGTACCTTAGAAAACATTCCTAACCATCTGCTTCTGAGAGATCGCAGCCACCAAACCACAGGGAGCAGCTCTCCTCTGACACAGTGCGGTGGTTTAGGTTTGGGGTTTGTTCCTATCTAGGAAGTTTGACCTAACCCTGTAATCCAAAATCCTCACAACTGGACCCAAAAACCACACCAGGACAACGAAAGGCTGCAGTGGCCACGGATTTCGTGTCACTCATTCCACAATCATCGTCCGTGGAAGCAGCTTTCAGGGAGTCAAAACACCTACATTCTATGCAAACCTGCAGGGAGAGTGTTAGAAAGGAACGAGCACTGAAGTACACCTGCCCCAGCCACGCCTTTCCATCGCTGTATGTGCTTATGAACGATGGGCAATGATGGAGGCAGACGAGAGGAGAGCAGACGCACGGGGTCACAGGGTCGGTGAAGAATATCAACGGCTTCCCACCGACTGCCTATAGGCAGTCGAATCTGGGTTGTAAGAAGTTCAAGCAGAATGCTGCTGGGAAGTGAGGATGACCAGACCTAGGTGCCCACATGAGGAGGACTCAGAAAGCTCTTGGGAAACAGGTGATTGCTATTATTTTTGTTACTTTTATTAGCCAAAGGGGTGAATACCCACAGAGTCCGTTTTCAAAGGCCCCACCCAGTCTTAGCACAGACCTGCCGACCATGACACACACCCAGTGCCCCACACCTCTTCTTCTCTGCCCGGTGCTAAGGGTTTCCCTGTCTCCACCCCTGTATCACTCTTAGATGGGAAAAGAGGTGTGGCTTGGTGTCCACAGCAAAACAGGAAAGGGCCCATTCCCTACACTGGTCCATTGCATTTCCCTCTCCTCCCCCTCCACAGTCCAGGCTGGAGGGAAGCTGGGAAGAGGCAGGATGGGGAGGGGGTGAGAACAGGAAGGAGGTGGGATAGGTAGGAGAAGCAAGAGGGGGTGGTTCGAAATGGAATTGTGCATCCCCAGAATATGAGGGGGCTTCAAAGTTAAATGGAAAGATAATGAGTATTTTCCCATGAACCAATTTTTAAGGCCCCTCTCATTCAATCTTGCATCTGCATTTTAAATCCTATAAAAGAATATTGAACACCCAGTTTGCAGAAGGTGATGGTTGCCAAAGAAAAGCCAAGAATTCATTTGCAGAAGCCCCACATGGAGGAAGCCTGCGATAAGTTCCTTCTGACCATTAACCAGGGATGGAAGCAGTCTGCACCTCAGTCTTCCACCGACACCGAAAAGTGGATTACCTCCACCATCTCCTCAGCCAGCACAGAGAGGGGCGGTCCTCGGCTTCCTGAGGGAGGCTGCCATGCTGGAGCTCATACCCTCGTAATGAGTCATGCCTGGATCAATCTTGTAAAACCTTCTGTCTAACATAATGTACGTGTCCTAGCCATGATCTTGTTGCTGCTTCTGTAGTCCCACTTGTAACCGATGTACCCATCCACCATCAGTCACGCTTTTGTGACGTTTCATTTGCCCTCACGTATCACTGAATCTCAGTGAAAGCGGGCATGTCATTTTGACTTCATGCTAATGGTCTCCCTCATCTGGATGATGCGTCTTTGTCTTGTCTTTGTCCTGCTTAAGACTTAATACATGTTCCCCTAAAATTATATTTGAGATTTGGGGTCTACTTTATACCCTAATATAATACTAACCTCTATGCCTGGGGGTATAATCCTACTTGGGAATGGGTCGATGTCACATTAATAGGGCAGGGTTATTGTAGGGTGTGTCTTGCGTCCATCTCCTTTGAAATAGTGCTGTCATTCTTGTTGTTAGGTGCCGATGAGTCAGTTGCAACTCATAGCCACCCAATGACAACAGAACCAAACACCACGCGGTCCTGTACCATCCTCAACAATTGTTCTTGTTTCAGCCCATTGGTGCAGCCACTGTGTTAAACCATCTCATTGAGGGTCTCCCTCTTTTTAGCTGCCCCTCTACTTTACCAAGCATGATGTTCTTCTCAGGGACTAGTCTCTCCTGACAACATGTCCAAAGTCCGTGAGATGAAGTCTGCCCAGCCTTGCTTCTAAGAGCACTCTGGCTGTACTTCTTCCAGGACAAATGCTTGTTCTTCTGGCCGTCCATGCTTCCTTCAATATGCTTCACCATAATTCAAATCCATTGATTCTTCTTCGGTCTTTCTTATTCAGTGCCCGATTTTCACATGCTGAGAAGGTGATTGACAATACCGTGATTTGTATCAGGTGTGCCTTCGTCCCCAATGTAACATCTTTGCTTCTCCACACTATAAAGAGGCCTGTTCAGCAGATTTACCCAATGCAATGAGTCCTTTGCTCTTGTGACTGTTACTTCCATGAGTATTGTGTATCCAAAACAAAGTCCTGACAGCTTCAGTCTTTTCTCTGTTTATCAAGTTGTTACCTATTGGTTCAGTTTTGAGGACTTTTGTTTTTGAAAGATGAAGGTTAAAGAAGCACTTGAAAGGGGGAGGATGGGTAAGAGAGATGCTAAGTCACATGGAGCTTTCCAAGAAAGCAGGAGGCAGAAGCTGAAGGACTGTCTCCCTATAGTGAGAGGTCTAAATTCAAACGTTTCGCTACTTGAATGGTGGAAAACTATATTACTGTTTGGGATGTATTACAGCTTAAATTCTGAGCACCCAGTTTGCAGAAGGCTGTGAATGACCGTGAAAGCCCAGAATCAATTTTCAGAGTCCAAACATGGATCAAGTCTCCATTGAATTCTTTCTGATTAGTAACCAGGGATATGAAGCCTTGTCCTCAGGGACAGTGCATTGGAAAGTGGGAAACTTCTACCAGGTGGCGAGCCCAGGTAAGGGCCATCTCCACTTGGTCGTTGCCTAGGGGTGTCCTTGATGGAGATCACCTTCCTGGAGCCGCATAGTCATGGGTCATGCCCGGACTGCCTTGGCCAGAAGGCCCTGGACTACTCTTGTAAGCTCTTACTGTCTAACATAATACAAGCGTGCCAATCATGTCCATTCCCATTTCTGTCGTCCTACTGGAACTGTAATATATTGATCTGCCGCCAATCATGCTTTGGGGACAGTTTTCTTATGAAGTCTGTGGATCTCAGCAAACCCTCGGATGCCATTATGGTCTCTTGCTAACGGTCTCTCTCATCCAGATGATGTGTCTTTGGTCATTTACCAAAACTCCAAACTCACTGCCATCCAGTTGATGCTGACTCATAGTGAGTGACCCTGCAGGACAGGGTGGAACTGTCCCTGAGGGTTTCTGAAACTGTATCTGGTTACAGAGGTAGAAGCCCCATCTTTCTCCAGCTTGTGGTTTCAAACTGCAGACTTGTGGACCACAGTCCAACATGCCATCAGGGCTCCTGTTTAAGTCTTAATAAATGTTTTTCTGAAATTATATTTGAAATGTAGGATCTCTTTTGTGCCAGTAACAGTTAAAAGCCAGCCACTGTGGTGTGTGTGTGGTAGCAGCATTAGAAAACTAAGACTAAACATCGTCATCTGGCCTGTTCCTGCCTCTGGCTGACAGACTCCATGTCCAGGGGAGAGGAAGTACTTCCTGCGGTTAACCTTAACCCTAACCCCTGCAATTAGTGTGTCCCCTCTAGCCTCGGCTTTTCTCCAGAGGTTTATGGAGGAAACTTGGATGTGCTGAGTGAGGGTTGGGCATCTGAGAGAGGGCTCTAAGCTCGATGCTCTCCGGGATCATGGGAAGGCAGGGCCGGAAGGGCCCTGACTTGGTCTTCACCGCCTGCCTTCTGCTATAGAGCTGCCAAGGGCTGCCCTTGCAATGACCCTTGGTGGCTGAGCCTGGTGGGGCACAGACGCTAGGCACAAGATGGACAAGGCAGTTTCTGCCATGCTGGGCAATGAACTGGGCATGAAGCAGCCTGAGTCTTTTACTGATGTGACCCAGAGAGTATTGGCACCTGAACCACTGTGAACTGACCAATCTCTCTGTCTCACCTCATGTACATGTCCCAATTACAGTCCTTTCCCCTGTCTACAGACCCACTTGGAATGGCCAGGTATTGATCTGAACCAATCACGCTTTCGTGCGTTTCCTTTGACCTCCCATGCCCTTTTAAAATCCAGCTCAGCAAAAAACCTTTGGATGCTATTCTGACCTCATGCTAAAGGTCTCCCTCATCTCGATGTCCCATTTAGACTTAATCAATGTCCTCTTTATATTGTATCTGAGATGTGACGTCTGCTTCGCGACCTAAAACAAGTGGCATAGTCAGCGGGTTTCAAAGCTGTCTTTCTTGGCAGGGTCTCTAGAGGGTTGAGGAAACTGGTACCAGAGAAAGGGGTCTTTAACTCCCCATTTCCAGGGACCCTCCGAGACGCCATAAAAATGAGCACTCTTGTAATTATCAACCCATGTTTTAGGGCTTTCAGAAATTGTATTGAGTCTTATTAAGTCTTGTGTGTTTTCTCAGCTGTGAAATGTTACGTTGGTTCGTTATTCTCTCTGTCCTGTTTACAAACCCATTGACTGCCCCCTTTGCAGTGTAATTCCAGGGTTCTGGGTTTGTTTGCCTAGCCTTCGTGTGACTCAGCGATACCATCTGAAAACTGGTGCTCTACTTCGGTGCTCGAAAGAGGTAATTTCTGTCTTCCAGGGGAACTCAAGAGGGCATTTTTATTTTACACACATTTGGTGCGCAAATGCATAGATCATATTTATAATAGGAGCGCTGGGGGGGATAGTAGGTTCTTTTTGTGGAAAACAGTGCTCTGTTTTGAAATGTTATGTCTAGATTCAGATGTTTGAATGAGGTTAATCTATTTTACAAAGCGCTCTTAGCCACTATAAGCCAACACTACGACCTGCTAACCACAAAGTGAGCAGTTTTTCCCCAGCCAGCCACTCTGCAGGAAAAACACGAGACTATGGGACACTCACAGGGGCCGTTCTCTCCTGTTCTTTGGGGTCACTACGAGTTGGAATTGACTGAACGGCAGTGAGCCTTGAGAACTGATCTGCATGTGTGCTAATAATACACGTGTCACTATTTGTTGTTGCTGGGATTTTTGTGCAGATTGGGGGTGGTCCCATCCAGACCAGGGGGACAGGGGTGATAATTCCGCTTCTGTTTTGACATGTGTTACTACTTGGTATGATACAATGCCTTTTCTCTACACATGCAGTGAAACTGGCATTCCACAACCAAGGATCATTTAGAGCAGTGGGTCTCAACCTTCCTAATGCCGCGACCCTTTCATACAGTTCCTCATGTGGTGGTGACCCCCCCAATCAGAACATTATTTTCGTTGCTACTTCTTAACTGTCCTTTTGCTACTGTTCTGAATCGGGTGAGCCCTGGGAAAGGGTCATTCGACCCCCAAGGGGGTGGCGACCCTCAGGTTGAGAACTGCTGATTTAGAGTATCAGCGGCCACCTTTGAAGCAGTGATTGATTTTAAACTAAAACATGATCTTAAACTAAGAGTTTAAGGTCACGTAGCTACTTTTGAATGTTTGTGTTGTGCTGAGATTTTTGTGCAGCAAAAACATAAAGCAAATGTCAGAAGGGACTGACATCTGAGCCTGGTAGAGACTGTGCACTTGACTTTCACACAAAACGGTGCCTCCTGGGATGAAAGCTGTGCCTTGTAGTTGGGCTAGGACTAATGGATGGGAGTCCACCGTGGGCTTCCCCCTCACTTTCAGAGCGAGCAATTTTAGCTTCTTTTGTTTTTCCCTTCCATTAACCACATGCCCTTTTTCCCCCCCAGATGCCTTTTTGTGACCTGAATTAGACAGCCCTTTTTATTAAAGAGTCCACTATAGAAACACTGATAAATTTTTTGATTGGCATAACAAGCAAATGTTTAAAATATACAAAAACAAAATGTTTTTTAAATGTATATTTTTACCTCCGGATGGTACTATCAATTAGAAAAAAATATTTGCATATAATTTTCTTTTACAAAGAGCTTAATGTTGACTTTCTGGCCCGTGTGCTTGTGAATCAACTCATTTTAACATTATGAAGAATTAAATAAATTATTCATTTTGGCAGAGTTTTGTATGTTTATATCAATCCTAGAATCTAGACCTTTCTTTACAAGTGTCTTGAATTAGGTCTTACAAAATGTGTTTCAACAAAAAGGGGGCAAGAGGTTTAAAGGAAAAAACAGATTTTTCCATTTTGCTCAACCTAAGCTGGGTCAGACAAGCAAGCGACTAATGTTAATTCAGGAAGCTCGGTGGAGTGGCGGTTACCTGTGGGCCAGCAGTGTGAACCACCAGCCAGTCTTAGGGAGAAAGACGAGACTTTCTACTCCTGGAACGGGTTACAGAGACAGTTCTACCCTGTCCTATAAGAGTTGGGATGACTCCATGGCAGGGCATGAGAGGGTTAACTCTGGTTTATAGTCTCAGTAGGAACAAAGGTGGCTCAGTGAGTCAGGCACTGGGCTGCTGGCCAAGATCAGCCCATCTGCCCCCAGCGAGTTGTACCATTTCTGAAACTCTACGGGGTCGCCATGAGTCAGAATCCATCCTGCGAGGTTGCTATGACTCAACGGCCAGGAGTTTTAAATCAACATGTAAACATTTGAAGAATCGAAGAAAGCTAAGTTTACGTAAAATGAGAGAAAAATTTAATCAAGTGTTATTTCAGCAGTGTCTTGTGGTACGTAAATAATTTCAAGATCTTGAATTTGGTGACATTAAAATTGAGTTAACATATGTTTGTTATAATTTGAATTTCACATGCTTTTTTCTAAGCAGACATATCTATATTTAGGTCTGCTAAATTGTGTGTTAATTTCTATGTAAAGAATAAGAGGTATGTAATCAGAATAATGTTTAAAGACTCCATTAATAATAAATTTATTTGATATAGTTAAAACTGTACTCATCTACCCCTTGGGAACAGAAACAGAAGGAGCAATACCAGGGGGAGAAAGGAGGAACGGGGAACCAATCACAATGATCAACGTACAGCACCCTGCCCCCCAGGGGGATGAACAACGCAAAGGTGGGTGAAGGGAGACAGAGGTCGGTGTAAAATATGAAAATAATAAGAATTTATCATTTATCAAGGGGTCATGAGAGTGGGAGGGGGTGGAGGGAGGGAAAAAAGAGGAGCTGATACCAAGGGCTCAAATAGAAAGTAAATGTTTAGAAAATAATGATGGCAACATATGTACAAATATGCTTGATACAACTGATGTATGGATTGTTATCAGAGCTGTAAGAGCCCCCATTAAAATGGTTTTAAAAAAAGAAAGAAAGAAACTTTACTCACCTGACAAAAAGTTTAGCTTGTTTAAATTTGGGGGTGGAGTATTAATATTAAATAGCATTAACAAAGAATTGAGTTTCTTGCCATTGAAATTTTAAAACACTTCTTAAATGACCAACTTAACAATCGATTTCGTTCTTTGAATACCCTGGCTTCCTGGGGAAGGAGGGAAGGGATTTGTCAAAGCACCGGGTTTTGAAAAGCATGTCTCAGGTCACTGCCTACCAACCGAAACTCACGGTTCATAAATAGCCCAACGTCTTCCTCGCCCAGCTCTGACGGCATTTCCCCTTCCAGGACTTTCTAGATTGCATCAGAGCCCACACAGCGTCTGCCTAACCTGGCCTGGCCGGCCATTAAGACTACCTTACCCACAGGGTGAATGAGACGTCCAAGGAGATTTAGGCGTAATGTCACTGTTATCGTTTTATTTGCTGGCTATAGCAGATATTTACAACTGGCGGGTATCATTTTGACGTAATCAGGTGTCATTCTAGTGGCTAATTTGTTCCTTTCCAAGCTATCCACTTGCCTACAGCCTTCAGATTCCCCGTTTCAACGTTGATAACTTTTCAGAGGTACCTCTTTAAAGCACTTTTCCATGACTAAAAATGTGTCTGTGCCATATTGTGCTATGCAAATGTGACATTTATAGGGAGGTGACCCACAGGATACAACTTAATAGGTCCTCAGTGGCTGAGGGAAGACCACCTTGAGAAAGGAGTTAAGAATTTTAACATGAGCTGAAAAGCTAGACAGAAGACAGAAGGGCTGTCTTGTTTCGCTTTGTTTGATAGAGGGGAAAAGACAGTTGTTTTGCTCAAAGGGAATGTCTGGCTGTACCAGCATGTGAAAGACAGTACAGGCCAACTTGAGGGAGTGAGGTATGCTGGAGAGTGTCAGGGGAAGTGGACTATTTGCTTTGGTTCAGAAAACAAACGATGACATGTTTTAAAACTTTTATGACATTAGATAAATTTTGGTGGATTGATTTATAAGATGAAAAATGGCCGGTAAATCACCACAAAATGTGATGGGAGTGATAATATTTTCTACTAAAACTGCCGTGGGATCTGAGATGTAGTCAATTACTTTAGCCCTTCTAGTCGTAACTCCTTACGTGAATTAGAATTCTGGACTCTGTGCCCGTGGCTGGAATCCCATTGAGGAATGTGTTCTCTACTAGACTACTGGACAGGATTACGGTGGGATTAAGACCTGACTCTAGTACAGGGTGGGAGCCAAGACATACCCTTTGTGTCCTTGCGGCATCTTTAAAACTGCTAGAAAGTGTGATTTAAGACACCATCTCTCATTTTGTTTAGGGGTAGACTCAGCTAAGACAAATGATGCCTCCATGAAAACCATCAGAGAGAAGCCACTGGACCATTGGGAGGGGCATGCCCAAGACTTCCTCCTGACGTGGCCGAGGACCCAAAGTCCCTTTGTACCAGAGACGGTGGCATGGAGCCTTAGAAGTATGAGTTACCTTCTCCCAATGTCCTGAGACTATGGGACAGTGAGACAGAGAGACAGTTGGGTTGGCTTGCTGACCCATAGAAGCAAAGGCCAAGGGACCATGTGGCTGAGAGGCTATGGACCAGAACGACCGCTGCTGACTGAGGAGAAGTGTTGCTTTACTCACCAATTACTATATCCTTACTATTTATTGATCCTGAATTGTGGTAACCTAAAACTTCCCTAAATGCCCCCTAATCGGGAGTATTGTCTGTGAGTTCTGTGTGGCCATTCCAACAAATTATGGAACCCAGCAGGGAAGTAAGGTGCCGTGGGAGGGTAGGATGGCGTGTGGAGGCCCGGCTGAGCCCTCCCTCACGGAAGGAGGGAAGCTGGGCAGGGCAGGTATGGCCACCACAGGATTTTTAGTTTTTAAAAGGGGTTAAGTCATGTAGTCTGTATCAGGGAAAGTTTATAACAATGATCAGTTCAAGTAAATGTTAATTATCATGTCAAGTATATTCAGTCAGTGGAAGTGAAGTTAAGAAAAAATTGCAAATAGATCACTCCAACAAGTTCAAGTTTTCATTTAAAAATATATATTACTATGAATTAATCATCACTATATCAAAGTTTGTCATCTACAGATAAGCTTTTGCTTTGTTGACCTGCTAAGAAATTTGTCAAAAATTTCCCCCAAATATACTATATTGGACTTCTAAAACCATTAATACCTTGAGCTTTGAGCCTACTAGTGTAAATAAAGATTTCTAGAACTCTAAAGGGTGATGGGATTCGTGAATGACAACTGATACAAAAATAACAACTAAGAATAGAAATTATCCACTAAAGAGATTAAATGTTTATCTAAATTCTTTATGTAGGAATTCTGTGGATATTTTGAGTCAAACAAACAAATCCAAACTCACTGCCATCGAGTTGATGCTGGCACATAGCAGTGACCCTATAGGACCGACTGCCCCTGTAACTCTTCACAGGAGTAGAAAGCCTCATCTTTCTCCCAAGGAACTGGTTGGTGGTTCTGAACTGCTGACCTTGGGGTTAGCAGCCCAACACATAACCACTAGACCACCATGGCTCTATTTTAAGGGTAACCACTGTATAAATACCTACTTTTCTCATTCTTCCCAAATTGTTTTAATTTATGGATTTAACTATAATGGCTCTCACATTGAAAACTTTTATTGCCAAATTTAACAAGGTCATAAAACATCATGACTAGAGAAGCTACTGAGATTTGAGCCATGGGTTACAAAGAGACGGCCAGGAAGAGCCCTGCTAAGTCTCCAAGAGGCAGGTTTGTGTCTCAACAGATGAGTGTTTCAATGTCTGTATTCATGTCCTTATTTGTGTGGAACCAAAGGTTTTGATAGGACGCAGTTGCTAGCGTGATGTTCTATTTTCAAGCATTTGGCCTAATATTGGTGTTAATGTTTCTCCAGTCTACCTCTGGCTTTCATGGAATTTGGAGTAGCCCAGTAAGCCATTTGCCCCTAGATTTTCCAGTTACACTTTAGGATTAAGAAAAAATGACCCCTAAAGGTCATTTTGATTTGAATGGTGGTCCAGAAAAAACATTTTGCGATGAGCATGGTTCTCGTTGAAGATTCAGTCTGTTTAAAGGAACAGATCAGAAAAGACCATCAGACTAGTCATTTGAGTTTACAGCAGGTCAGTGATCATTTAAACTGTTCTCCAAGGCAGTGTTATGATGCACCCATCTAATGCTAATAATTCATTTATCTTCAGAGAAGGGCTAACTTTAGCTAGGGTCGGTTTTTCATATGGGGAGACTGGGCGAGGACCACATTGTCCCACAGTGACCCTAATTTATAGCTACTCCTATAGAAGTTCAATGGAAATTCATGACGGGGGTGGTGGTGGTGGTTGTGGTGGTATTGTCTGTTCCTGAGAAGGTAATTATATATATAATTTTATTTATATATATAATTATATATATATAATTTACAGCTCTTACAACAATCCATACTTCAATTGTATCAAGCACATTTGTACATATGTTGCCATCATCATTTTCAAAACATTTTCTTTCTACTTGAGCCCTTGGTTTCAGCTCCTCTTTTTCCCTCCCTCCCTCACCCTTCCACCCTCATGATAGCTTGATAAATTATAAATTATTAGCGTTTTCATATCTTACACTGTCTTGCTGTCTCCCTTCACCCACATATAAACCCTGTTGTTCATCCCCCTATGGGGGAGGAGTTTATAGGTCGATCATTGTGATCAGTTCCCCCTTTAGCCCCGCACCTTCCCCCTACCCTCATGGTATCGCTATTCCCATTATTGTTCCTGAGGGGTTCATTTGTCCTGGATTCTGTACCAGTGGACATGCTCTGGTCTAGCCGGATTTGTCAGGTAGAACTGGGGTCATGATAGTGGGTGGGGGAAGGGAGCATTAAAGAACTAGAGGAATGTTGTATGTTTTATCAATGCTATACTGCACCCTGGCTTACTCGTTCATTCCTTTCTTGTGACCCTTCTGTGAGGGGATGTCCAAATGTCCTAAGAATGAAATGTCACTTCTCTTGGTGGGTACACTAGGGAAGGACAACTTACCCTTGGGGTCAAGGCTAACTATCACTTGTATAGATCCCCAATAGAGAATTTGCCCTGTGTTATGTTGCAAATCATGCCTTTTTTACAGAATTTCTTTTCTGCCTTTGGGGACCCAGGCCTCATGCTGTTAGGTTGCCTGCATTTTAGATTGTGTCCTTGCGAGGCAGCCGGCATGCTTCATAGGTCCCATCAGAAGGGCTACATTTAGAAATTGCGCTAAGTGAACTGGACCTTCCTTGAACACACCTTTTGCAGATTAAAGAAACGGAATACTCCTTTGGACGTAACGCTGAAATACCCTAGGATCTGAAGCAGAGGCTGCCTATCCCAAGGTATGGACTTGGATGGAAGTCATTGGACTTTGGTTCAAATCTCTATTGCTTTTGAGGCTACCTAATAATTGGAAACTTGAAACGACCATATTTTTGCTATTTTCGCCTATTCTTTATTTTTGTGTAACATGTCATAGTTCAGCAGGCAAAGAGTTTTGCATTGTTAAAAAAATTAAAAATTTTTAAATAAAATAAATGTGATTGAAATTGTTGCCTTGTGTCTAACTCATTGTTTTCTTAAGCAGTGTTCTCCCACTAAAGTTTTTTTAATCTGTATTAAGTGGGCCTTCCAAATATTTTAGTTTAAGAAGATTTCCTATAGATGTCTATTATCCTTTTCTCACTATTATTTTAAATTCGATGTCATTGGCTAGGTTAATGATTTATGAAAGTCCCATGCAGGATATTTACATTACTTCTCAAGAACTTGATAACACTATCTCTGAAGTGGACCGCACTCACTACCATAGAGGTGATTCTGACGCCTAATGACCCTAAAGGGCAAAGTCGAGCTGCCCCTGGCGGTTCTGAGTCTATAACTCTTTATGGGAGTAGAAAGCCTTGTTCTACTCCTGAAGAGTGGCTGGTGGTTTCAAACTGCTTACCTTGTGGTTAGCAGCCCCATGCATAAACACTACACCACCAGGGTTCCATCATCAGAAGTAGAATATATATAGATATAGATATATAGATATGGATTTTTGAGTTCACATTTAACCATCAACCCTAATGTAAGAACAATTTGTTCTTATGATATGACCTTGCTTGATACTTACCCTCATGAAATGCTCACTGAAAATAAGAGTGCTACAGAAAAGTGGCAAAGAAACTAGATAGTGCCGGCTATCAGAAAGAACAGCATCTGAGGTCTTAAAGGCTTGTCTCAAAACAAACAGCCATCTAAGTGAGGCATCGACTAAGTCCACATGGAAGAAGCACACCGGACTGTGTGATTCAAGGACTGTAAATAATATAATCCAAATCTAAAGGAGGGAATGGTATCAGAATTTAAATTGTGGTTACTGGTTTGCAGAAGGCTATGGATGACAGAAAAAGCCCAAAATCCATTTGTAGGATCCACACATAGTTTAAGACTCGCTGAATCCCCTCTGATCATAGACCAGGGATGTGAATAGCCGTCCTATCATAAAGAAAGCATTAGAAGGTGGATTATCACAGATGCAGTTACATTAAAAATTAATACCTTACCATTTGATCTCCCTCTTGACCTATTTTAAATTTGTTCTAGTTTTTAATATTTTCTACTTTGTTTCCTGTTGAGGTTTTTCTGTTTTACTTTGTTATTGTTGTTCATTTTTTGTTTTTTTATTTTGCTTGTTTTTTTGGTATATTTTTCTTTATATGAAATCCAGGATAGGTAAAGCTATAGAGACAGTAAATAGATTAGTGGTTTCTTGGAGGGGAGGGGAGGTTTCAGGGAAATGGGGAGCTAGTAACAATGAGTACAAGAAATAAGAAAATGTTCTACAATTTATTTTGGTAGTGATTGTGCCCAGGAAGCCCTGGTGGTACAGTGATTACACACTGGTTGCAAAAGACAAGGTTGGCAATTGGAAATGCCAGCAGCTCTGTAGGAGAAAATCAGGCTTTCTACTCCCATGAAGAGTTACCTTCTCCGAAACTCACAGGGGCAGCTCTACCCTGCCCTATAGGGTTGCTATGAGTCAGCATCAACTCCATGGCAGTGAGAATGATTATATAACTCTTCTTGATCTAATTAAACTATCGACTTATATGATACATGGATTATGCGTGGATAAAATTGTTAAAATCTCCATATCTCGGATTGCACACCCCGTTAGTCCACTGGGACATACACAAGGCCCAGAGAATGAACTCACCCAATGCTGTCCTACGACACCTTGGCCACCCCCACCTGGGGGCAAGGCTGACATTGATGAGCTGGTGCTCAACCTTTAGACAGACAAGCAAGAAAGCCAACGCTTAGAAATCTCCCAAGGTCAAAGAGCTCAGCAGGAGCAGGGCTGGGATTTAACAGGTAACTAAAGTCAGAAGGGTTAAATAACTGGTTCAAGTCTCAGACAGAAGAATCACAGTCTCCTTGGAGTGCGAAAGGCACAAGGTTACAGCCCAGGAAGCCTGGGGTATACTTTGAACACAGGAAGAACACTGAGCCTGCCACAGATGCAAGTCGGCACAAAGTGGGTCAGGTTTCAGCCACATGCTGACTCAGCTCTCCCCGGCCAGGTCCACACCCACTGTACCCAGACCAAGAATGTGGCCCTTCAGTGGCCTCCACCAGCCCCACTGTCCGCCCCACCAGGAGGACTGGGCCAGCTGTGATCTTGGAGAAGTTGGTGACAGTCTAGTCCTGCCAAGTCCACGTCCAGGATAGATACTGAGTCCTTCTAGAAGGAGACACACAAATAAAAAATTTAAAACTCCTGGCTTAATTTATATTTTAGAATATATATATATATTTGGTCCTGTACCAACTTCAAGAAATGAATTCAGTTAATTGGAAATTCTATTTCCCATCCCTGGTGACACAGTTAAGTTGTAAACTCCAAGGATCTCCCTCTCTCTCTCTGTCTCTCTCTCTCTCTGTGTCTCTCTCTCTCTCTCACACACACACACACACACACAC
>NW_022103900.1:39498125-39513952 GCF_000313985.2 Echinops telfairi
CACACACACACACACACACACACACACACACACCTGACAAAGGCAGCCCCACACACTGATTTTCATTTACAAACACTTTAGAGTTCTCTATGTTTGCATTTTAATAATCACCCCGAGCACCCTCTTACCATCACCTTTTCTCCACCTGGATGAGGGGAAGGGCAACACCTGGGAAGAGACACCTGGGGTCCAGTGCTACATCCAAGAGAAGGTATGTGAGGACCACGTGGCTGTTGCTAGGTGTCATTGAATAAGTTCTGGACCACGGCAACCCTATGTACAGCAAAATGAAATACTGCCCGGTGCCGCGCCATCCGCACACTTGTTCCTATGCCTGAGTCCAATTGTTGCCACCATGGTTATCAATCCATCTCGTTGAGGGACTTTCTCTGTTTTCACTGTCCCTCCACTTAACCAAGCATGATGTCCTTCTCCAGGAACTGGTCTCTCCAGACAACATGTCCAAAGGATGAAGGATGAAGTGTCGCCATCTTTGCCTCCGAGGAACACTCTGGCCGTACGTATTTCTTCCAAGCAGACTTGTTTGTCCTTTTCGGCAGTCCATGGTACTTTCAGTATTCTTCCCCAGCACCACATTCAGATGCCTTGATTCTTCTTCAGTCTTTCTGGTTCAAGGTCCAACTTTCACAGGCATCTGAGGCAAGTGAAAATACCATGGCTTGACTCAGGCACACCTTAGTTCTCAAAGTAATCTCCCAGCTTCTCAACCCTCTAACAGGATCTTGTGCAGCAGATTTACCCAGTGCAATGTGTCCTTTGACCTCTTGACTGCTGCTTCCATGAGGGTTGCTTCCATGCTGCTGCTTCCATGACTGATGACTATGGATCCAAGCAAGACAAAATCCTTGACAGCTTCAATCTTCATGATGTTGCCTATGGGTCCAGCTGTGAGGATTTTGGTTTTCTTTACGTTGAGGATCTTCATCAACAAGTGCTTCGAGTCCTTCTCACGGTCGGCTAGCAAGGCTGTACCAGCTACATATTGCAGGTTGTTAGTAAGCCTTCCTCCCATCTTGATGGGGCTACAGCCATGGAGTTCCTGCCCACCTCATGAGTCACCAGAAGAAGCAAATGAGAAACGGTAGGTGTGGCAACAGCTATTAGTCGATTAGAAAGTCCAACAGTCTATTCTCCATCCAGAGGCCACCCCTACTATCACTTACAGCAGCGGTTCTCAACCTGTGGGTTGCGACGCCTTTGGGGGTCGAACGACCCTTTCACAGGGAGCGCCTGATTCATAACAGGAGCAAAATGACAACTATAAATTAGCAACAAAATAATTTGATGGTTGGGGGGTGACCCCAACCTGATGAACTGTATAAAGAGTCACGGCATCAGGGAGGTTGAGAACCACTGACTTATAGGATGCGTGAATGCAGCTTATTCCACTGAGAGGAGGCGCTCCGGCTTCCCAGCTCCTAGGTGGACATCCTAAGGTTCCCTGGTCCAGCCAGCAGTAGCCCAAGTCGCTCAAGCCTGTCTTCTTCTGCTATACGGGAGGCTCCTCCATGGCATGATTAGATGGGCAAATGATGGGAGTCCTCTCGCCTTTGCCATCAACCTCATCCCCTCATTCAATCGGGCTCTGGCTCAGGGGTAGGAGCGGGGAGCTTCCCTCCTTGAGGGGGCAAAACCATCATCTCCCAAGTTAGCTTTTTGCAGCCCATACAGGAAGAAAGGAGAGTGTGCTGCAGCCAGTCGTAAGGATTCCTCACAGCCAAGGGAGACAGCTCCTGGACCTTCTTCCCAAGATTCCCCGCCAGGGAGCAGGGGCAGCATGGGGGACTTTCCATTCACCTTTCCCTGGGACCGCTATTTACAGAAGAGGTTCAGAGAGGACAAATGCTTTGCCCAGGGCCACAGGGTCAGTTAGGGACTTTCATGGGCTGAGCCCCTTCTCATTAAGAATGAAAGCGAAGACAAAGTGGGTAAATAAGCAAATGTGGTGAAGAAAGGTGATGGTGCCCGGCTATCAAAAGATATAGCGTCTGGGGTCTTAAAAGCTTGAAGGTAAACAAGCGGCCATCTAGCTCAGAAGCAACAAAGCCCACATGGAACAACATATCAGCCTATGTGATCATGAGGTATTGAACGGATCACTGAAGACAAATGGGTGCATAAGCAAATATGGCGAAGAAAGCTGATGGTGCCCGGCTATCAAAAAGTATAGCGTCTGGGGTCTTAAAAGCTTGAAGGTAAACAAGCGGCCATCAAGCTCAGAAGCAACAAAGCCCACATGGAAGAAGCACACCAGCCTATGCAACCATGAGGTGTCAAAGGGATCAGGTATAAGGCATCATCAGAACAAAAAATCTTACCATAGTGAATGATAGTGGGAGTGCGGAGTGGAGACCCAAAGCCCATTAGTAGGCCACTGGAGATCCCCTTGCAGAGGGGTCTCAGGGAGGAGACGAGCCAGTCAGGGTGCGATGTAACAACGATGAAAAATACAACTTTCCTCTAGTTCCTAAATGTTTCTTCCCCACTCCCACTACCATGACTTGAATTCGACCTTGCAAGTCTGGCCGGACCAGAGGATGTACACTGGTACAGATAGGAACTGAAAATACAGGGAACCCAGGGCGGATGAGCCCTACGGGACCAGTGGTGTGAGTGGCGAAACAGGGAGGGTAGAGGGAGAGTGGGTAGGAAAGAGGGAACCGATTACAGGGAACTATATGTGACCTCCTCCCTGGGGGATGGACAGCAGAAAAGTGGGTGAAGGGAGATGTTGGACTGTGCAAGATATGACAAAATAATAATTTATAAATTATCAAGGGTTCATGAGGGAGGGGGAACAAGGAGGGAGGGGAAACATGAGGAGCTGATGCCAGGGGCTTGGGTGGAGAGCAAATGTTTTGAGAATGATGAGGGCAATGAATGTACAAATGTGCTTTACACAATTGACGTATGTATGGATTGTGATAAGAGTTGTATGAGCCCCTAATAAAATGATTGAAAAGAAAAGAAAGGAGAAACATGAAGAAGAAGGATGTCACTTTGAGGACTAAGGGCTCCTGACTATCGCCAGGTGGTGTCAGCAGTGTCATTTGCATGTGAAAGTTGGACAATAAATACGGATCACTGCAGAAAAATCGATGCATTTGAATGATGAAGTGGGTGAAGAATATTGAAAGTACTGCGGCTGCATAAGAACACACAGAGCTGTCTCAGAAGAGATACAACCAGAATGCCTCTTAGAAGCCAGAGGGGGAGACTTCCTCTCATACCCTTTGGACATATTATCAGGAGACACCATTTCCTGGAAATGGACATCATGCTTGGAGGGTCAGCACAAAAAAAAGATAATAATAATAATAACAATAAAAGAGGAAGCCCCTCAGTGGGATGTGCACAGTGGCTGTAAGAATGAGCTCAAATATAACAGTAATTGTGAGGATGGCAATGGCTTGTTCTGAGGCAGACAAGGTTGTTAAGAGTCAGAACTCTCTTGATGGCACCTAACATTCCCCAGAGAAATGAGGAGCCAAGCTGGCTGAGGGAGGGCGGGGTGGGTTCTCTGGGCCAGGCCCCTCCAGTGTCCAAAAGCAGGTCCAGGCCTGTCCACCATCTTTGTATCTTGGCTGTAGCCCCAGGGAAAGGTTGAATTGAGCAAAAGACCCAAAGAAATAGCATGAGCTGCTGGAAAAGGAACCTGGGGAAGGGGGACTTGGAGAGAGCTGGCAAATGCTTCTCCATCGTCCCATTCCCTCTTCCAGTCTGGCAACCTCAGCAAAGCTCCTTAAGCCACAAGCCTGAGCCAAAACCAGCTCCCCTTTCCAGCAAGGAGGGCCACCCCCCACTGAGCCTCCACCCACATACAAGCGTGGCTGTCACATTACTGCTGTCACCACCAGCTAACAAGGTATCTCCTCTGAGGACCTCTGACCCAGGCCCAAGAAGCAGGACCTCCATGTGGCTCCTGAATCAGAGGCCCAGCCTTGCATGGCAGTGTCCACAGCAGGGCCCTGACAAGGCGACACAGCAGGTAGGGGTAACTGCTCAAGCTCTCCAGCCCCCTCCTGGGTGTCACCCAGAGTTTGGAGGAACTTGAACTATGATGGCGGGGGAGGCACAGGGCATTGTACACCTGCCCTCGAAGAAATATGGGAGAAAAGTCTCAACACCTTATGGAGGAAGTTGACCAGAATAAGGCCCGTATGGATCCCGACGCCCTGTGGAGCCTAAATAACACCCCACAGAGGAAGCTGACCAGACCAGGGCATGCGTGGGTCTGGGGTCAGAGCCAGCTTCTTCCAGAGCCCACGGCCTCCAAGCCCTCCCCGGCCTGCCCCCCGCCTGCCTTTCCAAAGCAGGACTTCATCGCACGGGCACTTCCACGCCCGTCCACACTCCAGTCACCCTAAGCAGGCCTTGGTAGCGCTGTTCCCAGGGCCGGAAACATCCCTTCCCACCCACAACCTGTCCCCCTCACCCATTACAGCTTGGCTCCAGCACCCACTCCTCCAAAAGCCTTCCCTGACTGCCTAGGTCAGTGAAAAGCTCCTACCGAGATGAAGAACTAAGGCTGACAGAGAAAGAGGTCATTGTAGCTTCTGTCAAGTGAGCCCAAACCCCACTGGGGGGCGATTTAACAATATGGGAAGTTGATGCAGTGAAACAAGGAGAATATTTTAGGAGTTGGGGGTAGAGGGGAGGTCAGGTCTGGCAGTGGTGCCCTGGGGGCTGAGAGGGGAAAGTCTGGTGATGTGAAGTCCCTCCCCATCCCTAGCAGCTGTGGCAGCTGCTACACCACCAGCCAGCTGCCCCTTCCCTCCCTGCCTACCCTGCCAGCCACCACCCTCTGCCTACCTCCTACCCCCACTCTTACTGTGAGGCCTACATTGCCCATCCATGGGGTGGAGGCAGCCATAGAGGCTGGCTATGGCCCCAGGTTTGGGCTACAGCAAGAGGACAACACGGTACCGTGTCCTGGCGTGCCAGAGCCGCTGCCATACAGGATCCTAAGTGCAACTCCAAGCCCCCTGCTCTGACCTCTGTCCCACCCAGATCAGCATTTGGGACAGACGGCAGTTAGTGTAGGTCCAGAGAGCTGGGGTAGAAGCCTGCGAAAGAGCAAAGCGGTATCTGAAGACTGTTACAAGAAGTCTGAGCTTGGCCAGGCCCTGACTGTGATGCCCCATGCTCCCCCAAACACACTAGACCCAGCCAGCACTCCCCGATCCCTGTCCCCTAAAAGCCTTCTTGGGTGGAATGTGAATTCCTGTGAGCAGCCCTTCTGGGAAAAGGTGGAGAGGTGAGGTCTGTCCTCTAAAATAGACGGATGATGAGTATCCCAGTGTCTCCCAGCCATCAGTACCTGCAGAGCTGCCTCCCCGTCTGCCTCTCTTGTCACCTGTGGCTCTGAGAGGTGAGCCTGTGGCTGTGGGCTCAGGAAAAGCAATTAGGTCGAGGTAATGAGAGGTGTGCCAAGCTGGAAGTGTCATCATGACCCATCCCGCAGGGAGGCAACGTTATAGGACCTTGCCCCTTACCACCAGAGGCCTGCTTGAAGCCTGCTCACCAATTCTCACTCCCCACAGGCCCACAGGGTGAAGAGTCAGGAATCAGAGCAACGGACCCCAAACCTCTGGATTCTAAATCAGGAAGTTTGCCGGATGTGTAGCGTTGATGATCCTACCCCGGAGAATATCCGGTATTCCAGCCCTGTGGAGCTCACCAGGCATCTCGGGAGCCCCGACTTCTCAGTGTGGTGCCAACTGGGCCTGGCTGGGGTGTGACTTGGAGGCTGGCTGCAGGTGGGCCTGTCACTGAAGTGCTCACTCGGGGCAGGGAGAGTAAGCGCCTCATCCACTGTGTGCACATGGTTCCTAGGGTCCCCCCGACTGTGCCATGGGACACCCCTACCAGGGGCCAAGGTGTGGGGCGACTTGGCTCACACCCGTCACCCCCACTGGCTCTTCCCAGGACCAGAGCTCAGACACCGGAGTGTTGCCTTAAATTTCCAAGCAATTTGTCTTTTGCCTCAGAGCCTCAAAAATAGAATCTCCAACTTGGAAAAAAAAAAAAGAATATCCAGTGTTACCATCATTTCAAAAAAGAAGCAGTGTTGTGACAACAGCAATAAAAATAGACAGGCTATGAGCTCAGAACAAGGGACAGTGGCCTATAATGCATGTAGCTCTTTGGAGCACAGGCACACCCACAGCACATACACACATGGTACTTGTTCACCCTTCCCTGAAGGGGTCTGTAGACTTGCATCTTAGACCCGCAGGCCCGAACCAGCCCACGCCCCAAAGGGGAAAAGGTTAGGCTTAGACTCTCAGGGTTGCTAGAAAAAGTAAAGACCGCCCCCCCCCCCCCCAAAAGAGAGTGTAATGGGAGATTAGGAGGATTTTAAGGACCAGAATCTGTCAAAAATAATGCCTGCTTAGGTTTTCCTACAGTGCTATACTGTACATTTGCATCTAATTTGCATTTCCTGATAGCCTCTCCAGGCCTGGTCTACTCATTGTTCACTATACAGGAGGCAACCCAGACCTTTGTCCAGGAGAGACCACGCTGTCAAGTTCAGACGGGAAAGACCATGGTCAAGCCATGCCAGGTTCATCATTTGCTACATGGGAACGGTAACAACCTCACAGAGTTACAGGGACAAGAGAAATTTCACCAGTCACCTGGCACTTACTAGGTAGGCAATCAATTTTGCTTATTATTATTAACATTTAACAAAGCCTTCCCTGAGGGAAGGAAGGGCTGGCCTGTCTCTTTCTCAATTCCCCGGCCCTGACCCTGGTCAGTGCTGAGCATGGAGCCAGCTGCAGACCCTAATCCAGGCAACTCTGTGGATTCTTTACAGTGGTTCTCCACCTTTCTAATGCTGCCACCCTTTCATACAGTTCCTCGTGTTGTGGTGACCCCAACCACAACATTATTTTAGTTGCTACTTCATAACTGTAATATTGTTACTGTTATGAATCATAATGTAAATATCTGATATGCAGGATGTATTTTCATTGTTACAAATTGAACTTAATTAAACATAATTAAAGCATAGTGATTAATCACAAAACAATATGCAATTATATATTGTGAAATATTTATGTATTTTCCAGTGGTCTTAGGAGACTCCTGTGAAAGGGTCATTTGGCCCCCAAAGGGGTGGTGACCCACAGGTTGAGAACCGCTGTTTTAGGAGCTGGGGGCCTTTGGGGGACAGCCCGGGAGCTCCCATGCTCCGGCTCCCATGAGTCAGGAACCTGTCATGGCCCAAGAACAGTGATAGGATAAAGCCTACTAACAGGGAGAGCTGCACGTGCTTGGAGCTCCTCCATCCTGTCCGTTTAGCCTGCAGTCTCACTGTCCTAGTTTCTGATGAGGAAACTGAGTCTGAGATGCCAGCATCACTTGCCAAGGGCAAAAGCCGACAGTGACGAGTAGGGAGGGACTCAAACACAGCCTGAGGGTGCCCATGACACAACGAGCTGCAGGGCAAGTCAATCTTGCCTATGGCCCTCCAGAGGCTGGGCCATCTTTGACGCCTTCCTCTTCCTCCTCTCCCCTTCCCCTCCCTCCCCCCTCCCTCCTCCTCATTGAGCAGGTCCTCCCACTTCTCCATCTGCAGAAGGAAGGGAACAGTGAGTGACTGCTCACCTGGTCCAGCAGACTGCCACCAGCGCCTCACGTCTGCCCGGGTCAGCCTGCCACTCACTTCCCTGCTGAGTTTTTAAGGGTTGGTCTGCTTTTCTTTGCATTTTTAATACCCAAGGAAGATCTGCCAAAGAGGCAGCTTAGAAAAACACAGCATGCCAGGATAGCATCTAAGAGGAAGTATCCTTCCCCTAGGTGCCCTTTCACCTGGAAACCGGAACAGCCACAACCAATCCCCACACAGTGACTTGGAGGTAGTCGGTGTGAGAGCCACGTTCACCTTCACTCCTGAATTCTCCACCCCAGCAGAGGGCTCGCATTCAGGAGATGCTGAGTAAATCCTGAACCAATCAATGCTCAGTCTTTGCTTCACCTGCTTGCTTCCGGCCGGTCTTCCCCAGCTGCAGCAGCAGCTCCATGAAGACAGGGGGTAGGTCTGACATTGCCTACATGTGCTGTCATTTGTCCTATGACTGAGTGACTGAATGTTCGAACAAACGAACGACCCACGTCATCATTTTGACAATGGTGAAAGGGAAGCCCCGCGAGGTAAAAAAATCTTACCCAGGTGGCGTTTGTGTGTGCCAGAATCAGAGTCACCCCAGAACCATGGATTCCAGAGTCTAAGCCATCTCTCCCCATAGACACACCTCATAACCCTTGATCAGCTCAAGACTCAGCAGGGATTAGAGGTCTATAAAAAGAGAAAACAAACTCCCTGCCATCGAGTCGGCGCCGGCTCACAGAGACCTGGAATGAACATTCCCGGGGAGCAGCGTGGGGAGGACGGAGGATGGAGAGCTCCCAGTGTGGGCTCATCCTGGCACCTTGCCCTACAGAGCTGGAATTCGTGACTACTTACCACGCATGAGGCATGTGTCGGAGCCCTGGTGGCACAGTGGGCTAAGTGTTGGGCTGCTAACGCCAAGGTCAGCAGTTTGAAACCAATAGAAGCTCCATGGGAAGAAGGCATGGCTTTCTACTCCTGAAAGGAGTAGCCATCCCAGAAACCCACTGGAACAGTTCTCCTCGGTCCTTTGGGGTCACGATGGGTCGGGATCAACTCGATGGTAGTAAGTTAGAGTTTCTGAGGCATTTTGTCGAGGACTTTACTTCTCATAAAAACCATGCACAGAATGATGCCGGTTTATTCACAAAGACACTGGGCTCAGAAAGGTCCTCCCATCGCTCACGGTCTCAGGGCCGCCCAGGGAACCTAGGACGGTCGTCTGCCTGCAGAGCCCACACTTCTGCTAGCCCTCACACTGGGGGTGGGCTCTCGTGCCTTCTCTCAGGTGGCAGGACCCAAGGATTCTAGAAGCACAAGGAAGAAGAATCATCTGAGACTTGACCCTCGCTTTGTCCAGGCCCTCCAGCTCATAAGGGGTGACATGGGACTCGCTCTCAGGCCTGGCCTTCTCGGCCAAAGAGCAAGGACACAGCCAGAGGCCCAGCGCAGAGAGTAGAGATGACCTTGGAGGGCTGTCTTGGAAGAGGGGGAGGAAAAGCCAAGGCCTCTTCATGAAGCCATGCTGACTCAAGGATGCTCACAGCATTCAAGTGACTGCCGCAACCACCCCTCACCTCCTTTTCTCTTGAGCTAACTTCATGTCCTCAGTTCCCAGCTCCACTGATGCCCCTGGCCCACCCCTTAGTCCTCCTTGGAAGCCCCCCTCTCCCCATGCTCCATGAACACCATGACTTCCCCTCCTTTGATGCTCTGAGCAAAAGAGCCTTTCCTCACGGGGAGCTTGCCCTCCCAAAGCCCACTCTTCCCAGAGCCCAGTGGGGTTCAAGGAAGCCCATGGGCCCCACTTCCACCTCTCCAGGCCCACATTCCACTCAAAACTAACCAAAACCAACTCCGTGCCATCGAGTCGATGCTGACGCATAACAACCCTCTAGGACAGGGTAGACCTGGCCCTGTGAGTTTGCAAGACTGTCCCTCTTTACGGGAGTAGAAACCCCATCTTCCTTCAGAGGAATGCCTAGTGATTTCTAACTGGTGACCTTGCGGTCGGCAGCTCAACACATAACCACAAGCACCTATATATACTTCTAACAGGAAATAAATCCTCTAGGAGGCAAAAAAAATCCACTACATAAATCACTGGGCTTAAAGAAAGCATCCAGTGAAAGTTTGTGCAAGTTTAGAGGAAAGAGGAACAGTGCAGGGAGACATAAAGAGGAAGGAGAGAGAGAACCGTGAAGGTGACAGGGAAGGGGAAGAAGGCAAGTCGCAAGTAGATACTCAGACACCCGAGATGGATGTGGGGGTTGGAGAACGCAGCCTGGGAGCAGGGCTGGGAGAAAGGGGAATGTTCCAGACTTCAGCTCACTGGAGTGGGTGGGGCCCCATCCACCGGTCACTTAGGCACATGGTAATTTAGGCAAGTGGCAGGCCTGCCTGGGCCTTCGGTGAAAAGGGACAAGAATACTTACTCTGAGGTGTCGCAGGGCTACTCTTACAGCTCAAGATACAAAAAATAGCTCGTGTGAAGTTCTGGCTCTCATTGCAGGCCATGTCGGCCCCCCAGAGACATAGTTAATACGGCTCCTGTCAAAGGAAACTTTTCCCACCAAGATGAAAATGGTGCACACTGGTGAGATTCATGGCTATGTGTCAGATTCTATAAATAATTTCCCCTCCCATTCCCGTTAGAGAGCATCCTACTGCACGGCACGCGAAGCCCTGCACTACCCACAGGCAGCCATGCCTCCTGCCCACCCCAGCTGCCCCCCTGCACTGTCCACTCAGCACTCCTCTCCTCATGCTCTGGGGTTGGCGAGGAGGAAAGACGGAGTGCACACTTCCACCCATGGCCAGGCCTTCTTGCGCTCATCATTGTCCTACCCTTCCCAGAACCAAGCTCGGTTTTCCACGCACACTCTATTAGGACTTCTGGGCAGTGGACCTTCAGAGGTGAGTAAGCCAGATTCCAGCAGCACCCCACCCCCACCCCCACCTCCCAGCTGTCCCTACTACTGGCCACCCCCATCCCCCAAGGGGATCACTCGGCCAACCTCTAATCCTCTCTGTCATCTGACCCTGGCTCTATCCTAAATCTGTTCTACCCAGCCACACTTCTGAGGCCCAAAAATGGGCACAGTCATTTATAGAGGGTCGGACCAGCCCAATGCAATGGGAAGATGACCTCATTGGCGCCATGGCCTGGGCTACAGGCACCACTCTGCACCTGGCACTCTGGGAGTGGCTGAAGGCAGAAAGTAATCAGAGATGTGCCATGCTAGCAGGCCCGGGTGACCCTTCCAGCTCATTATTGTACCCAACTCATGCTGGGGCCAGAGGCTGCAGGGCCTACAACAATAAGAACCATGTCTCCCTGCTCCCAGCTGCATCTTAAGACTCGGTATGAAGAGGCACATGGGCACTTAACCAGAGAACGGCAAAGGTAGCTCACAATACAAACCAGCCTACCACAGACCTGCGTGAGGGCTCCAAGTCATGCCCGAAAATGCTGGTGGTGGACACAGGGAGCTGCCTCCTCTGCCTAGGAGTACCCAGATCGGGGCAAGAGGGCCAGCTGGGTGAATAGGTGAGTAGTAACAGATCAACGTGATCCAGGATTCCGTGGAGGAGCATACTGGAGCTGCAGGACAGAAGTAACTGGCTCAGTGCCACCTACAGGGCTCCACCGCACCAGCGGGCTTGACCCTACTGACACCGGGTGTCTCGGAAGATGTGTATGCTTTGTGAGGAAGAAGAGAAAATGACAGGGCAGTCCTTCCACCCAAACTCCTGCTTGTTGGTCAGCTAATGCATTCTCTGGGCACCGAGGAAGCTGACATAAATAGGGCAAGGTGGGTGCAATCCAGGGCATGCAAGTAAGGGACAGGGGCCCATGGGTGAAGTCAGCACAACTTGACCAAGGTAAATAATAAAGGCATGATTTTGCTAAACGCGATAACATATGCAATTTTGCAAAAAAAATGGTGAGAACAACCAAAAATATAAATATGGTAACAGAGGTTGTGGGAGAATGATAGGTCTTTCACTCCCAAAAAGAGTTACAGCCTCAGAAGCTCTATCCTACAGGATCACTACAGGTCAGCATCGATTGCTGGTAACTCGGTGGCCAGGCGGTTGGTTATGTAGGTAGATACAGATGTTTGTTGTGGTGAGGTGCTGTCACGGCCTAGCAACCTATGTATGCGTGGCATTACCCAGACCTGCGTCATCCTCACAAACACTGCTCTGTTGGGGTCCATTGTTGCAGCCCCTGGGTCAATCCGCTTCGCCAAAAGGCTTCCTCTTTCTCTAACCTTCTACTTTACCAAGCATGATGTCCTTCACGAGGGAGGGGCCCTTCCTTATAACAGTCCCAAAATAAGGAAGACAAAATCTTACCATCCTCACGTCGAAGGCACATTATGGCTATACGAATTTGTTTGTTCTCTTCAGCAACATCATAATTAAAGACATCAATTCTTCTTAGGTTTTCCTTATTCATTGCCTAGCAGGTATATGAAGTGATTGACAATACCACGGCTTGGGTTAAAACCAAAAATCCAACTCACTGCCATCAAGTGGATGCCGACTCACAGCAACCCTACAGGACAAGATAAAACTGCCCCTGTGATTTTTCCAAAACTGTAACTCTGTATAGGAATACAAAGCCCCATCTCTCTCCCTCGGAACAGGTGGTGGGTTCACACTGCTGACCACATGGTGAGCGGCCCAACGTGTAACCTTAATCTTCGAAGTGACATCTTTGCCTTTTAATCCTTTAAAGAAGGTTTCTGCAGAGGATTTTCCCAGTATAAAACATTTGATGTCTTGGCTGCTGCTTCCATAAGCATTAATTGTGCACTCAAGTAAAATAAAATCCTTGACAATTTCAATATTTTCTCTGGGTGGCATGATGTTGCTTATTGGTCCATTGGTGAGGATTCTTGTTTCCTACGTGTTGAGTTATAATCTGTACTGAAGGCTGTAGTCTTTGATCTTAATCAGTAAGAGCTTCAAATCCAATCCTGATGCGGTATGCTTCTTCATCTAGGCTAGCTTCTCAGATTATTCACTCAGCATTCAGAGAATAAATATGGTGAAACAATGCAACTCTGACACACACCTTTCCTGATTTAAACCACACACTGTCCCCTTCTTCTGTTCGAAAAACTGCCTTTGGTCCATGTAGATATTAACGCATACATGCCTATAGAAAGGCATATACAAGTAAATATGTATATAAACATGTATTTGTAAACACATGCATATCTACACATGTATGTATTATGTATTTGTACACACACACACACACATATATATATATATATACATATATATATATATATATATATATGCACAGAGAGCACAGTAATGGAAATTTTCAGACAACTTGATATATCAGGTTAAAAGACTTGATCCCATAGTCTCAAGGAACAACTTAGTCAATTGACATAACATAGTTCCAAAGATAATGTTCTACATCTTAGTTTGCTGAGTAACATGTGGAGAAAAAGAGAATGAAGAAAATTACAGGCTCAGAGAAGAAACGAATCCACAGAACAGCCCACACAAACCACACCCTCTCCAACTTGAGACCAGAAGATTTAGATGGTGCCCAGCTACTCCTACCAACCGTCTGACCAGAGAAACAACAGAAGGTCCTGGATCGAATGGGAGAAATAAATTAAAGTTCCCCAAAGGGACAGACGCATGGGACCAACCCTACACCATCACCCTATGATAACTTTTGAACTTGAAATGGAAGCTATTTCTGAAGGTGACTTTTCAGTCAAATAATAGGTTGGCTTATAAGATAAACAGTATCATTCATGCATAATGTGCTCCCTTAAACAATTAACTATATGAGGCACAATGGTCAATATTTACTGGAAAGTAAAGATAAGGCAAAGAGAGGAAGGGAAGCTAGAGCAATGGGAACAAAACAAAATGGGAAAAAAAGAATACGGACACATTATAACAATTGTAATAGCAAGAAACCATTTGTATAAAAATTATTAAGGGGAACCTATTTGCTGTGCACGCTTTCACTGAAAATGCAATAAAATAGTATTTTTTCTAAAAAGGCATAATTGCATGGACAATGCTCCAAGTTATATATGAGCAGGGAGCCTAGTTACTGGGTAAAGGGGAAAGGAGGCTATGAATTGGGAGGAGGATCCCACCTGGGGCAAAATGGGAGAAAATGGAGGAAAGGGAACCTTCCTGGAAGCAGCCAGGGGCCTCACGTAGGGCCAGACCTTGGTCAAAGCCAGCAGCTGTCAGTCCACTGTCCATGCACTAAAATGCAAGCCATTTACAAAGAGGTAACACAGCCCATGCCTCTGCCTCCAGAATGGCATTCAAGATGATGCTGCAGAGAAAAGGCAGCCAGGGCAAAGGAGACACAGGACATAAGTGTGCGGGGGCAGGGCACTTGTCTCCTGGGCCTCCCATTCATCTTCTTGGGCTTCCTCTGAGCCGCAGGAAGCCTCAGGCCTGCTCTAGGCACCAGCAAGAACTGCCCAGTCATGGGGGACCAGCACCAGCACCAGCACCACCACCCGGTCCCTCCTGCACCCAAGGGCTTCTTAGTCTTCCCAGTGCCTAGCTAGTTGCCCTTGGGGCCTCCAAGTCTTCCCTCTCTCCTGGAGAAACGAATTGGGGTGGACCAGATCTGAAGCTTGGCTAAGGGCCCTTCCTTCCTTCCACATGTTCTTATCTGGAGCCTCAAATGATGAGCAGCAGGACTCAGGGAGGCGCCAGGGAACGCTCCAGCCGCTGCAGCCGCAGCCCGGTCACCACAGCCGCCACCGCCACGCACCACCCACCACCCACTCCCCCACCACCACTACCGTCACGTGGCTGCATCCTCAGGGAGCCCTCAGGTCCCAGCTGGAAAAGTCGCTGTTTATAAACAGCCACAAAGCCTGGAACGTCAGCCAGTGCGGGGAGGGCGGGGGCGGTAGGGGGTGGGCGAGTGCCCCCCACCCCCACCCGCGCACAGGCGGGGAGTGGCAGGCCCCTCTGCGCAGCACTGGGGGTGGGGGGTGGGGGCACCCCGGCAGGAGCACCAGATCCTGCAATCTCAGATTTCAGAGTCAGAGCCAGAAGGGGAAGTGGCGTCAGCAGCTTGCTAGCGTAATCCAATTCATTAAACATAAGGTGACAGCGGAGAGAAAGGACAGGCGAGGACCCCCTAAACCCTGTCCCTTCGTTTCCTGAACTGTCCAGGTGCCCCAAGAAGCTCAGGGCTGTGCCCTCCGGCGTCGGCGCCCAGGGGTAGGGCTTCCAGAGGGTCGAGAGAGAGGCGAAGGGCAGCGATCCCGAGAGAAGCCCAAGGCACCCTCCACGCCCTTCCCCCACCAGCCGCCGGCTCTCAGCCCTGGGGGTGCGGGTTCCCAAGCCAGGGCCGCCACCCGGTCCACAGGCTCCAGCTAACCCGACGCCCTGGCTAGGGCGCTGACACCTCCCCGGGGCGCACGCAGCGCCCCCCTCTCCCGATCCAGGCCGGTCGGGGCTCCAGGCCGCCAACTCGGCTCGGGAGAGGAATCCGATCCCTTCTCGGGCAGGCCACGGGGAAGGAAGGGGGAGAAGCGGGCAGAGAGGAGTCGGCGGACGCCTCCGGTCCCCGGTAAAGTGGTCCAGACGGAGGAGCGGGGCTCCCCACGACCTCGCGCCGGGTCCGCCTGCTTCCCGCGTGGGCCTAGAGCACCGAGTCCCATCTCCGCTCCAGCCCACGGGCCTGGACCTCGCAGGGAGCGCGAGGCGAGACCCCCCCCACCCCACCCCCGCCCCCGCCGCCGGCAGGAAGAGCCCCCAGACCACTGACTGCCCCTTCTCGATGGAGGGGGCAGAAAGAAATGCAAGAGGACTGGGGCGAGAGGCGATGGGCAGCTGCACACGCTCTCCGGTCCTCGCAGGGAATGGCGAAGCGGAGGACATGGGCCAAAGAGGGTGCCCAGGGAGCCAGGGCGCAACCTGGGCGCGCCCCGTGGCCTTCTCCGCGGCTGTCCCGGGGCGGACCGGCCAGGAGGTTAGAGGGAGGAAAGGGTCCTGCCCGCTCACCTTCTCCTGCGCACGGGTGAGCTTCTTCTGCACGTTGCTGGCGATCTTCCCCGCCGTCACCCCCTTGCTGCCCAGCTCTGCCATCGCGACGCGGACCCGGCCCGGGGCGGGGAGACCTCACGCAGGAGAGCAGCGCGCGCCCCGCCGAGCCCCGCCG
>NW_022103900.1:39514264-39531850 GCF_000313985.2 Echinops telfairi
CTCCCGCGGGGGTGCTGGGTCTAGCGCCGCGGGAGGCCTGGAGCCTCGATCCGCCCACCCGGTGCCAGCGGATCGCTGCCCGCAGCCCAGGGAGGAAGCAGATGAAGAGTAGGGTGGGCTTTCAAAATTCCGAGAGGCCGAGCTGAGAGGGGTTTGAACCCGGCAGTCGGGCTTCCGGACCCGGAGGGCGCTTCCCACGGCCAGCTCCTGCCCGGCTGGCCCGGGTCCCTGCCGGCTACGTGTGTACTCACAGGTCGCCTCTTGGGTTCCTTGGGCACCCCTGGGCTATCTTAACATCTCTGCCAGAGACGCACGGTCTCCCAGCTGGTTCATATCATTAAAAGAACAACCCCAGCGAGGTGGCGCTGCGGCTGGGCCCTGGGCTGCTGCAGTTCAAACCCACCAGCGGCTCTGCAGGAGAAGGTTGAAGCTGTCTGCTCCCTTAAAGATTTGCAGCCTCTAAAGGGTCGCTCTGAACCAAAATCCACTCGTTTGGTTTGGTCGAGTTTTGTTTAGCATTACTGATAATAACGTGTGTCTTGACAAGCTTTGCCTCCTACGTCCACACAACAAGCCCTGTAAAGCAGGTACGATTACTATCCTCACTTCACACATGAGACACTGAGAGGCCTGAAATCAAGTCTCTAAGGCCACATCGCACGAACTTTGCCATTAGACATCAGTCAAGAAGCAAAGGGGCCGATGATCATTAGTTATCGTCAGGATGAGATGATTGTTAACCAGCACTGCCGACAAACCCATCTTGAAATTCTAAATTAATAACTGCACTGAGTCTGCTGATATCCTGTGAAGTAATTTGGGAAGTACTTCATCTGCTGTGAAGTGCTTTGTTGCCCTAGAAGTCCAGGGCATGGCTGATTCATGTAGGCACAGACCTGGCCCTAGAAACTTTCTCAGAAATGTGGGCTGAGTTCAGCAGTCAGGGCCCTGCGGAGGAGGCCTTCCTATGTCTGGCGTAGAAACCAGGGTGGTACCAGCACACAGCCCTTCCTTGGGAGAAGGTTTCTCTGGAGGCTTCCTGGGAAGGACTTCAATCCCCAGATGCCAGAACAAGACAGACTCTTGCAGGCCAGATGCTGAGTCCCTCGTGCAAATGGGCAAACAGAGATCTTGAAAAATAGGTTCAGCCAGGATAATGTCCACATAACTAGGTCCCTCTTCCCCCTGCTTGGACAATCTTCCTGTCCTGTCTCTGGTTTCTCTTACTGGCTCTTCCCCTCACCACTCACACCAGGTGCCATGATCTTGTTCAGTCCACCCTCATGAGCAATTGTCCCGATTTTGCAAAAAGACAGGCAGATTCTATAGCTGCATCGTTGCCGAATGTCCCACAGAGAACAAGTGACAGCAGAGATTCAAACCTAGGGCCCCCGAAACAAAAGCCATCAGTGCTGCCCTGAAGTGCCTCTCAGAATGAGCATCAAGTGCTGAACCAGTCACTGACATACCTAACTGTGTGTGTGTGTGTGTGTGTGTGTGTGTGTAGACTGAACCAAACCAGGTGACACTGCCAGAGGGGGTGACACTAATATGACTACAAAATTTCTGTGCAGTACTTCAGCAAAGCTGCATTATTTTCTATAAAAAGATATCCTGTGGGTAGTTATAATGACAAAAACAACAACATTTCTCATAAGTCTGACAGGCATCAATATACCTACAAGGTTAAAACCCTAGTCCAATTAATTTTTTAAGCTGATGCGTTCAGGTCAGAGCTGTCATTATTACCCAGATACAATGATACCTCCAATTACGTAGCATTATCCACAAGTTACTGTTTTTCTTTCCAGCTGTGTTTATATAGTAGCTGGTTTTGTCATTTTTCTGTTGTTTTAGCTGCAATAGTGTGGTTAGTAATTCTGAACCTATATCAATAACTGTTTTTGCAATGAAGTAACAATGAGAGGAAAACAAACCCACTGCCATTTGGTCCATTTCAACTCGTAGTGATTTTATAAAACAGAGTGGGGTTTCCTACAAAACACACTGCCATCAAGTCAATTCTGGCTCAGAGCAACCCCGTAGGCTTACAAGGCTGTACATCTGTTGACGTTCTGGAGGTCTCCTGTCCATGTACTGCTGCAAGCATTTTTGAAATATCTTCAGTAAAATTTTATTTGCATGTGAGTTTAATAATATTGATAATGTCTACATTCTGTTGGATCACCTTGTTTTGGAATGGACAGAAATATGGGTCTCTTCTGGCCAGTTGACCAGGTAACAATCTTCCAAATTTCTTGGTCTAGATGAGTGAGTGTTTCCAACATTGCATGTATTTGTTGAAACATCTCAGTTAGTATTCCACTAATTCCTGAGTCTTGCTTTTTGCAAGTTTTAAAAAATTAAAGTGTAAGAAATTAGGGAAAGTATATCTGAAAATAAGATAAAATTCTCACAGATCATAAGAAAAACATTAATATTTCAATATATAAATGAATAATTCACAAACCTTGAGATTCAAATGGCAAACAGATTTCAGAAGCCCTGAAATAAAAGAAATGTTTATTAGATCAACAAGATATCATTCCCTCTTTTATTCTCATCAAATCAGCAAATTGATTTTTAAATTATGCCACTTCATGAAGCTAGAGATAAACTAAAATTTATTGGCATAAATTTTGTAAAAATGTATACAAAATTTCGTCCAGAGTGATGTGTCATTGGACAAAGTGATGATGTTACAAGTGCAATCCCCTCATGCCCCAGGAGGATGATTGACAATGATTTACTTCTCTGTTTCGATGAGGTTTTGATTTCCCTGCCTTTAGTTTGCTTGTTTTTGTTTGTTTGTCTCTTGTTTTCTGTTAGTGGGTTGTTGCTGTTGTGGGGGTAGTTGGTCTCATGGGGCTTTGAATTTGTCATAATATGAATGTCAAAATAAACCTGAGTCGTCCTATCCCAAGGACAAGCAGATGATTATGGGCCCCCACTGAACTCTAGCCCCAATCTCAGAACAGTTAGTTCTGATAACGTGGCCCTGCTCGACACTCACCTTTATGAAATGATCACTGAAGATAAGGTTGCTACAGCAAAATGTGGTACCTGGCTATCAACCAGAATAGTGTCTGGGGTCTTAAAGGCCCAGAGACCCACCACTGCTCCTCTGCGCTGTCTTGTGGCCTCATTGTCGTGGCCTCTGCTGCCTCCACCACTTCAGGCAGGATGGGATTTTGCAGGTTCTCTGCTGATGACTCTCTCTCTGCTTCCAGGATGGCTCTCTTGTACACAGGGGAATGGCAACAAAAGCTGACCAATCCCCTCTTAGTGTTTCACATATCCTATTTGCATAGCCCCACCCACTCAGTGGAAGTTACAGAGACAGGAATAGAAGAGCCATATTAAGAAAACGGCAGCCATCTATGTGAGGAGTCAACCTAGTCCACATGGAGAAGCACACCAGCTTGTGTGCTCCAGAGATGACAATAACCACCCTCAAATATGACAAAGGGAAAAGTATCAGAGCCTAAACTGACAACATCCAATGTGTAGAAGGCTATGGAGGACAGTGGGAGCCCAAAACCCATCTGCAGAGTATCTAGCCTGATTAAGCCGCTGGGAGATCCCCACGAGAGTCTTCTAGGTATGAGTACTTCTTGCTTGTTCCAGGACCAAAATGCCTTCCCTGGCCTTTTAAATATTCACGATGGTCTTTTTTTTTCTAACCCACTATTTATATTTTATCTCTGTATTATTATTTTATCCTTGTCACTTTCCTTTTTTCTTTGTTACTGTTTCTGTTGGGTTTTCCAGTTTGCAAAGCACAGAAGGAGTAGAGGCATCAAGGTAAGAACTGGTGCAAGGGTTTATAGTGGAGCTAGGGTTGGGGGTGGGAGATAGGGAAGGTGAGGAAGTTGGGGGAGCAAACGATGTATGTGGGAGGGGGGAGGGAGCACACTCTAGAACTGATGGTGATTACACAACTCATTTTAAAAGTGATTTAACCATGGGGGTGGGACGGGAGCAAAAATGTTCTGAAATTGATTGTGGTGATGATTGTACAACTCTCTTTGATGTTGTTGAACTATTGGATTGCTTCATATGTGGATGAAGTGCCAATGAACTGTAAGTAAAAAAATGTATACAAAATTTTTGGAAAACTTTCTTGCAGTTTACATTAAGAATCACCAAAATGTTCATATTCTTCCATTCTGTCATTGCTAGCCTCAGTGGAAACATCTAACCTCCTTTGGCCACACAACAGAGGAGAAGCCATCGCCATACCAGCCCAAAGCCAAGTGCCACAGGTAGACATCAGACATGCCTCCACGCGCTATCTTTTTTTTAATCCTATTTTGACACCAACTGTTCCTCCCATGGCGCCACTTTTCAGCTGGGTTTGATAATCTGTTGCCATTACCACACAGAATTCACAACTAATGCAATCATAGGGGTTTGTAAGAGAAGCTAACAGTGGGGATCATAAAACAGTAAGTCATTGCTCCACAATAGCACTTCTCCTCAGCCAGCAGCCAAATCTCTCTCCGGTGCTCAACCTTGGCCTCTACCTCTGTAGGCAGTGAAGTCCAAACTCTGCTGTTCTGCCTCACCTGCTCAGAGACCCACCACTGCTCCTCTGCGCTGTCTTGTGGCCTCATTGTCGTGGCCTCTGCTGCCTCCACCACTTGAGGCAGGATGGGATTTTGCAGGTTCTCTGCTGATGACTCTCTCTCTGCTTCCAGGATGGCTCTCTTGTACACAGGGGAATGGCAACAAAAGCTGACCAATCCCCTCTTAGTGTTTCACATATCCTATTTGCATAGCCCCACCCACTCAGTGGAAGTTACAGAGACAGGAATAGAAGAGCCATATTAAGAAATTTTCATTATACCAGGAAATATTTAAAATTTTAATAAAGTTTCAAATGTTCATCACATTATTTATAGTAGTGAAAAACTGAGAAAATCTTAAAATCTACCATCTACCTTTTAAACTACAATATAGTCATACATTAAATATTTGACAAAATAACAATAGCTATTAAGTTTCTGTGATGGAAAACTGTTGTGATGCAATACTGATAGAATCTTATCATATATTTCATTGTATTAATAAAATGGTGCCTATTGCTCTCCAAAATGTGGTTGATATCTCTGAGTGGAGCAATTCAGGGCTTTGATTTTTTTGGTTTTTCTTTCTGATTTATTATTATTATTTATTTTGAAAACCATTTTATTGGGGGTTTGTACAACTCTTATCACAATCCATACACATATCCACTGTGTCAAGCACATTTGTACACTTGTCTTTTATTTCCATTTCTTACACATTTACTAACTGCAATTAGAAGGAAATGTGTTCAGAATCGTCAGTGAAATGCGGAAGCTGCCCTCTGAGAAGCTCCCTGGGAAACCACAATGGGGGAGAGTAGAAAGAGAAAGCATGACGAAGCACCCAGCTGTGCCACTGGCTTGTCACATTGGAATGAGGTCTTTGAAGAGATGATTTCTAAACCATGGAGAACACAGACAAGTAAAGGTTCCTCGGTTCTCCATGAGAGAGCGAGAACAAAAGCATGCCTTCAGTTTCCTTCTGTAAGTCAAGACTTGGGTAAGATGCCCTGAGCTAGCCTTCATACCATCATGAGTCTCATCATCATCATTTTATCTTACAAAGAGAGATTTCATTTTTACCCTTTGACTATCAGAGTGATCCTGTGTTCAATAGAAGTAGGAACGTTGACCGTGTTCTTGTATATGGGTAAGATGAGACTCAGAGAAGACAGGCTTACCCAAAGACAGACACTGACATCAGTCAGCACTGGCCATCAGCTAGGTCTGGAACAGATCAGCTTTATACCTCTCTCCTGGACCAGAAATTTTTTTAATCATTTTATTAGGGGCTCATACAACTCTTATCACAATGCATACACACATCAATTGTGTAAAGGGCATTTGTACATTCATTGCCCTCATCATTCTCAAAACATTTCCTCTCCACTTAACCCCCCAGCATTAGGCCCTCATTTTTCCCCTCCCTCCCCGCTCCCCACTCCCTCATGAGCCCTTGATAATTTATAAATTGTTATTTTGTAAAACCTACCACAGCCAACATCTCCCTTCACCCACTTTTCAGTTGTCCGTCCCCCAGGGAGGAGGTCACATATAGTTCCTTGTAATCAGTTCCCTCTTTCCTAACCACTCTCCCTCTACCCTCCCTGTATCGCCACTCACACCACTGGTCCTGTAGGGCTCATCCACCCTGAATTCCCTGGATTTCCAGTTCCTATCTGTACCAGTGTACATCCTCTGGTCTAGCCAGACTTGCAAGGTCAAATTCATTCACGATAGTGGGAGCGGGGAGGAAACATTTAGGAGCTAGAGGAAAGTTGTATTTTTCATCGTTGTTACATTGCACCCTGACTGGCTTATCTCCTCCCCAAGACCCCTCTGCAAGGGGATCTCTAGTGGCCTACTAATGGGCTTTGGGTCTCCACTCCACACTCCCCCTATCATTCACTATGGTAAGATTTTTTGTTCTGATGATGCCTTATACCAGACCCCTTCTACACCTCGTGATTGCATAGGCTGGTGTGCTTCTTCCACGTGGGCTTTGTTGCTTCTGAGCTAGATGGCCACTTGTTTACCTTCAAGCTTTTAAGACCCCAGACGCTATATCTTTTGATAGCCGGGCACCATCAGCTTTCTTCACCACATTTGCTTATTCACCCGCTTTGTCTTCAGTGGTTGTGCGGGGAAGGTGAGCATCATAGAATGCCAATTTAATAGAAGAAAGTATTCTTGCATTGAGGGAGTACTTGAGTGGAGGCCCAATGTCCTTCTGCTACCTTAATACTAAACCTATAAATATAGGCTCATAGATCTATTTCCCCGTCCTCATATAAATATATTTGCATATGGACATGTCTTTATCTAGACCTCTATAAATGCCCTTTTCCTCCCAGCTTTTGCCTCTATTTCCCTTGATTCTCCTCCTGTCCCACTATCATGCTCAGTCCCCAGCAGGATTTCAGCACTTCCTCTTTGTTACGTTCCCCTTGATCATGACCAACCAGGTCTCCCACACCCACCTCCCCACCAATTTGGATAGCTTGTTGTTCCCTTGTCCCTGGGTTTGTTAACACCTCTTCCCTTCACCCCACCTCCCCATCTCCCATGTTCCCCCGGAACTGTCAGTCCCGTTGTTTTCTCCTCCAGAGTGTTCATCCAGCCTGTCCTATCCAGACAGACCTGCGGAGACAACAACATGCACAAAAACAAGACAGAGCAAAACCAAGCAACAATGTACAACAAAACAGCAACAACAGCAAGCCACTGACAAAGAACAAATTAAAATATACCAAGAAAGAAAAGCTTGTAGTTAGTTCAAGGATCGCTGGCCTTTAAGAGTGTTTTCCAGTGCAGCCTGTTGGTGCACCATGCCCTGTCCCCAATGTCCACCCTCATCATTCCCTGGGGATCTTGCTGCTCCCCTCCCCTGCTGTTCCACTGCACTCCCCCAGTGCTTCACCTCAGTGTGGCAGGATCAGGTCGGGTGCAATTCCCACACTATGTCTCTGGTGTTGTCCCCCGCAGGGCCAGGGGTCAGTGAGGGGCATCAAGTCTCATAGTGGGGCTGGCCAGGTGGTCCACTTTGTGGACTGGCTCCTCTAATTGGGGTCATCATCCTCAAGGCCTGGTGGGCCAGGATGTGCTCCAGTTTCTCCTCCTCCCCCGTCATCTGCTCCTGTGTGCTCTGGTCAGATATATCCTTCTCCCGGAGCTGCGGATTCAGTGCCATCCTTTGAAATAACTTCTTCTCGGGGCAGGCAACAACTTAGTATTTGGGGCTAGGGCCAGCCCCGCAGACTTCTCCACTGGTTCCCTACTCTGCGCAGGCATGTTGTATTCACACCTTGGAGCACTGGGTTGAAGTCTTGGACCAGAAATTTTGACTCCTACAAAGGCAGATAGGGATCAAGAAGCTTAGACAGACAGGACCAGGAACAATTTGACGACCCAGCAGCATTATTTCAAGACAGTGTATGTGTGATGTGGCATCCAGGAAAGCTCCCAGACTCAAATTATTCATGTTCTATCATTCACATTCCATAGTATAGTCGGAGGATTACATAGACCTGGAATCAAAAGCCAGCTCCATAAATTACCTAGGAATAAATTTAACCAGAGAGGTGAATGCTTATTCATGGAAAACTATAAACATGCTGAGAGAAATTAAGTAAGTCCTAAATAAATGGAAATACATTCCAGTTCTATGGATTAGAAGACGGTGTTGTTACAATGCCAATACCACCCAAAGCAATCTATAGATTTTATATAATCCCATCAAACTTCACCAGCCTTCTTTGCAGAAATAGGAGAGTCAATCATAAAAATTATTTGTCATTGCAAAGGACCTCAAATAGCCAAAACACCTTGAAAAAGAACCAGGTAGAAAGACTCAAATGGCCCCAATTTCAACGTGCACTATAAAGCTACAAGGATTAAAATAGTGTGGCTCTGATGTAATGATACACATATAAGTCAATGGGCTACAATTGAGAGTACAGACATCAATTATACAGCAATGGTCAACTGATTTTCAACAAGGGGACCAAATTCAATAGAAAAAGAATGGCCTCCTCAATAAAGCGTGCTGGACTCCGAGATTTCCCTGTGCAGAGGAATAAGGCCTCTGACCCATTCCTCCCACCATGTGAGAAAACGAACTCCAAGTGGACTGAGACCTAAATTTAAGAACTGAAACTATAAACCTCTTAGAAGAACCATAGGATTAATGCTTCCGGATCATGGGTTCTTAGATACGACACCAAAAGCACAGCAGCAAGGAAAAAATAAGTCCACTGGATTTAATGAAAATGTTTTTAAAAACGTATGTGCATCAAAGAACATTATTGACAACTTAAAAAAAGAAAACTCCCAGAAAGGGAAAATATTTAGGAGTCATAGATCCAGTAAGAATAGTCAGAAAGCATAAACAACTCCTGCAACCACACAACAAAGAGACAATTAAATGAAAACTGAGAAATGAAATTGAAAAGATATTTCACTATGAAAAGCATACAAATGACCCATAAGCACATGGAAAGATATTTAATGCTGTTATCCATTAGGGAATTATCAATCAAAACTACAATTAAATATCATTTCATACTCACTAGAATGGCTATTACCAGAAAATAATGGAAAGCAAGTGATAAAGGTGTGCAGATATTAGAATCCTCTCCATTGTTGGCAGGAATGTAAAAAGATGTAGCCTCTATAGAAACCATTATTCACAACAGCCCAAAAAACCCAGAAAACAAATGTCCATCTACAGATGAATCAATAAGCAAATCCAGGAAAGATGAATGTATTAACACATACAGTGGAATTTTACTCAGCATAAACAGAAAGGAAGTTCTGACATATGGGGGAACCTTAAAAACATTATGCTCAGTGAATAAGTCAGACACACAGAACAAATCTTTTATGACCCTACTTACACGAAATATAAAGAATAGGCCATTGGTTAGAGACTAGTTTATTAGAAATTAGTCAGAGGGGGGAAGAGGAGCATCCTTGCTCCGGTGCACTGATTTCCATTGAGAGAGGTAAAAATCCTGCGCCATGCTCACAAGTGTACGTAAGCTATTAAAAGGATGGTATGCTGACCAATATTCCTGGTACAGTGACTCTGTATTCTTTCCAGCTTCTTTTGAGTCTAATTGCGTCCTTCAACAGTTTGCCCATGGAATCCTTCAATATTAAAACTTCAGGGTTGAATGGTTTTCTCCAGTTCTTTCAGCTCAAGGTACACTGGTCATGTTCTTCCATCCTTTTTAGCTGCTCTACAATCAAGAACAAGTGTCAGAGTTTCGGCTGCAGCTGGCAAGGCTCACTTCCTGCAAGACATCACTGAGGGGAAGCCACATGGACCTACCCCGACACAGCCCTGAGTACTGGAGCAGCCGTGTGGAGACCCCTGCCAGCACGGAGATGCTTACACGTTCACAGATTCCGCTTTCCTCCTGTAGTCGGCGTCGGCATCATAGTGTGTGTTTTGTGAGATGGAGGAGGACTTTGTGGATTGGTGTCGGACATATGGGTTAATGTTGGACTTGTGGGCTTGGGCAGCACTGGGTTGGGATGTTTTCTTGATGTGCACTTACCCTTTCTATAAAACTCTCTCTTATACATATGAATTTCTGTGAATTTGTTTCTTTAAAGTACCCAGACTAATACATAATGGTACCTTGGGAAGGGGGTACGGGGGAAACAAATCATAGGATAGAGAGTAGATGTTCGTTTGACTTCTCCCTCATGGTCGTTTTTCTTTTTTGTTTAGGCAGAGGTCAGATAAAGCCACACTGTTTACTTGGTTGTGTTCTGGGGAAAATATGGGAAGTATGAAAATAGAAAGTTTGTAAGCCCACTTGCTCTCAGCCATTAAAATTTAGATGGGTTTAGGCCATGTCTGCAAAGAAAGATATGCCCCACCCAGCGCTTGGAATACTCAGGGACCAGTAGTCTTTGTCAAAAGCTGAAAAAAAATCTGGAACCATGAAGAAACCTCCTCTCTGAACCAAATGTTAAAGCGAACCTGTGAGCAGGCTGAAATGCTTGCTAGGTGACCACCTGGATCTACTTGTTGGTGGAAGTGGGAGAAATGCAGCAATAGAGAGACAGGTTGAGTTTGGCCACTGACACCTGTGGGCTTGGTTTACAGGAGAAAAAGGAGAAGATGAGAACGGGTTGACTGGTCTAAAGTTCATGACCTAGCACAAGGGCGCTAGGCTTGTTGAGTATTGGTGAGAGCCCATGGTCTAAAGGCAAGGCGACCAATGGGCACCCTGTGGAGGCTGAGTGAGGCAGCCCACATTGAATTAACCAGAACCCGACCAGCTGAAGATTTTTGAGCCTGTGAATGGTGCATATTGCTGCTGACTTTATGGATGGCCTGTCTGGATTTGACTTTGCTTATGGATGCAGACTTCACAAGGTTCCAACTGGAATGAAGACTCTTCATGTCGAAAAACATGATTGTCTCCTCAGAGGACTGGGTTGTTGTAAGTGGGAAGTATATAAATTAGATACCCAAAATTGGGGAGATAAAGGCATGAAGTGGTTGGCTTACAAACTTTCACAGGTGGGGGAACATATTCATAGGATTAAGGTGTAGGTGTTACTTAATTACAATCGTGAGGCTAAAGAATTATGTACAGGTGCCAAGTTGGCAAGGGGTGGATTAATATAGTTAAATTTTATTGTGCCAACCTGGCCAATAAACACATGTGGGGTTAATTGAAAGACGGAGAGATAAATGGCTTGGTGAGCCTCACCTTTCTGGTGCCTGGGTCTCTTGTTTTGTGATGGTCAGACCAGGGTGCAGCTGCCTTAGCCAATTCCTGCTTTGGCTGGCAAGGCTCATTTCCTGAGAGACATCCCTGAGGAGAAGCCGCATGGACCTACCCCGATGCAGCCCTGGGTGCTGGAGCAGCCGTATGGAGACCCCTGCCAGCGCTGAGATGCTTACACATTCACTGACTCGGCTTTCCTCCTGCAGTCAGCAACACTGTGTGAGATGGGGGAGGACATGGTGGATTGGTGTTGGACATATGGGTTCATGTTGGACTTGTGGGCTTGGACAGCCCTGGGTTGGGATGTTTTCTTGATGTGCACTTACCCTTTAGATAAAACTCTCTCTTACACATGAGTTTCTGTGGAATTGTTTCTTTAAAGTACCCAGACTAACACCCTCTTTAAGACATTAAAGAGATCCTTGACTGCTGCTTCCATGAACATTGTGGATTCAAGCAAAATGTAATCCCTGACATCATTCTTTTCTCCATTTATCATGATGTTACTTATTAGTCCAGTTTTGAGGATTTTGGTCTTCTTACATTGAATTTAAATCCACACTAAAGGTGACAGTTCTTGATCTTCATCATCAACTGTTTCAAGTCCTCCTCATTTCAGCAAACAAAGTGGTGCTATCTGCATATAGCTGGTGGTTAATAAGCCTTCCTCCAATCCTGATGTTGCACTTTTCTTCATATTAGCCATCTTCTCTGATTATTTGCTCAACATACAGATTGGGTAAGCACAGTGAAAAGATACGAACCTGATTCACACATTTTTAAATTTAAAACTTTGCGGTATTCCCTAGTTCTGTTTACAAAACACCTTCTTGATCCATGTACAGGTTCTGCTTGAGCATAATGAAGTGCTCTGGAATTCCCATTCTTCTGAAGGCTAATCAGAGTTGTGGTGCACACAGTCAAATGCCTTTGCAGAGTCAGTAACACACAAGTAAACATGCTAATCTCTGGTCGGCTCTGCTTTCAGCCAGGGTCCATCTGGCTGCAGCCATGATACCCCTTGTTCTGTTGTTGGATGATATTCAGGAAAATTTTACTTGTATGTGATATTAATGATATTGTTCTCTAATTTGCATATTGTTAGGTCATCTTCCTTTGGAATGGATATAAGTACAGCTCTCTTCCGGTCAGCTATCCAGGTAGTGGTCTTCCAAATTTCTTAGCATAAATGAGTGAGTGCTTCCAGTGCTTCATCAGCTTGTTGAAGCATTTCTATTGGTAGCCTGTCAATTTTCAGGAGCCTTGTTTTGGGCTAATGTCTTCATTGCAACTTGGACTTTTTCCTTCAGCACCATTAATTATTGATTCTGTGCGATCTCTTGAAATGGTGGGATGCCAACGCGTTCTTTTTTCACAGTGACTGTGTTCTTTCCATCTCCTTTTGATGCTTCCTGCATCATTCAATATTTTGCCCATAAAATATTTGAACTTGAGGATTGAATTTTTTCTTGAGTTCTTTTGCTGAACACATCCCTCCTTTTTGGTTTTCTAACTCCAGGTTTTTGCACATTTCATTATAATATTTTACTCTGTCTTCTCAAGCAGTTCTTGGATATTATCTGTCCCGTTCTCTGGCTTCATCATTTCTTCCATATGCCACAGTTTTCTACCACTAACAACAATCCCCCTTTGACTTTGGTCTTCTATTTTTCTCTCTCTCTCTCTTTTTTAATGACCTTTAGCTTTCTTCACGTATGATGGTCTTGATGTCATCCCACAGCTCATTGGGTCTTCTGTCATTAGTGTTCAATATCAGCAGCTAAAACCAGACCAAGGTCTGACTGTGGAACAGACCGTCAATTGCTCATATGCAAGTTCAGGTTGAAGCTGAAGAAAATCAAAACAAATCCACGAGAGCCAAAATAAGAACTTAAATATATCCCACTTGATTTTGAGAACATTTCAAAAGCACATTTGATTCATTGACCAAGTTTTCCACCACACGAGGGAGGCGGCAGGGAGCCAGGTGTGAGACCAGCGCCTTGGTGGCAGGCTCTTCTGGCCTCTGAGATGGAGACGGAGCACCCCTTCCCTTCTCAGATTTGGAGCACTTTCATTGGTTGTGTCAAAGCCCTGGGTACTAACGTGAGGGCCCTGCCTTCTCCACTCGCAGCCCGCAGCTCACAGCTCACAGCTGGTTCCCTGCCGCCTCCCTCACGTGGTGGAAAACTTGGTTTTGGGCCCTCCACTCTGAGGTGTGAGTCCACAAGACTGTCCATGAGGCCCTTGTCCTTGTCCTGGAGCAAGCTGGCTGTGACTGAAGGAGAGGGGATGGTCCAGATCTCCTTTCCCCCACCCCCTCATATAGAAGGGGAGACCCAAAGCCAGAAGCCAGCCCCACCCCGGTGGCTCCCTCTCATTGGCAGGCTGACCAAAGCAGCCCTAAGGGCCCTAACACTTGACCAGTACACCTGCTGGCAGAGGGGGACACCCCAGAGTTTTCCAAGTCACTTTCACCCTGACTAAAGCTTGTCTTAAGCAGCAGGCCAGTCTGCCCAGCCCCGGTGGGGAGAGATAGAGAAGTGGCAGTCCTCTGAGTGACAAGTGGCCACTCTTCACCCTCCACCTGCCCCAGGTCTGGGTAGGATTAGAAAAAAAAAATGCCTATCTTTCTTGTATTGGTGTAGAAACTATTTTCTCCCAAAGCCACTATTTGTGCAGCTGTTTGAAGTTTGTATTGTTTCTGCAATGCAGAGCATACACAGCCATTGAAGAAGAATGTTCAATGTTCAAGTTCTCTTATGCTGTGTTTAGAGGTGGTTTTTCTTTTTCTTTTGCAGATCTTGGACCAAATAAATTAATCATATTCCCAGATCAGTTATCAAGCATCGAAGAACAAGAAATCATATCATTGTGTGCTCACCTCCATGATATGATCGTTGAAGACAAATGGGTGCATAAGCAAATGTGGCGAAGAAAGCTGATGGTGCCCAGCTATCAAAAGATATAGCATCTGGGGTCTTAAAGGCTTGAAGGTAAACAAGCGGCCATCTAGCTCAGAAGCAACAAAGCTCACATGGAAGAAGCACGCCAGCTGGTGTGATCACGAGGTGTCGAAGGGATCAGGTATCAGGCATCATCAGAACAAAAAATCTTACCATAGTGAATGAGGGTGAGGAGTGCAGAGTGGAGACCCAAAGCCCATTTGTAGGCCACTGGACATCCCCTTACAGTAGGGTCTCGGGGAGGAGACGAGCCAATCAAAGTGTGATGTAGCAACGATGAAAAATACAACTTTCCTCTAGTTCCTAAATGCTTCCTCCCCGCCTCCCACCCCCACTCTCATGATCCGAATTCTGCCTTGCAGGTCTGGCTAGACCAGAGGATATACACTGGTACAGATAGGAATTGGAAATACAGGGAATCCAGGGCAGATGATCCCTTCAGGATCTGTGGTGGAAGTGGCGCTACTGGGAGGGTAGAGGGAGGGTGGGTTGGAAAGGGGGGACTGATCACAAAGATCTACATGTGACCTCCTCCCTGGGGGATGGACAACAGAAAAGTGGGTGAAGGAAGACATCAGACAGAGCAAGAAAAGGCTAAATAACAATTTATAAATTATCAAGGGTTCATGAGTGAGGGGGGAGCGGGGAGGGAGGGGAAAAAATGAGGAGCTGATGCCATGGGCTTAAGTGGAGAGCAAATGTTTTGAGAATGATGAGGGCAATGAATGTACAGATGTGCAATTGATGTATGGATGGATTGTGATAAGAGTTGTATGAGCCCCTAACAAAACAATTTTTAAAAGTTTTTAAATTAATCATATTCCCAGCAAAAAAGAAATACCCCACAACGCTACATTAAAAAGTTACACAAGAATTTAAGTAGAGAACTCTCTCACTGCCTCACTCTCTCACTGCCTCACTCTCACTCACTCACTCACTGTCTCACTCACTCACTGTCTCATTCACTCACTCATTCACTGACTCACTCTCACTCTCTCACTGTCTCACTCTCACTCACTCACTCACTGACTCACTCACTGCCTCACTCTCACTCACTCACTGTCTCACTCATTCTCACTCTCTCACTGCCTCACTCACTGCCTCACTCTCACTCACTCACTGTCTCACTCACTCACTGACTCACTCTCATAAGCAATAAAAAAAAATTTTAAGTAGAGAAAGTGCTTGGAGGATGAAGTTTCCTATAACACCAAGTTTGATGAGAAAGCTGTACTTTAAAATTCATGCAGCAGCAACAATGGACATCCAGTCTGCAAATCATGACTAATATTTATTAAAAATAATGCTGAAGAAATATCCTTCATCAATGTACCTTACATCCAATGTACATTGTTATTTATATTTTGATTGGCTTCACAATTTGCCCCCAATTTTTCTAAAGGAATTTTTAAAACTACAGCAAAACTGAAATAATAACATAAAAAACACTCAAATGCTCATCAACTATGTACAATAGTTGTGAACATTTTGTCACATATTGTAAAAATTATACATGCATCACCTATGAAATAGATATGTGCAAGTGTATAAATATGTATATGATCATGCACACATGTGTGTATACACACAAGGATAAGTAAAAAGGCATTGCTACAAAATCATAGACACTTTTAATAGTAAATATAACCAGATGTGAAGCTATTGTTTCTTTTTTCAAACAATTTTTGACAGATAATTCACATAACATTCAGTTCAATAGTTTAATCACAGTAAAAAGAGTTGTACAATAATCACCACAATTAATTTACCTTCTTCTTTCTTGTACTCAGCTGTTATTAGCTCCTCATTTCCCTCCCAACCTCCCCTCCCATACTTCTAAGAAACCATTAATTCAGCTGCTATCTCTATAGATTTACCTATCCTGAATTTCTTGTGCAAAAAAACATGCAAAAGAAACCAAAAACCAAAGTGGACACAATTTTAAGTACATATAGAAAAAAAAAATTTGAATCTGTATAAAACAAACAAATACCCAGAAACTGCACCCCAAACTCCCATCGCTGCTTCCTAGTGGAGGGCAGAGAGATGCAGCAGTGGACCTGTTTTCTCTCAGGTCCCAGTGAGAGGTATCCCTCTGCAAGGTGAAATCCCAGCTATTGAGCATGTTGCTGACACATTTGTGCCTTTTACCCATGACACTTTGTTCAAGAGCTATTAAAGCACAGGTGTCTCCATCCAACAGTCTTCTTCCTTCATCACACTCGCAAAGAGCAAATCGTCCACATGCTGGAGGAGTGAGCAGTCTAGCTTGTCCCTGGGGAAGCTGGTCAAGTCTGATTTAAGGCCTCTCCAAACAAGGTATCTCTGAGGTAAGCGGGTCCAGGTCGGTTGGCTCTTAGCTCCAGAAGTTGGGTCCTCCCATTTAAAGGCAATGATAGGCTGGCTGCTGGGCTCCAATCTTAGGCAGAAAAAGGCACCTTTCAGGTCCAGACAGGTAAACCAAGCAGCCTTGGGTGGAAGGAGGCTCAACAGTGTATATGGGTTCAGAACCATGGGGCTCAAGGGTGACTGCAGCATTGTTGATGGCCTGTAGGTCTTGCATGGGACAGTACCCCCACCCCACCGGCTTCCTCACAGGTAGGAGGGGAGTGTTCCAGGCAAACTGGCTTTCTCAAAGTATATCCCAGACTTTCCCTAAAGATGTGCTCTCGAATTCCTATATGGGCCTCTCCGGAGATGTGGTACTGTCTGACCCTGATGGACTGAGCTCTTAGCGTAAGTTCAACCACAACTAGTGCCTGGTTGACACAATTCCTGGGGGTAAGTGCTCAGCGGAGACGTTGGGAAAGGCAGCGAGGAGCCCCTCTGGGTTCTCGTGACTCACAGGGTGGATACAGTGGAGTCTCTACTCCTCCTCCCCGGGGACATAAGGGCCACGACCAGGTGCTTTGTGTCGGTCAGGGACATCTAAATGAAGCACTCTGGCACAAAGGTGATTCTTACCCCTAGTTTGTACAAAAGAGCTCAAACCAGGAGGGGAATGGGGCAGACAGGGATGTAGGGAAACTTGTGGACTATTTCATGGCCCCGCCCCACTCCCCACCCATGCCAGTCAGGGGTTGACATAAGGTTTGTGTGGCAGTTTGCCCAGTAGCCCTGATGAAAATGACACTGTGTTTGCTGAGAGGGGCTGCTGGAGTGCTAACTGAGAGGTCATCTCCAGTTTCAACTAGGATATTGATAGTCTGGAGTACAGTGAACCCTCGTTTATCGCGGTTAATCGGTTCTAGACCCTACCGTGATAAATGAAATTCCGCGAAGTAGGATTCCTTATTTGTAAAT
>NW_022103900.1:39533346-39539320 GCF_000313985.2 Echinops telfairi
CACTGTACTGGGACTGGCTTAGACATGTTCGTGGGTTTTTACCCTGAGAGGTGGACACGCTGCGAAGGAACCACTTGATAGTGGGTCAGGATGGCCTACCCCTCTGGAGTCTGGAAGTCCCGGTCAGGCTGGGTGCAGGAACGCTCGGGCTACCCACTGTGTGGGGTTGAGGGGACCCTGGGGGTAAGTGTTTTTAGGTACTTTTGTGCTTCTAGGGTGATACGCCTTCTCTCTAGGGCGATGAGAAGCTGGGACAGTCATCCCAGGTGGGGACGTGGATCTGGATCAATGAATCAACTAACTCAACCATAGCCTGGAGCTTAATCTTTTTCCAGTTGAAGAGGTCAGAAGTGCTAAAGGACAGGTCATAAAATGTGGGCTATCCAGCACCATCACACCAGTCAGTTCGCCCACTCAGGGTGGCTGGGTTTCTCGGCCCTGGAATTGACCAGCAGGATGAGGTGGATGAGTGGACTCTGTGGAAGAGCGAAGACAACCGGCAACTGGTCTGGAAATGGTCAGTTGGCCAAAGCGGTGGGGTCAGTTGCCGGAGTTGGCAGCAGGAGCGACAGGAGACTGAGGAGGGCTGCGTATCTGGGAGACGGGCTGCCGGAGCGGGTAGTGGAGAACTGTAGGGTGGCAGGGAGGGCTCTTCCTCAGGGGCAGTTTGGTAGACTTTCTGCCACACTTGGCTTTTCTTTTGAGCAACAAACATCTGACTCTGTCCCTGCATAGTGCAGCGATACCGGCACATGGAAGTAAGAAACAGGCTTCAGTTAACAATCATCTATATAGGGGAACTGATCAGGGTGGCCAGGGTTCCCCATGACGACATTCCAAACTGCCTGGACTGTAAGGGGGTTGAATGTGCCCTCTGGGGGCCAGGCAAGTCCAAAGGATGGCCATTTGACCTGGCACAGCATTCAGAGTCATCCTGATTTTAGGTTTACACCACGGTCCTACGGGATTTTATCAAGATTTCTGATCAGTCTAACACCATGGGCTGGAATGGCGATTACCTATGCTGTACGTGGAACCCTTGAGCCGTGCCACAACAGACAAAGGGAAGGGATGTCTGCCTGACCATGTCCCTCTCGAGGCCTTAGGTCCATCTTGGCTAAGGGGCACCCATATAAATCCTGGGCCTGGTCAGCCTCCACAAGGGAGGCGAGTCTCTGTTATGCTGTAGGATTTGATTTCAGTGTTACAAGTTAGGACCCAATCAGACTCCATGCCGCAAGCAGCAGCTGATTGCACATGTACAATCACACGGGCACTCGGAGTTTAAGCCATTTCCCCCACTTTGAGAAGTCCCTACCTGGATCCAGAAGTAATCCTGGCCGAGGGGTGATCAGTCCCTCCTTCCGTTCCCACTGGATGGGTCTGACAGAGGTGATAGAGGACCGAAGGGTCTTGCCTTGTCCAGACGAGCCAAGCCTCATCAAGATCTCTGTTGAGTCTGGTGGGTGAGATAGGGGCTGAGGGCAGACTCGAAGGCAGCTGCCTTGCCGCTCAAGTGGCAGCGGTGTCCTTCTCCTCTGAGAGCCCAGGTCTCCAGCTGCCACCCATTCACTTCTCCAAACCAGTGGCACAAGGAGCCATTGCAGTGGAGATTCCCAGCCAACGCACCAAAATGTAGCAGCAAAGCCATGGCTCGAGAACGACCAGGTGACGCTCTCAAAGAACTTGAAATAGGGCAAGTTTATCAGCCTGTGACCCGCAGGAACTAGCATCCCAGAAGACCTAGGACCTGAATGTCAAGTGGCCATCGCTTTTCTACTTCATCTGCATGGATAAGGGCACAGAAGCGAGCACCGAAGCAGAGTAGGCAGGGATTTCTAGTGCAGACATGGTTGCTAGTAAGGGGTCAGGGGATGGGTGAATTCCAGGAATGAGGAAGTACATGGGCTGTGGCAGTGCATTGGATTTCTTTTCCAAAAGTTATAATTCCCTATTAGGATTTTCCTTACAGACCCACCAATGATGACAGAAGACAAGGACCTTCCTTCACAGCTAACAGAAAGAGAAACCATTCCCCTGGAGGTGGCATCCTGAAATCTGATGTCTAGACTCTTAAATGGTGAGAGAATACATTTTTTGTTTGTTAAAGCAATCCATTTGTGAAAATTCTGTTTAGCAGCACTAGATAACTAAGACATAGGTTGAGATGCTTCCATAAATAGATGCAATGCCAAAATCACTCAATTGTCTATGCAAAAGAAAATCTGATCATAATCATGACTGGGAAATATCCATATTTTTGCCAATCTCAAGGAAGATGATCTGAAATTAGGCAATAATATTATTAGTATTATATGTAAGAGAGCGTGTTAGCTAGCCAGAATAGGGACTAACGGGGGTTGTCTCCCCCAGATGCCTATGTAGGGTCACAACAAAGGGGCTCCAGGGAAATCAGGCAACCATTAGACACCTAGACAAAGATATAAATTGAGCATGCTCAGACACAAGCTCCCTAGGACCAGGTAGATGGTCCACCTGAGTACACAGACTAGGCCCAGCCATATGACATCAGCCAGATGCACTTAAACTCAGCCAATGAGGTCAGCCATTACCTTCAACCTTGCCTCCCCAGCTGGAGGCAATAAGAGCCTGCCACAGGAAGACCAAGCCTCTGACTCCTCTGTTTAATTCCCCTCTTTGACTACTCTCTTGTTCAGGTGTGCTCTTGCAAGCAAGAGGGCAGGGGCACCCACATGCCACCAGGGCTCTGGGGCCTGAGCTTCCTCTCAGGCTTCTCTCTCAGGGCGATCTTTTGGGATTTCCTGCTCTTGGCCCCCGGAATTTCCCGAGAATACCTGAAACTTCCCTTTTCCTCATAAAATACTTTCCCTTTTCCTCACTTGGATTTACAAAAGTGCTTCTGCTGCATGAATTCTTTCAGTGCTGTGAAGCAAGAACAGAGGTATAATCCATGTTTGGGTCAGGTCCCGAACAGGCAGCCCCTTCCCCTAGCCTCTCAGAAAGACAGATGACCTGCTGGACTCTGTGGGCCCTGCTTCTAGCATTCCCAAGAGCTTATCTCTCCGGGCAGGGCTCACCCATCCCCATCCCCCCAAAATCTTGACTGAAGCATGACGCAAGCTTGCAAAAACAGGATGATTTACTCACAGGCCCCATCCTGGCTCAAATCCTGCAGCTACAGCACTAAAAAACTCCCTTCCCCTTATCAGTGCATACGTCCTTAGCTCAAACCATATATCCCACTGCCTTACTACCACGCACGACTTCCTTAACCTAGCTCGTGTGTTAGGTTGTGGAATCCACCCAGGAGTTCTTCCCTGCCTTAATAAAAGCCTTTCTGTACTTTTCATTCCTGACGGAGCCCTGTCTCCTTTCTACACCTCCGTTTCCGCCTCTCAATCCACTCCAGAAACCTAACAAGAGAGAGACTTAGGGTTCCTCTAGTAGGATCTTTACTACCCTGCAATAGACAGCAGCGTCAAGGTGGAAGAGCCAAGGTCCTATCATTCTGCTGATGGTCCTCCCACCAGGAGAACCAGAGCTGGGCAGTCATGGGTCAAATCCAGGTGAGCCACACTTGAAGCAAGTGAGGGGAAACATCGCTCCTTCTCCTCTGCATCTCAGGGCCTTTCTACATTCTTGCTCCAATGACCAGTTTCTACACACTTTTTAAGCAAGGCCTGGTGCACTCTCCAGGACCTTCAGATGGAAGTGACACCAGGGTATTTGCAGCAATAGCTGCTCCCATCAATTTAGCTTTTTGACATTCCTTCCTACCCGCCCCCCTCCCCCGCCAATATCACAGTTATTGAATACTGATGTAGCCATTGTCAAAAGATCATTAGATTTGCTCTGTGGACCTAAGGCCTACATCTGAAATTTCCTTCCGATGTCATGAGCATATTGATTAATAAAATGGGTATTCGGAGCTACTTGCCCTTCCAGAGAGTTGGGCTCTAGATTGGTATATTTCTGCATGGCTTCAACCAGCCAGTTCCCAAATGCAGCTGGGTTTTCTTTAGCATATGGAGAGGCCGCAGCTATCTTTGAATAGATAACTGGTTTGATCTGTATTTCTTTCATACCTTCTAACAGGCCTTCTGCATATTATCTCTAGCTACTCTTCCTGCATTTCAAGTCTGTCCCGGCTGAAAATTCCATCCTGGATCATTATCAAGGACTGAGTGTGCTCCGTGGACTAGCTGTGGCTGGTCACTCACAGATCATCAGCCCAGTGATGAGTGGCATCAAGGACTCTGTACTTCTCATCAGAGCAGCAAGTAAAGTAGAGAAGGACCATCAGATCTTTCCAAGCCATGTCATGATGGTAACTCACTCTGAAACTCATCAGTATACCAACCAGGATCACCGAGAAGCGCCTTAGCTTGTCTCTGCAGGTTTTTATATTTCTTTTACTAAAGGGAATGGGTAGACCCCATTATTTTGGGTAATGTCCTGCAAAGGGCATAATTCAGGGTATAGTGGGGTATTCCCACAGGCCACAGGTAAAACAGAATCCTCGTCCAGAGCTTCTAGGTTGTTAGAATGGGGCCCAGAGTAAGGTGCTGGGGCCATTGGGGTGGACAGGTCCCCAGTTACTTTCAGCAGGTTTGTAATAGCCTCTATCACAATCCTGGGAGGAGAGTTAGGCTGGAATTCCAACTTAGGGGGAACGATTAAGCCATCCTAGAAATGCACCTCATTACGGTCCCCTAGCAACCTAAAGGCGTGAACGTTGGGAACCTCTGACCACTTCCCTTCTCTTCTACAAAAAGATCCAATTGGAGGATAGTATTAAAATTCAGGGTTCCCCCTTCTGGCCACAGTTTCCCATCACCCAGTATACACTGAAGCCAAGCAGGGCTATAAAAGAATACAAAGCTTTCACTTTTTCACTTTCTGAGTGAAAGCTACAAGCGAAGCTTCTTCCCATTTTTGAGGAGACACTACAGAGGAATGATCTGGGACTCAGGGCATGACTAGTTCTGGCCTATGGTGTTAAATCTAAGGAAGAGTCAGAGGAAACGGGAATCCCTCGGAAGACCACTATCTCAAGGTTACCACCAGGGTATCCGAGGTTCTACCACAACATATGTGTATTCCTGACCCTGGGGCATCCACTCACAGTTACGACACATAAGGGATCCCAGAATAGCTACTCCAAGTTTCCTGGATCTTCAGATCGCAAGAGTGAACTTATTCACCTAAGTCCAAGAGCAACATAGAAAAACAAACACACACAAATCAGGAAATACTCCATGGCTTCCCCACATTTACCTGACAGGAGATCTTCAATCCTGGACAAGCCCCCAAATACTACAGTCTCACCTGTCCAGTTGCAGGTGAGTTGCAGCAATATCTTGACAGAAAATTGCTAACAATTCAAGTCAGATTTAGAAGAGGATGCGGAATTGTTACGCACTCACTTTTCATGAGGACTGGCCTGAGGGTCTTCACTCACCTGCTACCTGGACAGTTGCAGTTAAGTCCAGAAGGACAGCGCCTCAAGAACGATACTCTCCAAGACAATGACACACTCAGAACATTTTACTGAGCAGAAAGCGAAAGGGCAATAAGTACACTTGGAAGGGCCCAAGCAGGTCTTTCCTCTGGGGGGAGGGAGGGGAGGGCAGGGGAGGCAGGAGGAGAAGAGATGCCAACTTCAAGCAGGTCAGGGGGTATTTATAGTTACATTCTTACATAGGGGAGGACACGGTTACCAGTTTCTTTTGTGGTTATATTCTTCTGATAAGCTCGGGTGTAATGGGTGACAGAATTGCCTGGCCTTGTTTTCTCCGGGTGAGCTTGAGCATGGCAGGTGCTGGAATTGCCTGGGCTTGGCCAGGCTTGGCCCAGCTGCAATTCAAGGAGCTATCAGCCTTGTGTTCTGCCACTCTAATCTAACAGAATTTTAGGTTCTAAAGCAGGGGTCCTCAAACTTTTTAAACAGGGGCCAGTTCACTGTCCCTCAGCCCCGTTGGAGGGCCAGACT
>NW_022103900.1:39555462-39556565 GCF_000313985.2 Echinops telfairi
TATATTTCCTATGCTCTATTGTGGCCCTCTGGAATTGTTTTAATGAATCACTTTAGACGGAACATTTCTTATCACTGGATCCAATGAACAGGTAGGAAGTTACAGCTCCTCAAGAAATAAACTTTGAGGAGGACGTGTTGGGGGTGGGGAGAGAGCATATTATCAAATGTGACAATGAATCTCAGGACTAATGTTTTACTTCGTGGGAGTTAATGTTAATGGACAAGTGGAGGCATCACCAGAGTGAAAAACTGAGCTCCCAGCCAAGAAGCTCGATGGTGATTTTGTCTTTATCAAGTGAACCTCAAGGCACAAGTCACAGCCCACGTCTGAGTGGAAGCGCTTGCCGATGTTGTTCCGCATCTGCTTGCTGCTGTGGGCATTCCTTGGCGGAGCCTCCACCGTCTCGGGGTCAACACAGAATTGGAGGCCGTGGATGCTAACAACTGATAGTCTCTGTTTTCTTTTGGCTCTTCTCATGACTAGATCTACTGCCTTGTCTGGATTTATAAGAAATACTTGGAAAAACCTACACACTTCAATGTTTTGCAGTTTCTTTAGGAGTAGTACAGAAAATATTACTGGTATTTTTGATGAAGAAAATCAATTTTGTACAGTTTATTTCAACCTAAACAAAATCTGAATTGTGTTTATTTTTTCATATGTACAATTCAGTGACATTAACTACCTTTATCCTATTGTACAACTATCCATGTGGAGGCATACCTCATTTATTGCTTTATTACCCTTACGTGCGCTCACTTTGTCTCTCTGTGCCACATTTTGGCAATTATCACAATATTTCAAAAGTTTTTTTAATGCTACTACACCCCTTAATAGATTACTCACGGCCATCGAGTCCATTTGAACCCATAGCCACCCTATAGGACAGAGGAGAATGGGCCCTGGGGGTTTCCAAAACTGAAGCCCTTTACGAGAGCAGAAAGCTTAGTCTTTCTCCCTAATAGATTACAGTATGAGATAAACATATCTCATGGGCATTGGGGAACTAAAACACGTGTGACTTGCCTTATTTTATTGCTGCAGTATGGAATCAACCTGCAACATTTCTGAGTTATCACTGTAAAAGCACAGCCAGAGTA
>NW_022103900.1:39558336-39560258 GCF_000313985.2 Echinops telfairi
ATCTTTATATCCATACCTATATCTCTATCTTTCCATACACATATCAAATTCTTTGCCTTCCATACTCATCTCTCTGACATTCACACAGTGATTTCATGACAATAGAACCTACCTCAGATGCCTCTTGTCCAACCACTTCATTAAAGAGGCCCAGAGAGGGGTATGAATTTGTTAATGGACCACATCTAGTAATCAAGTTCTTTCTCAGTCCTGAACTCTGTAATCGACTGTCCTCTCCTCTGTATTCTAGGCACAATCATAGTGAGTTTGTACAAGGCCTGCATCCCCCACCTCCATTAGAAGGAGGAGGACAGGAGGAATGTGGACTAGGGTCAGCAATAGTAGGATGTCTCTTCCTGCCCTCTCTAAAAACCTTGAGAACGTTAAATACTTACTTTATCAGCCTTCCTTACAACCGAGGGTGAATATTTGACATTGGGCACAATTACAGGCAATGAGACTTCCAGAGGTTGAGAAAAAATTTGCTTCTCTTGACTAAAGGGAAATGTGCATCTGGCATCTTCTCGTCCTCCTTCTTTATGCCTTGAACACAAACAAGACACTACTGCTCTCAGGCAATCTTGAGACAACCAGCAAGAGAGGAGGCCCAAGAGATTTACAAGTACACAGAGACTAACACCGTGAGCTGCTAAGCCAGTGCAAGTACCTGGTCTTGGACATCTTTTTGCACACTACATACGTTTTTAAAAATCATTTCTTGCAGCAAAACTATTCCTCCACTAAAACTGTTTTAAAAACTGTTCCTAGTTGATATATACATTCACCACTCACAACAAATTCGACATTCACTGAGCACTTGTCAGGACCCTAAAATGGAGCATCCAGACATTATTTAGGAGAAAGTGTAAGTGAAGATTTAGAAGAGTTAACAGAATTTATGCTCAGTTACACGCTATTTAGGGCTGACCTCTGACACATATGGAACAATCAACCAATAGGCAGCTTATCAAGTCTGAACCATCTGAAACTTTCTCTACTCCCTAGACTTCTTATTTCTTTGGATTGGAAAACACAAAGAAAATCAGTGGGTTGGCAAAGGATGCTGAAGTAAAGAGCCATCAGACGAGACACCCTCCAGAGTGTAAGAACATACGTGCCGTGATTCTGCAAGTCAATTGCCCCAAAGTAGACACCAAGCCATCTTTTAGGGCAGGGCTTCCCAGTTCGTCTGCATCTGGGACTTCCTCGGGATCTTCTTGAGTTCAGAGAGACCATTCTTGGCCCTAGAAAGGCAGGCTGGGGAGAGCTGGAACTGCCTGGGCACCAACCAGCATTTTTGGCATGCTCTCCTAATAGTTCTGACAGTACCAACGGTTGAGAGCCTCTAGCTTAGGTATTAATCCTTCTGTTGGGACATCGCCTTGCTGCTTGGAGTTTGCACTGCACTCTGTCACCCAGGTCTATACTTGTACTAGCTACTAGAGAGTTCCACCCCAGGAGAAAGGCAGAGGCCTAGAAGAGAGGCTCACCCACAGCCACATTTTCCCACCGTGAGAGCTAGCCCAGGAGGTCAGGGGCCGTGGTAGCTGCTCTATCACTGGTCAGTAGTTAACATCGCCCCTTTCCTTCCCAAGCCTTGCACTACTGTCTAGCGCTCCTCTGGGCTGCCAGCTTTTCCTCCAACTTGAAATAGCAAATTGGGGGGTTGGGAGACCCAAGAGGGGAGCAAGCCTGCCCACCCTCTCATCCTCCACCCCTCTGTAAATATCCTCCTTCCTATTTGTGCCCCATGTTGCCTCTGGGGAAGTAGAACTCTTCTCCACTGCTCCCTCCATTCTGGAGAGAAGACTTTTAGCCTGAGAAGCTTAAAAGGCAGTCCCCAACTTAGAATTCTTACTAAGTGAACACACTCTTAGTATTCTTACAACTGTCCCTTTTTCTCTTTTGTACATCTTTCTCCC
>NW_022103900.1:39560934-39564150 GCF_000313985.2 Echinops telfairi
TGCTACAATTGATAAGCACACTCAGGAAGTAGTGAGATGTTATCACAAAATACACGAAGAAAAAGAAAAAGAACTATAGCTATACTGACAACTCTCACGAATTTTCTGACTAGAAATGTCATCCCTAGTCCCAGAAATAATCCAGATGATCCATAACCTCCCACAAATGAACTATCCATGTAAACTGACAAAATTCCAGTTATCCAACTCTTTTTTAGCATTACAATAAATTTTTAATAATTTATATATTTTATCATGCATGTACACTAGCATATATATGCGAGTTTATATGCAATGTCTCCATCCCCCAAAGAAAAATAAAGATTAGAGGGATAAAGATACTAAAAATAAAAAGCAACAACAATTTCTTAAATTAGGTTTTGACTTGCTTTCGAACTGACTTAAGATGGGGTTGTATAAACGAACAGGCCTCTGTCGTAAGTCGAGGACTACTTGTGCTGCCCTGCAGAGTTCAATTTCAAAAGGGCAGCCTGATGAAGAAACAAATCACTAAGGGTGATTTTTATTGTTGTTGTGACAATTTAATTATTGTAGCAATTTGATTGTTACTAGGACAAAGGAAAGACATTATACCTTGGCCAATTTGTTGAATTCTCCTAATAATTGGTCAAACAAGTCTCTTGGGTTACCTTGATAGAAATCTGAATTCTATGTTAATAAGAACAGTGCTATCACTTCCATTTCAGCACTTACAGCTTTTATTTCCTGGTTTGTTTGGGTGTTTGTTTGTGTTCTTGGGGCAGGGGTATCAAAAGAATGCCTATTTTTTAAAAAAGGTCTCAAAGTGTGGAAGATAATCTCTCTCTTTCTATCTCCCTGTTAGCCAGCACCCTTTGGTTTAGGAAGCCACTGTGAACAGTTTCTTGTGAGCCCTTCCTTGGATAGGAGCTCTGGTCAACTATTCCAACAGAGAGTAGCCTGAGTCATCCCAGCACAGAATGGAGACATGTGAGTCCAGGAGCCAGGCTAAGTATATGCTTAGGGCATCAACAAAACAGGGGTATTAGTTGTCCAAAGCAAAGATCCACAGATACCAAGCAGACAGGGCACAGTGGAAGGGAACTGACAAGGCATTAAATGAAATTGATACCAGTCCTAGTGCATGAGAATGTGCCAGCCAGAAATAGAGTTCACAGTGAGTCACGAGAGCACCCACATGCAAGGTTGCTTAAACTATGAGGTCCTGTGGCGTAATGAATTATGACTTGATCTAGCCATAATCTTTGTCATTCCCACCAAATGACTGAATGGGAACATACAAACATGGGACGCTTACTTGGGGATTGGTTAACGTTAGCATCCTGCTAGGTATTATGAGTCAGAATCATCTCAATGGCAGTGAGTCTGGGTTTTTTTGTTTGGCTGGGTATTAAATGGGCCATCTCATGTGTATATGTAAACATATTAATTTATAATGAAAGAGATAGAGGGTACTGTACATATTATTTATAGGTTAAAGTATTAAGATAGCAGATGGACTTTGGGCCTCTACGCAAGGCCTCCCTAAAGATAAGAACACTTTGTTTTAATAACCTGGCATTCTTTGATATTCACCTTCCTGACACTATCACTGAAGCCAAAATGAGTGCATATGCAAATGTGGTAAAAAAAAAAGAAAAGTGGATGGTACCCAAATATCAAAAGATATAGTGTCTGGGGTCTTAAAGGCTTGAAGTTAAACAAGCAGCCATCTAGCAGAGAAGCAACAAAGCCCACGTGGACAAAGCACACCAGCCTGTCTGACCATGAAGTCTCAACAGGGTTCAGGTATCAGGCATCAAAATATCCAAAACAGACAATTATATTGATGTGAATGAAGGGGGGTTGGAATGGCGACCCAAAACCCCCTGTAGACAATTAGACCTCCCCCCACAGAAGGGTTATAAGCAAGGAACAGTTAAACCAGGGTGCAGTATAGCACTGGCAAATCACACATCATTCCTCTAGTTCCTGACTGCTTCCTCCCCCCAACTATATGACCCAATTCTACCTTACAAATCCGGCTAGACCGAAGTACACACATTGGTACAGTAAGAGCTCTCGACACATGGAATTCAGGACAGATAAACCCCTCAGAAACAGTAGTGGGAGTAGCAATATCATGAGGATAGGGAGATGGTGGGGGCAGTAGAGGGGGCAAGCCTTGGGGAGGAAGGGGGAAGCCATCACAAGGTTGGATATATAGCCCACCCCGCAGGGGGACGAATAACAGAAATGTGGGTGAAGGGAGACAACGGACAGTGTAAGGCACGAAATAACAAACAATAGTATATAACTGATCAAGGATTCGTGAGGGGGGAGGGAGGAGAAAAGAGAGGAACTGATACCAAGGGCTGAAGTAGAAAATGTTTTGGAAATGTGGATGGCAACATGTGCACAAGTGTACGTAATACAATTGAATGATGGGTTGTCATATAAGATTTGTAAGAGCCCCCAATAAAATGATTAAATAAATAAATAAAATGGGCCGTCTAAGAAACAGGAATAGTGGTAGCTCACCACCGTCAAAAGATGAGCGAGGAGTGGAGGACATCCTTTTGGCCTGTGTGCAGAACTGCCGCCTTCCCCGAGATCGAGGGCTGTTCCCTGGAGATGGGGTGCAGAAGCAGGGGACGCCAAAGCAGCAGCACCGGGGCAGCAGGTTGCCTGGCCTGAGTCAATAAAACAGGAAAGCAACGCGCCTTTCAACAAGAGGCTTGCTTGTGGGATGAGTTCCCTCTGCACACAAAATCGGGGAGGTTTGCTGATCCAGGGAAGCAGAGTCAAGCACGTTTGAGCGAAGGCTTATGGCAAAGGAGAGTGTCCTTTGGGCATTTATCCACAGCACTAAAGGAGCTTTGTTAACACCTGCCTGCACAAGGCAGCAGCTATGAGGCAGTGTGGCCCACAACGAAAGAGAGGTGTGCCTACAGGGCCCTCTTGACTAGAAGAGTCCTGTGCATTTATGGTCTTCAATTGTACCATGTTAACTTCCCTAACGGACCTCGTAATTGTGAGTGTGATCAATGAGTTCTGTATGGCCATTGAGATGAAACGTCAACCCCAGCAGTGAAGTACAGAGTGCTGTGGAAGGATGTTTTGTGTCAGAATTGATTAAGAAAAAGAGTGGAGCTGATGCTAGGGGCTTAAGTGGAGAGCAAATGTTTTGAGAATGATGATGGCAACAAATGTACAAATGTGCTTTACACAATGGAT
>NW_022103900.1:39565510-39566527 GCF_000313985.2 Echinops telfairi
AGGGGAGTGTCTACTTCTTTTTAATAAACAAGAAGTGAGGATTGGCTGTTGAATGTAACCCTTGCTACATTTACCTAACAAGCAACTGGATGCAGCATCAGTGGTTACTAGGCAGTATTACATTAATAGATGACAGGGCTATGACCATTTTGAGAAAACCATCTTCATACCTCCATGTCTGCTGATCCAACATACACCAGGCAGGAGGGACAGATTTACTGCTTGGCATGATACAAACACAAAGTTGTGCCCTCCACACATACTGGTGAACAACCACTGGGACTCTAGGTCTAGTGATTTACAAAAGTGAGAAAACTCAAAAAAGGCAACCATTGCAACAAGTTCAAGTTACTTTTTATCTGGACAGTGTGTGTGTAGTGCACAGAGTTATGTCCCAAGTTTTGTGAATAACAACATTTATGACATTAACTTTGAAATACGCTTGGCATATATGTGGATACAATCTAGCACACATTTACTGTAATACTAACATAGCAAATGGCCCAAAACTACTGGAGATATTAATTTTTATCTAACATGAAAAAGTTTTAATATAGATATATCAAGTGAGTTTTATTTTTTATTTCTATTGTACTGAACACAGTGCTTGATATTACTTTATGTATGTATATATATGACATTTATCAGAACATTACTTTTGTATTTTATAAGAATATTTACATATCTCCATGCAAGGAAGTTGAACAACTCCTTGAGGAAAGAAATGAATATTTAGATCATAAAGATTACATACTTATTTTTATTTTCCATTTTTTGGACTGACTTTATTTTAAGAAATGCGTTAATGTGTTTATAATTCACAAAATTAACTTTATTTTTTTTACATACATCAATTGTGCAAAGCACATTTGTACATTCATTGCCCTCATCATTCTCAAAATATTTACTCTCCACTTAAGCGTCTGGCATCAGTTCCTCATTATCCCCCCTCCCTCTCCGCTCACCCCTCCCTCATAAACCTTTGATAATTTATAAATTATTATTTTGTCATATCTT
>NW_022103900.1:39568022-39569930 GCF_000313985.2 Echinops telfairi
GAGCAAATTATTGAATGATGCAAGAAACATCAATAGATGAAGAATACACGGAGTCATTGTATCAAAAAAATTAGTCAACATTCAACCATTTCAAGAGGTAACATATGATCAAGAACCAATGGTACTGAAGGAAGAAGTTCAAGCTTGCACTGAAGGCATTAGCTGAAAACAAGCCTCAAGGAATTGATAGAATATCAATTGAAATATTTCAACAAGCTGATGAAGCACTGGAAGCAATCACATCCATCTGTGTCTAGAAATTTGGGAGACAATTCCCTGACCAATGGATTGGAAGAGCTCCATATTTGTACCTATTCCAAAGAAACGTGGTCCCATGTGATCCAGCAATACCACTATTAGACGTATACCCTAAAGAAATGAGAGACAACATGAGTGGCTGGATGCTCTCCCATGTCTATAGCAGCACAGTTCACAATAGCAAGAAACCCGAAGCAGCCCAAATGCCCAACAGTGGAAGAATGGGTAAAGAAACTATGGTATTACACACAGTGGAGTACTATGCATCCCTAAACAACAGTGATGAAAGCATGAAACACTGCATTATATGGAAGTTACCTGGAATCCTTTATGCTGAGTGAATTTAGTCTATCACAAAAGGAAAAATACTGTATGAGTCCAGTACTATAAGAAGAAACATCAATTAAACAAACCTTAGAGACTCATTCCCAAACAAAAAGGTAGAAAGGCTACCTACCGGCCATGAACCATACATCACCCACCTTACGTGCACTGCATAAGACTCACCTAGGAAGAGGAGACCTCACATTGGCTGGAGTTACTCCTTCAAGAAGGGGGAGAAGGGAGAAGACCATCCACTTGATGCTGTACAACACCGAGACAAGGCTGAGACAAATGAACAGGGCCTCCCCAGGAATGAGAGGGGAATCTTTCTGGGAAATCAAGTTAAGACCAGAGGAGAGGAGCATTCATATTTCAGAGGAAGCACTGACATTTCTGTTGGTGGGGATGGTGGGTGGATGGGGAGGAGCAAACTCACATCGTGAAGGGATGCTGAACAGTAATAGTAGGGAGCCTAAGGGGACAATAAACGATTTTATGTTCCTGGGTAGACATTAAAAAAATATTTTTACCCAATCTTTGGTGAACATGCCATGGACTAAGCCAGCACTTCTCAACCTTTGGGGGTAGAATGACCCTTTCAGAGGGGCTTCCCGATTCATTCTAGTAGCAAAATTACACTTATGAAGTAGCAACTAAAATGATTTTGTGTTTGGGGTCAGCACAACATGAGGAACTGTATTAAAGGGTCATGGCATTAGGAAGGTTGAGAACCACTGGACTAAGCACTATGCTAACCTTAGGCATTGGCCTTACAGGAAACACAGCATCCCCCAAGGGCCACACCAAAAGTTCAATGCAGAAGCCTGACTGAACGAAATGAGCCCTAGCATTTGGTAGCCCTCACAAAGCCTGCCTTTGGACTTAGGGCTGAAATAGCCTGATGGGAGGGGAAGCAAAGGACGGTCGCTCCAAGATTGTGGAAATGGCAGTCATTGGACCTTGCGTGTCCAATGAAAGCGACCCAAAACCACCATATATTCAGTACCTCAATGCTCCCCTTGCGTTGATATGACAGGTTTTAATCTGCTAGGCAATGATCTGTCCTAATAAGAAATGATACAGGAAAATTTCCCCTAGCACCAACCCCCATGCTCCGTGTAAGCAGAACTCAATTAATTAAGAAATCAATTTTTATAAAGCAACAACTCCTGGGTTGCAGCTCAAAGCAGGACTACATTCACATAAATTCTTCATATCAACAGTATCTTAGATTCTGTCATTGGATAAATTATTGATGTTATCACACAATGATGGTTTTTGTGACTTTTCTCCCCGCCTTTGGTGTTTAAAGCCTGGTCCCTTTGG
>NW_022103900.1:39570491-39571603 GCF_000313985.2 Echinops telfairi
TGCAATTGCCTTATACCCTAGGGTGATGATTAACAATGTTTTTCTTTTTTGTTTTTCTGATTCTTGTTTGTTTTGTTTTTGTTTTGCTGTTGTTGTTCTTGTTGGGTTTTTTTTTTTTTCATCATAAGAACATCAAAGTAAACCAGAGTCATTCATAACCATGAACAAACAGATGGATTCTGGACTCCCACTAATTCTAGCCCCAATCCAAGAACAGTTAGTTCTTATAACATGGCCTGCTGGATACTCACCATCATGAAGAGATACTGAAGATAAGGGGGCTGCAGCAAAGTGTAGTGAAGAAAGCAGATGGTGCCTGGCTGTCAATTAGAATAGTGTCTGGAGTCTTAAAGGTTTGTATTCCAACAAGCAGCCATCTAAGCGAGGCATCAACTAAGTCCACATGGAAGAAGCACACCAGCCTGTGTGATCCAAAGATGACAATAACAAAACCCCAATATGATGAAGGGAGAGTATCAGAGCTTAACTTGCGAACACCCATATGGAGGAAGGGGTAGGCAAAGTCCATCTGTAGACTGACTCGTCAGATTATGCCTCTGGTGAGGCACCCAAACAGCTCTACTGTCAGGCAGATAAGATTGGAAACTTGATTATGGTGGATCGAACCATGGCATAAGAAGATATTCGACCCAACCTGAATTTGCTCGAGGCTCAAATATTTCTTGCTTGTTCCACAACAGAAATTTCTTCTCTGGCTTTTTAAATATTGATGGTAGTCTTTTTTCTTTTTTTAAAATTTATTTTTATTTATTTTTTTTTGGTAGTCTTTTCTTTCTTACTCTTTTTTGTATTTTTTATCTTCATATTATCATTTTTATTATCTTCTTGCCATTTTGTCTTGTTTTTGTTTTTTGTTGTTTCTGTTGGGTTTTCCAGTTTGTGAAGCACAGAGGGAGTGGATGCACAGAGACAATAGCTGAAACAATGTCTTATTGAGTATGTGGAGATAGGGTGGAGGACAATGAATGTGGGAGGTGGAGAGGGAGCACTATAACTGATTGTGTTGATGTATATACAACTGTGCTAGTCTGGGTACTTTAGAGAAACAAATCCACAGAAACTCATGTATAAGAGAGAGTTTTATATAAAGG
>NW_022103900.1:39571703-39580484 GCF_000313985.2 Echinops telfairi
TGGGTACTTTAGAGAAACAAATCCACAGAAACTCATGTATAAGAGAGAGTTTTATATAAAGGGTAAGTGTGCATCAAGAAAACATCCGAACCTAGTGCTGCCCAAGCCCACAAGTCCAAATTAACCCATATGTCCAACACCAATCCTCAAAGTCCTCCTCCATCTCACAAAACAGACACAATGATGCCGACTGCAGGAGGAAAGCCGAATCAGTGAGTGTGTAAGCATCTCAGGGTTGGCAGGGGTCTCCACACGGCTGTTCCAGCACCCAGGGCTGTATAGGGGTAGGTCCATGCAGCTTCTCCTCAGGGATGTCTTGCAGGAAGTGAGCCTTGCCAGCCAAAGCAGGGAACTGGCTAAGGCAGTTGCACCCTGGTCCGACCATCAGAATGCAAGAGGCCCGAGAACTAGAAAGGCGAGGCTCACCGAGCCATTTACCTCTCCACCCTTCAATTAACCCCATATGTGTTTATCAGCCAGGTTGGCACAAAAAAATATAACTCAATAACTCTTTTAAAAAGCTATTTAACTATAGAAGTGTGTGATATTTGAAAAGTTTATTAAGAAACTACTAAAAAAGAAAGAAAGAAAGAAACCAAACTCGACCAATGGTTAGCAAGGGTAAAGAGAAAGAGTTGCTATGTATGGGGCATTGAGTTTATTTTAATGGTGGTGGAAACATTTGGAAAAGGATATCAATAATGATTGTACAACATGAAGAGTATAATCAATGGCACTGAATTATATACATTTAGATGCTGTTGTTGAATTGGATAATGTTTTGTTGTGTGTATTTTTGCCACAATTTAAAAAAATCACATGAAGAACCATGAGTACAAGGAAGAAAATGTTCTAGAATTGATTGTGGGAATGATTGTACAACTCTTGTTGCTATGATTCAATCATTGAATTGCATGGCATCTTAAGAAAGAAAGGAAGAAAAGAACCATGCACTGCTGCAAGAACAAACAGGTCTGTTTTGGAAGCAATACGGCCAGAATGCTCCTTTGAGGCAAGCATGGGGGACGTCACCTCAGCTACTATGGACATATTATCAGGAGAGACCAGTCCCTGGAAAAGGATTCATACTTGGTTCAGTAGAAAGGCAGTGAGAAAGAGGACCCCCCTAGACAAGACAGGATGACACGGTGCAACAATGTGCTCCAACTTCGGAACAAATGGTGAGGACAGCAGAGGGTCCTGAGTGCTTTGTTTTATCGTAGATCGGGTCCCTATGAGCGAAATCTGACTAGACCTCACCTACTGACCACATTTGTTCTCGTGCTGTTTGTCTTATTTCTTTGAACTCTGTGTCTAGGTTTTCCCTTGGGTAATTAATTATGTTAGCACTCGTATTATTTCCCCGTTTTTCATGATTTGATCTTCCCTAGAGGTATGTCCACTGCCTTCGTCTTGTTCACTTGGGTTACTCGTCGTTCCTTTGTCCATGATGTGTCTCCTGGGAGACAAGGGAAATGTTGAGGGTAGTCGCTTCCTCCCCTATAGATGGTATTTTGCCTGCGCTACTTTCTTGGAGGAAAAAAGCAAACAAACAAACAGCTCTTATGTAGACAGAGCCTTCAGCCTTTGCTTACCATTTTCCTTAACCTCTCTGTGACAGCACCATCTCTCTCCCTAATTTAATTTGGATTTGCAAGTTCAAAATCTCAGTTTTCAGTGCTAAATTCTCCCAAAGAAACCAGGTAACATTATGGTCAATCCATCCACCAGTGGATAATACCACTCAGATAAGTTGTTGTGCCCTTATCATTCTATCCACCATGGGGTTCTCTCTCTTGCTCTCTCTCTCTCTCATTAGTACTCTCTACCCTTCTCTGTTTCTGCCACCACGTTTTCCATCAGAACCCTCAGACCCTATAAGCCCCTTTCAGGGTTGTGTGTTACCCTCTGGTTTCCCCATGGCTTCCTTCTCTGCCTAGTGGGGGCTGACTTCAGCGAAAGCACAGGCAAGAACAGAGAGTGATGGCACTCCTTAGAAGTGTGAGAGCTTTCTAAGGCATTAGCAGGTTCAGAGCCCAGGGGACCTGTGGTGGTTTGGATGTGAGTCTTCATTTAGGTGACGCATGTCCTTGCTCCGCTGTACCTAACTTTCTGTAGGAGTTTGTATTAGTCCAGCAGCGGACATTTCCTGGGTGTGTGGTGGGGTGTCATGATATCCAAATGGACCCCCAGGGAGGTCTGCCTTGTTGCTATAAGACCCCACCCCATAGTATGTTGTCTGTGGAAATAGAATCTGGTCAAGATACTCCTTCCTGGCACACATCAGCCTTAGCCATCAGTCCTGAGTACCAACAAGAAAGGAGAGCGTACAGACCCAAGCTGACCCCAGAGAAGTCTAATGTATTGGTTTCAGAGACCTGCCTTTTGAGGTGCACAAGTACAATGTTGCTTATGAGAGCCGACTCCACTGCAGGGCATTCTGTAACAGTTTGCAATAGCCTGGCAACCAATCATTACAGGTTGGGGGCGCTGGGTGGTGGTGATGATGGTGCATGCTCCAGCCATATCCAGTACTCTGCTGCTAGCAGAGTACTTCCAGCAGATTGCTGGCTATGAATGTAGCCACCACTCAAGAACGTGTGTCCTTAGTCAACAATTCTCAGGCGACCTCAATCAGAAGTGCTGAGCACCAAATTGGAAGAGGATCAGACCCCCAGCGAGGTGTCCTGTTTGTTGGCTTCAGAGGCCTGAGCTACAGGCTATGCAAGGAGGCAGGCAAGGTAGTGACTCCATCATTGGAGCCTTCTGTAGAAATGCACAGTAGGCTTGCAGCTGACGCTGTCAGGTGCAGGAGGTGAAGGCACACTACTAAGGAACACGTGGAGTGGTCTACCTTACAGATTTTAGAGCAGAAGCTTGGGGTTCTGCCTCTTTGTACAGGCAAAGGGCAGGGTGGCTAAGGAGGCAGCTCTTTCACTGAAACGGCTTCCTCAGTTCACAGCAGCCAGTGACCCGCATAGCTGTGGGGAAAGTGGGGACAGAGATGGCCAGAGAAGTCATTTTTCTACTGTACGTGACTCTTTGTTGATTTGATGATTCTTGCCTGGCTCCAGTTGCCTCAGCTCCCTAATTCAGAATCCCTCAAAGCTGAGCACCAGGTATGTGTTGTATTTGTAGGGGGAGGTCGGAATACTAGTTGGTTTATGCCACCATCTTTCCCAGAATGTTATGTAGCTTAACTTTTTGAAAATGTGTACTATTGTGGTAAAAAGCATCTGACCTTTTCTCAACATGTATTATTCAGTGATATATTTGTTATGTCATATCATTGTGATACGATGGGTTATCTTCATCATATTGTGCAACCGTTACTGCTGTCTTTTTCCAAGTCCTGTACCACGATGAACAGAAACTCAGTGTCTTCTTACCGATGGGCTTTCTCTCCGCCCTCCCACCCTGGGAAACCCCTGGAAGCTTGGTTCTCTAGGCGTTTATCGATTTCATATAGGTAGGATCATAAAAAATTTATCTTTTTATGGCTGACTTATTTTTCTAAGCCTAGTATTTTTTTAAATCATTTTACTGGGGCTCATACAACTCATCACAATCCATACATACATCAATTGTGTAAAGCACACTTATACATTTGTTGCCCTCATCATTCTCAAAATTCGATTTCTGCTTAGATTCCTAGAATTAGCTCCTAATTTTCCTTTTTCCCCTCCCCCTCCCTCCCTGCTCCCCCCTCCCTCATGAACCCTTAATAATTTATAAATTATTATTATATCTTATCTTACACTGCCCGGCATCTCCCTTCACCCACCCTTCTGTTGCCCATCCCCCAGAGAGTAGGTTATATGTAGATCCTTGTGATCAATTCCCCCTTTCTACCCTCCCTTCCCTCCCGGTATCGCCACTGTCACTTCTGGTCCTGAGGGGTTCATCTGTCCTAGATTCCCTGTGTTTCCAGTTCCCATCTGTACCGCTGTGCATCCGCTGGTCTAACCAGATTTGCAAGGTAGAATTGGGATCATGGTAGTTGGGGGGAGGAAGCGTTTAAGAACTAGAGGAAGGTTGTGAATTTCATTATTGCTATACTGAACCCTAAGTGATTCATCTCCCCACTACCCCTCTGCAAGGTATGTCCAGTTGTCTAAAGATGGGCATTGGGTCCCCATCACGCACCACCCTCATTGACGAGGATATGATTCCCGCCGCCCCCCCCAACTTTGGTGCTTGAAGCCTGGTCCCTTCGGCCCTTCATGATCACACATGTTGGTGTGCTACTACCATGTGGGCTTTGTTGCTTCTGGGCTAGATGGCCGCTTGTTTACTTTCAAGCCTTTAAGTCCCCAGACGCTATAGGTCTCGATAGCCGGGCACCACCAGCCTTCTTCACCACACTTACTTATGCACACATTCGTCTTCAGCGTTTATGTGGGGAAGGTGGTCACACAATGATAGTTTTTGTTCTTTGGTGTCTGCTACCTGAGCCCTTCAACACCTCGTGTTCGCACAGGCTTGTGTGCTTCTTCTGTGTAAGCCTAATCTTTTCAAAGCTCGTGCAGGTACCAGGACTTTATTTCTCTTTATGGTTGAGTCATATTTCACATTTTGCTTATCTATTAATTTGCTGCTCATCATTTGGGTTGTTTATGTCTTCTGGCTATCGTGAATAAGGCTGCAATTGGCGTGAGTGTACAAGTATCTATTTCTATAGGAACAGCTTTCCGTTCTTTGTGTATATACTAGGAATGCAATTTCTGGATCATATGGTAATTCTGTGTTTAACTTTTTGAGGAACAACTAAACTGTTTCCTGCTCCTGGAAACCCAAAAGGGCAGCTTTACCCTGTCCTACAGAGTCTCTAGGGCATCAGAATGGACTCAATGGGAGTGAGCTTGTTCGAGTTTGGGGGAAAGCAAGATTCTCAGAGGTTTATGAGAGGGCTCATAAAGTTAAAGGAAAGAAAACCAGGCACAGAGCTGCTGACAGGCAACTTGGTCTCCTCGTTGTTCCGAATGAGGCTCTAACGCTGTAGCGGAGCACCAGAGAAGTGCCCTGACCCCATCCTGCTTCAAATGGAGGTTCCTCAAGAGCCCATGCATTTGATGACACCCAGAGGCACCAGAGTTCCCGGTCACCTCCAAGGCCCCAGGAGAAGCCACCTCTCTCCGTGCTCTTCCCAGTTTATTCTTCAGAGTATACCACCCAGACGTGTACTCTAGACCTGCAGCCCAAAGGCAGGGGCCTATAAAGATGGCTTCCGCAGGAGCCCAAAGAGAGAAAGGGTAGTTGAGCTCCCTTGCCTGCTCTTGCCAAGTTATCCCATTCCAACCTCTTCCTCGTGGAAAGATTTTAAATATTTTAACAATGTTTGTGCCTCGGCGCCATACCAAACCCAACTCCAGATGCAATCCCAGGCTCTTGACATGCCATTCTCGCTGTCAGAGATCCTCAAAGACTGGCATGGCCTCAATGTAAGCATTCATTCTGCAGCCATTTTAGTTTACTTACTAGACAAGATCAAGAGAACAATTTAGCTGTTGACTTTGAAATGTTCAATCCACAGATTTTCAGAGTAGATCTCGTGAACCTGAGCATCCTGAAGAACCTTAAAGGCGGGTGGGGGAAGGTCCACAAAGACAAACGTGTTTGCATCACTAAATTGTTGCTTGCTCTTCCATCTCTTGGCGTTTGCCTTGGTGGGGCAAAGGCAGTGGTGAGTAAACCCGCCTGCTAGCCCTTAGCACATATCAAGGGAGTGGTCCATAGTGTGGTAGCAGTTCCTATTGCACTGTATGCTTCCCACCACAAACATATTTCAAAAATGTCCACTTAAGAATGTCCTGGATGAAGCTGAAAAAAATAATAATTTAATTAAATCTCAATCCTTGGGTTACGGCTTTTTTTATATTGTCAAAAATGGGAAGTTTCCATAGTACTTCTATTTCCCATCCCACTACCATCATTGTCTCAAGGAAAACCCTTGGAGGATCGCTTGAATTTCAAACTATTCTGGCGTGTGTGTGTGTGTGTGTGTGTGTGTGTGTGTGTGTGTGATGCTATTCACTGCCATCAAGTCAATTCTAACTCATAGTGATAATTCACATAGGACAGGGTGGAACTGCCCTTTTCATCGACCAAGAAAGTGCCACAGAACCCAATAGAAGGCCTACATTCACAAAACAGTTGAGCCAGTGCTGGAAGAACCAAAAGACCAGAGCGCCCTCTAGTGGTACGTGACAGAAAATAAGGGGCATGAGTCTGAATCAGACTTCAGAGATTGGTATCGGACATATGAGCTAATATGGGACTTATGGACTTGATCTGGATTGGACTGGGATGTTTTCTCAATATTCAATTGCTCTTGTATATAAACCTCTTTCTTATATACATATGAGTGAGTGTCTATGAATTTGTTTCTCTAGTCTACCTGGATTAACACAGTGAGCTCAAAGACAATCACTCTGACTACATTAAAGAAACAATTAACAACGAAGTGGAGGACTCTGAAGAACGCCTGAGAGTAATGTGGGACACTATCAAGAGAAACAGCCTACATCTCAATGGGATCCCAGAACAGAAAGAAATAAAAACATTTACAGAGAAATAGTATGAGAAATCATGGAAGAAAATTTTCCCAATATCACAAAGGAGGAGAAAATAACTATTCGAGAAGCTGAGAGAACCCCAAATAGGATAGATCCCAAAAGAAAAACATGATATATTATAGTCAAACTTTCCAATTTCAAGAAAAGGAAAGAATTCCAAGGGAAGCTAAACAAAGGAAAACCAATTAAGGATAAGCTTGGAGTTCTCAGCAGAAACTATGCAGGCCAAAAGACAATCTAGTGAGATATATATATATATCTGGTTCGGGGGTCGGGGGGACTACCAACCAAGAATCTAGCAAAATTATCCCTCAAATACAAGGGAAGAATAAAAATATTTCTAGAAAAGGACAAACTAAAGGAATTCATAAAAATAAGACGAACATTACAAAAATCATTAACCGAATCACATGGACAGAGAATTAACAACAATAGCAGAAAAACCTGACAGCATCATAGAGGACACCACCACCCAGAAGTCAGTGCAATGAAAACTACTCAAATCAATACGGAAATAGAGGGAGAACAAAGCCAGCAATCAAACCACACAAAAAGACAAAACAATAATTTATAAATTATCAAGGGTTCATGAGGGAGGGGGAAGTGGGGAGGAAAAGGGGAAAATGAGGAGCTGATGCCAGGGGCTTAAGTGGAGAGTAAATGTTTTGAGAATGATGAGGGTAATGAATGTAAAAATGTGCTCTATACAATTGATGTATATATGGATTGTGATAAGAGTTGTATGAGCCCCCAATAAAATGATTAAAAAAAACATGAAACCACACAAAAAAGGTGGACAGAAACCAACCACAAACAGCAACAAATCCACCTACTACATCAAGAATGACACTGAATGTCAATGGATTAAATGCACCAATCAAAAGAGAGAGTAGCAGAGTGGATTAGTAAACAGGACCCACCTATATGCTGTTTACAAGAGACACATCTTAAACTCAAAGACAAAAATAGACTAAAAGAATGGATGGCGGGTTGGGGGTCGATGGAGGCCCTTTTAGGGTGGTTCCAGACGTCCCTCCACGGTCTCATCCAGTCCCCTCTCACCTCTCGCGCTCGCCCAACTCTACCCTCTGGGCCTTGTCCCCTGAGCTCTGCCCTTGGATGTCCGACTGCCCAGAGCCTGCATGTGCCGTGGCGCACTCCAGGACCAGGCGCTGGTGGGTCCTGGGCCCCTGGGCGGGGGTCCCGGGGCACCCCTCCTCCTTCGGAACCCGTTGTCCCGGTCCTTGTCTTTCCCCCTGATCTAGTGTTCAGGGCAGGCCAACAGAGCAGACCACGACAGCTGCTGACCCTCTATAACCCCATGGGAGCTGCGCTTCGCACGAGTCCTGTGCACAGCACCTGCCAAATATACAATGTTTGACGCCGAGGGCTACGTGAGACCTCAGTCCTGCATCGATATTGTGATTCGCACGTGGCCCCCATACCCAGCCACTACGATGTCCAAGACCACTTCTGCATTGAGCTGTCTGAGGAGGGGGCCGAAGGGCGAGTGGTGGGACGCAAGGGCATCCCCTCGGTCCTGAGAGTTCTGGCTTACCCTCTTGAGCTTCAGGTGGGGCAGGAGGCGCCTCCACCAGGCCTCCTGGCAGGACACTACCCCCACCCCCACCGCCAGGCACTTCCAGGAGAACTCCCACCCACAACTGGCCACCAGCTCCTTCCTCCTCTTCCTGCTAACCGGCATTGTTGCTGTGTCCTTCCTGCTGCTCCCACTCCACGATGAACTGGGCAGCCAGCTGCCCCAAGTCTTACATGTCTCACTGGGACAGAAGTTGGTAGCAGCCTATGTCTTGGGCCTCCTCACCATGGTGTTCCTCCGTACCTGGGCAGGCACAGGAGACAGCCACTGTGGTGCACATCCCCATGCCACCAATCCTGCTCCTTGCCTCCCCCACCCTCAAACCACCCTCAGATTTGTATTCATTTTCCAAGTTGAAAAAAATACATTTTTAAAACTAAAAAAAAAAAAAAAAGAATGGATGGCAATAAAGCTACCAAATCAATGGCAACCATAAAAAGGCAGGAATGATATTAATCTTTAATAAAATAGACTTAAAGGTGAATAACATAACGAGATACAGAATGGATACTACATAATGATTAAAAATATTTAATCAGAAATATTTAACCTTAATAAACTATAGAACTTTGAGCTCACTGCGTTAATCCAGGTAGACTAGAGAAA
>NW_022103900.1:39581862-39583534 GCF_000313985.2 Echinops telfairi
ATAGTCTAGCCACTATAGATGGCTGATGTTAAGGAGAATAACCTCTGACCTACTTTCGCTGCCTAAAGAACAGTCATTCTCAAGCAGCTAAGTCTGGTATATATTTTGGGGAGACAACTTAAGAGAAATCCTTCTGTTCCTCACAATTTCTGTGTAATGTTTTATACAAAAAGGCAAGGTTAGGGTAAAAATTTGGTGGTCAAGAATGGATTAATCCATTCTCAGTTATTTCTTATGGGGAAAAATTGATTCAGAACTCAACTGCATCGCATCTTGACGATCCTTCTAGAACATCAGCATCGAGGTCCAGATTAGTCTACTGTATGTGTACAAACCCACTGAAACACACTCGTGCAAACCCACTGAAAGACACTTGAGAAGTGTCTATGTCATTGTCTCCAATGTCAAACACTGCAGAACCCTGGAGCCTGGACAGACCTAACACCCTCTGTCTGCATGCAAATCTTGTAGGCGTTCTGTGAGGCCTGCTGCTTATCATGAAAGCAGTGTGAGCTTGGGGAGGTAACTAAAGGTGGGGGAAAACATCATCAGGCACCAGTGTTCATACCAAAGAAGCAGGTGGTTGGGCTTGCCCACGGCATCCTTTTCCAGCTGCCTCTCTGGGACAGGACTCTTTGTTCATGAAGAATGATGTCCATTGGGCACAACTTATTTATGGAAATCACTTCCACACTATGAAGAAGGTGCTATTGATCTCTAGTTCCACAAAAACTCAAAGAATGCTTTTTTGCTTTTCAAAAATGCAGTTTCAGTCGATGGGATCAGGTATCAGGCATCAAAGAACAAAAAAAAGCATATGATTGAGAATGAGGGGCAGTGGGGAGCAGGGAATGGGGACCCAAAACCTATTGGTAGACAACTGGACATCCCCTTACAGAAGGGTCGCTGGGAGGAGACAAGCCGTTGCAGTGTAGCAACGATGAAACATACAACTTTCCTTTAGTTCTTAAATGCTTCCCTCCCCACTATCATGATCCCAATTCTACCTTACAAATCCAACTAGACCAGAGGATGAATACTGGTACAGATAGGAACTTGAAACACCGGGAATCCAGGACGGATGATCCCCTCAGGACCAGTGGTGAGAGTGGAGGGAAGGTGGGGTAGAAAGGGGGAACCGATTACAAGGATCTACATAGAACTCCTTCTCTGGGGGATGGACAACATAAAAGTGGGTGAAGGGAGACGCCAGACAGTGTAAGACATGACAAAATAACAATAATTTATCAATTATCAAAGGTTTTTGAGGGAGGGGGGAGTGTGGGGGAAGGAGGAGGAAAAATGAGGAGCTGATACCAAGGGCTCAAGTAGAAAGCAAATGTTTTGAGACTGATGATGGCAACCAATGTACAAATGTGCTTGACACAATGGATGAATGGGTGGATTGTGATAAGAGCTGTACAAACCCCCAATAAAATGATGTTTGAAAAATAGTTTTAAATGAAGCCTATCTTGGCCATATTTGCTCTCACACAGAGAGCAGTGCAAAGATTTCCCAGGGGTGCGTTGGGATCACATTCCCAGGCGGCCCACTTGTCATTGCCACTGCCGTTCCAGTTACTCAGTCCATGGCTCAGAGGCCTGGGGCCAGAGAACTCTGGAGGACACGCTGGTAACCTAGCTTTTCACTAAGGCTGTAATTTAAGACCCT
>NW_022103900.1:39583751-39586116 GCF_000313985.2 Echinops telfairi
CTGTCCCTACTGTCCACACCCACACAAGGGCCAGGGTAAAGTTTAGGATAAAAAAGCCAATAGAGTTTTCTGGAAATGTTTTTGTATGCAAGAACTAAATTACAAATCTTTCTATAAAACCAATCAAAACATTTGTCGTAAAGAGTGGTAATAAATAAAATACTTCTATATTTCACAATGGTTTGGATCAACATCACTGTGACAGACCACCCATCTGTCAATGTGTCATGTGTTTGTGGTTTATTTATTGCTTTGATGCTGGAAGTTACGGTATTTCAAATCCCAGCAGGGTTACGCCTGGGTTACATTGGAGCTCACAGACAAAGAAAAGCCTAGAAATCTACTTCTAATATGAGCTAATGAAAACTATATGGATGACAACAAAATGGTTGTGTAACAATGCAGTGCTGAAAGATCCACCTCTTTGGTAGGAAAGCACGCAACACACACAGTGGCAGCAATAATAGACCCGGGCATACCAACAACTTGGATATAATGTAGGACTAGGCAATGTTCTGCTTTGTTGTGCATGGGGTCCTAAGTGAGAGCCAACTGGACAGCAAGTAACAACAGTATTGTGGGCAACACTCACCTCAGTATCCATCAAGACTGCTCCCCTCAAAGCCTCATTGGCCCTTCGAAGCCTCAGTGTTTATTCCAAAAGGCCCCCACTGTGTGAATTTGGAGTCGTTCTCCTCCTATTACTTATACTACCAAAAAAATTGTATTGAGAAGGAGAATTACAATAGGTACCCAAAAATAGATGAATCAAAGATAGTAGGAGTCTATCAAATGGGAAAGCAAGACTTCTGGTTCTAGCAATACAGTAGAAAACCCTCTTATTATAAAACTCCTAGAAATTCTAGATAAAAGAAATTCTCTTAGTAAAAGAGTAAAAGTAAAGGGGAGATGGTATCAAGGAGTCCATATAGAAAAAGAATTGTTGGACTGGAGTTTCAATTGTATAGTTCTACTTGACATAATTGAAATATGGAATCTGCTATATGGATTAAATCGCAACTAATATAAAAAGAAGTTCTTTTAAATACATAGCTGAGTCCAGAGACAAGTCAAAAGAAGTACAGGAGGTATAAAAATGTAGAGAACGTATCCGTTTCCTATCATTGCCTAACAAATTACCACAAGCTTAGTAGCTTGAAACAGCACTAATTTGTGGTCGTTAGGGAGGCCAGAAATTTCACGTGGGCTCACTGAGTTTCAGCCCCAGAGATCGCACGCTTTCTTTGTCTCAAGCCCCCTTTCTCAAAGCAACGATGTTCACTTATCTGACCGCTTTTCTGCAGCTGCGTCCTTTTGGCACTCTTCTGGTCCCCACTTTAACAGTTAAGAATTCTTGTGTTTACATTGGGCCCATTAAGATCATTTCAGAATGATCGTCTTACAGTATGGGGAGTGAATTCCCCTCTGCCAGGCAAGTGAACATAGTCACAAGCCGCAGCATATTGGACATGGATATCTTTATCAGTTAAAAAAAAAGTTGCCATTGCTTTGGCTTTGACTCGTGGTGACTTTGTATGTGCCAGAGTAAAACTCTATTCCATAGAGGTTTTCAATGGCTTATTTTTTGGAAATAGACGACCAGGCCTTTCTTCCTTGGAGCCTCTGGGAACTCAAACCTCCACTCTTCTAGCTAGAGAGCAAATGCACTCACCATTTGCACCATCTTGGCACTAGGGACATCTTCGTGGACCATGCTTTAGCATATCACAGAAAGGAAACTGAGCTAGTGAGGCTACCACCTTGGCTGCCTTGCATTTTGAAGGCTGGGACTGCCCAATGCATTTCAATAAACATGGCCTAACTATAGGTGGGGGCATTAGAACTGAGGGCCTCCCACCCCCATTCCCATGATCCAGGACCCTAAATGACTAAACTTTCAGAGAATAAACAAAATGTGCTCACTGGAAGAAAACAGGCTACGAAGAGGATGGAAAGGATATACAGTCACTGTATCAAAAGGCCAAGTCCACAGTCCACCACTTCAGGAGGCAGCATGTGAGCAAGAACCAGTGGTGCTGAAGGAAGAAGTTCAACCTGCACTAAATGCTTTCGTCAAAGAACAAGGCTCCAGGAATTGAAGGAATACCAATGGAAATATTTCAGCAAGCTGATGAAACACTGCAAGTCCTCATTTGTCCGTGCCAGGAAATTTGGAAGACAAATACTTGACCAGCTGACTGGACGAGATCCGTATTTGTACCCATTCCAAAGAAGGTGATTCAAGAGAATGCTCAAACTATAAAACTATATCATCCCCTTGCAGAGGGGTCTCGGGGAGGAGATGAGCCAGTCAGGGTGCGATGTAACAATGATGAGAAATACAACCTTCCTCTAGTTCCTAAAG
>NW_022103900.1:39586753-39588203 GCF_000313985.2 Echinops telfairi
GAAGTTCTGGAAGGATTCAGAAGAGGGCATGGGAAAAAATCATTGTTGATGTCAGATGGATCTTTGCTGAAAGAAGTGACTACCAGAAAGATGTTTACTTGTGTTTTATTGACTAGGCAAAGGCATTACAATGTGTGGACCATAATAAACTATGGATCACTCTGAGAATGGAAATTCCAGAACACTTCATTGTGCTCATGTAGAACTTGTACATGTATTAAGAGGCAGTTGTGTGACCAGAACAAGTGAATACTGCATGATTCAAAATAAGGAAAGGTGTGCATCAGGGCTGTATTCTCTCACCTTCCTTATTCAATCTGTGTGCTGAGCAACTCCTCAGAGAAGCTGGGTTCCATGACGAAAAGTGTGGCATCAGGATTGAGGGAAGGCTTATTAACACCCTAGGATATGCAGATACACAACCTTACTTTCTGGAATAAGGAGGACTCGAAGCACTTGCTGATGAAGATTAAGGACTGCAGCCTGCAGTATGTATTACAACTCAAGGTAAAGACCAAATTTCCTCACACTGGACCAATAGGTAACATCATGATAAATAGAAAAACATGTGTCAGGGATTTTAACTTGCGTGGATCCATAATCATTGCTCATGGAAGCACCAGTCAAGAGATCAAAATATGTGTTGTATTAGGTACCTTTTGAGAGTATTGAAGAACAAGGATGCTCCTTTGAGGACTAAGGTGCACCTGACCCACACCATGCCTCAAGCCTGATATGCATGTGACCCAAGCCTGGTATGCCCCAAGTCTCATATGCATGTGAAAGTTGGACATTGAATAAAGAAGACCAAAGGAGAATGGATGCATTTGAATTGTGGTGCTGGAGAAGAATATTGATAGCGCCATGAACTGCTAAAAGGACAAACCGATCTGTCTTGGAAGACGTGCGCAAGAGTGCTCCTTACAGGTAAGGAAGGCAAAACTTCATCTTACATACTTTTGAAATGTTGTCAGAAGAGACCAGTCCCTGAAGAAGGGCATCATGCTTGGTAAAGTGGAAAAGTAGCAAAAAAGAGGAAGGCCCTCAACAATAAGGGTCGACATAATGGCTGCAACAAGAGCCTCAGGCTTAGGACACAATTGCGAGGAGGTCACCGGACAGTGCAATGTTCCGTTCTGTTGTGCACAGAGTCGCTATGGGCTGGAACAGACTTGATAGCACCTAACAACCACACAAAGAAGCTCATCTGCCTCAAACTGCTCTTTAGATCTTTCCTAGTACATTAATAAGAAATCCCACTATTGATTAATGATAATAACAATACTAATAAAACAATCTTAAGTTGAGGTATCTAGCACACATGCACACACAAGAAAGAAAAATCTCTTTGGAGGAACGCACCCTAAATCTGGGCTGCCCAACAGATGAAGCCCCGGAAACAAGAACTCAAAGTAAATGAGGAAAGAAGCTATTGTGAGCAAGAGTAAAA
>NW_022103900.1:39590294-39592099 GCF_000313985.2 Echinops telfairi
TCCTTTTTGGTCTTCCTTATTCAATGTACAACTTTCACATGCATATGAGGCAATTCAAAATACCATGGCTTGGACCAGTCACACCTTCGTCCTCAAAGGAACACCTTTGCTTTTCAATACTCTCAAAAGGCAGTGTGCAGCAGAATTACCCAAGCAATGTTTCAGTGATCTCTGGACTGCCACTTCCAAGAGCAATGATTGTGGATCCAAGCAAGTCAAAATCCCTAACACATTTTTTTTCTATATATCATGTTCCCTATTGGTCCAGTGTGAGGAAAGTGGGTCTTCTTTGCCTTGAGCTGTAATCCATACTGCAGGCTGCAGTCCTTAATCTTCATCGGCAAGTGCTTCGAGTCCTCCTTATTCCAGAAAGTAAGGTTGTGTATCTGCATATCCTAGGGTGTTAATAAGCCTTCCCTCAATCCTGATGCCACATTCTTCTTCCTGGAACCCAGCTTCTCTGAGGAGTTGCTCAGCACACAGATTGAATAAGGAAGGTGAGAGGATGCAGCCCTGATGCACACCTTTCTGTTCCCACAACTGCCTCTTATTCTATGTACAAATCCCTCATGTGCACAATGAAGTGTTCCGGAATGCCCATTCTTCTCGCTTACTATGATCCACACAGTTGAATGCATTGGCATAGTCAATAAAACACAATTAACCATCTTTCTGGTATTCTCTGCTTTAAGCCAAGATCCATCTGACATAAGCAATGATATCCCTTGTTCCATGTCTTCTTCTAATCTGGCCTGAACCTCTGGCAGCTCCCTGTCATGTACTGCTGTGACTATTGTTGGATAATCTTCAGCAACAGTTTACTTGCATGTGACATAAGTGATATTGTTCTATAGTCTGAGCATTCTGTTGGGTCACCTTTCTTTAGAACAGGTACAAATATTAATCTCTTCCAGTCAATTGATCAAGTATTTGTCTTCCAAATTTCCTGGCATCGATGAGTGAGTGCTTCCAGTGTTTCATCAGCTTGCTGAAACATTTCAACTGGTTTTCTGTCCATTCCTGGAACTTTGTTTTTGGTGAATGTTTTAATTCCAACTTGAACTCCTTCCATTAGCACCAATGGCTCTTGCTCATATGCTATCTCCTGAAATGGTGAAATGTGGACTAGTTCTTTTTGGTACAGTGAATCTGTATATCCTTTGAATGCTTCCTACATCATTCAGTATTTGTCCATAGAACCTTTCCATTTTACAACTCAAGTCTTCCATTTTGTTTCTTCAGCTTACATCTGACCTATGGACTTGAACCAGATTGGACTTACCTACTTCTACAACTGTCTAAGCCATTTCTTCATATAAATGTCTAGTTGATATAGATTCTAACCTTCATAATGCCTATTTACATATTTATTTTATTTCTCTGGAAACAAAAGTGTTCTAAAATCATACTGTTTTCTTCTAAGCTTATTTAATTCATTTCTCTCAAGTGAGGTAATGACCCTTCACATAGTCATATTTTCAGTTCTTACACATCTTTAAGTTTGGTTAGAAAACCTAACTGTAGATTTTCTCTAGAAATCTTATTTTTATTCATTAGTTCTTCGAATCAAAATTAATATTTAATCTACGAAAGGAGCAAGTGCTAGTGTAGAGAGAAAACTAAGTATCTTGTGCTGCTTCACGCTGAGCCTTCTACAGGATCTAAATCTAGTGTGCAAAATTAAATGTTGCCTCAGAGGTTTTCCCCCCATAATTACAGCCGTGCAGAACTGCTCTCTCTTCAGATTAAAAAGTGGAACTCCCTCTTCGAGGAGTCAGAGTATCACTCAGCAGCAGCATTTGTAG
>NW_022103900.1:39599751-39601406 GCF_000313985.2 Echinops telfairi
GCTCTGGCCCCAAAGTCTATTTCTGGTATTCCCTGGGGACTTCATTGTACTGCTCCCCTTGCTGTTCTGTTGCATACCCTTAGTGTTTTGTCTTGGCGTGGTGGGATCAGATCAGGTGCAGTCCCCACACTGTCTCCAGTGTTGTCCCCTGTAGGGCTATGGGTCAGTGAGGGATGTCGTGTCTCATAGTGGGGCCGGCCATATGGTCTTCTCTGTGGATTGGCTGCTCTGAGCGGGAACCAAAGATATTTTGGGAATAAAAGAAATAGTCACTAAAGACACAAGGGTTCCAAATTATTAGAAGAGGAAACCAACCTCCGGCAATATCTGAAGCGCATTTTGGAAGGCAAAGTGGAGAAGATCAACTATTAATTATCCCATGCCATGAGGTCTCCTGGGGAAGCAAGCAATGGCCTTTGGATGATCTAGAGTACTTAATGTATGGATTGCCTATCATGGATTAAGTTCTGTGGGAAAAAGGTCAACAGTAGTTGACTCTCCAATATAAACCCATTAGCATGGTGAGCCAACCCTACCTGAGCTAAACGTGAACCTTGACCTTGCTCAAGTCCCTCCCTCTGTCTAGGAACCCACCTCCTAATTCCCTAGTGCCGTCCACATGTCCAATCACTGAGAAGCATGTATGTCTCCCCAACAGCTCCCAGCATTCCTCCTCTGTGACCACCAGTAGAGCGTTGATGGAGATTATCATGTACACATAACCCATGCCTATGACACTATAAAATAAAAACACATCTTTAGTGAAGGGAAGCTATATATTCCCATGGCTTTTTATTCAGAGAACAGTAAGATAAATACATTTTAAATATTACATTTTTCTATATACAAGTTCAAAAGTCACTTGAAAATATAAAAAATGTAGTCTTCAATGGTCAAGAAACATTGAATGTTCTTGACCAGGTCGAGAATGCCAATTCAGCAACATGAGGGGAGACACACCTGTGTGTGGCAGGAACATCTGAAAATCTCATCAAGGCGGATACTGAGCCTCCACCACTGCACGAGCGAGTAGGCATCACTTCCTAAAGCGCTTGAAAAGCGGGTGTACGTGCTTGGTGGAAGCCTTGTTCCGCGGCGAGGAGTGGTACTCCATATACACAGTGTCATCAGCCCCAGACATGGAGCTCATGGTGCCGAAGCGCCGGGATACCTGTGGGAGGAGAGAGCCCACCCACCGTCAGTTTCCAAAGGGGCAAAAAGACAATCCCTTTAAAAATAAACTATTAAGTTATTTATTATTATTTTAGAAAACCTTTACTGACAATTTATGCATTGTTCAAAGCATTTTACATGTACTTATATTAACTAATTTCCTCTTCACAAACATAATCTGCATTTTGTAGAAGAAACAGACACAAAATGATTAGTAACTTGTTTAAGATTGCACAACTCTGAAGGAGATGTTGTAGTGGTTATGGGTTGGTTTGCTAACCGCACGGTCAGCAGTTCGAACCACCACCCGCTCCTTGGAGGAAAAAGAGGCTTCTACCCCTGTACAGAGTTCCAGTCTTGGACACTCCCGGGGCCATTGCTACAAGTCAGGATCCACTCAGTGGCAGTGAGTGTGGCTTTTTAAGGCAACGGCACATGAACTCACGCAGCTAAGACTGGCTTCAAATTCTTTGTTCTTAACC
>NW_022103900.1:39602188-39612276 GCF_000313985.2 Echinops telfairi
GACATGTAACCACTATGTCATCAGGGCTCCTCCAGAGAATTTCAACACCTACTCATTATGAAAGCGCTGTGAGAAAGTTAGTTAAAGCTTGAACGAAAACACAGGAAAAGTTTTACCAGAGCCCTGCTCCGCCGTATCAATGCTCCTGCTCATTTCTCTCATCAAACAAGAACAATTTCGTGTACATTTCTATAGGAAAGCATTAAGCATCCACCTTACAGTTCCAATTTGGCTCCTTTTAACATTGTTTCCTGATCTTAAAAAATCTAAGGGCACTAATTTTTCTCTAGTTAACACTGTAAAAAAAGCATGCACCGACATGGCACACTCCCAGGGTCCGCAGCCCTGTAGGGATGGACTAAATGGCCGGCACCGTTGCTCACAAAGGGTCTTAAACGGCACAGAACTCATGTTGAGAGAGACAAGGTTTATATTTTATCGTTTATTTCCACTTTTCCACAAAGGAGTTCTAGGCACCAAAAGGCTATCAGAGCTGTTTCTAATATCTGCTTCTCTCTGTATTTCTGTTTCCTAAGTTTTAATAACAATCCACAAGACGAGGGGCACATCTGTTTCTACATATGTAGATGTGAGTCCTGTCTTCCAGAGACTGGCATCAGAAGCCTCACCCACTCACCTGGCTGGATTTGGTGCCAAATTCTCCTGCTACCACCTCTTCCTCGGCATCTAGGTCAGTGGCTGCCAGGACTTTCTGTAGAAGCTGCTGCTGCTCGTCTTTGGTTGAAAAGGCCAAATCTTCCTCCTCCATGCCAGCAAGCTTTGTGATCACCTGGAGAGCACACCGCAGCAGGCTTCCCTCTTATTCGCTCTCTGTGGGCCTCCTGTGCCCTCTCCTGGCTTTGCTCCCCTGGTCACCTTTCCGCACGTCCACTGCCCACTTTAGCCTACAATGAGGAGCTCACTTTTGCCATTCCCGACACCGGCTTTAGAAGCCACCTTTAATAGGCAGTGCTGCCAGACTGGCCACATACTCACCTCTCCTGCAAGAGAGAACTGGCAGCATCTATAGAAAACCAGTGCTTCCCTCAAGCCTAACCCACGACTATTTGCTACAGGAGGGTGAGGGTGGGAAGGGGTCCTGCAGAATTCCAGCATTGTGTACAGAGACAAGCGTCTCCGAGTCTCCCAGTGTTTGGTGGCTGCCTGTGGCTATTCTCAGGCTGCTGACGGACCCCACATCTCGTGGAGGTCAGGCCAACAAAAGTCGGTGCTACTTTCACTAGAGACCAAATGGATACTTACCTTAAAACTATAACCTTGATCTACCAAGAACCTCTGCCGCTTGGTTGAGTAAGCCATTTCCTGAGTGTCCTGGGACACGAGTGAGTAGAAAAAGGCGTTGTACTCCTCTGCAACCATACCTTGGGAGGGGAAGCAGGATAAGGTCAACACTTTTCACTAGAGTGCCCGGAGCTGAGGTCCAAGGCTAAGCGCAGGCAGCACAGTGGGCGAACACGGGAGTCAGAAGGATGATCCCTGTACTCTGCACAGGGACCCAGGACTTGATGACAGAGAGGGTCTCTCAAAGAGCCCCTGGTGATGGAGGATCTATTTCCTGAAGAGGCAACGCATGTACCAGTCACTCAGACCTTTCTGGACCAAATCTTCTCCACGGGAGCACCAACACAGTCGTACTGGCTGGGGAGAAATCAGGCTGTCTGCATGCTGCCACAAACCAAACCAAAGAAACGTGCCCCTAAAGTTGTCTCTGATTCACAGTGGCCCTACAGAACACAGTACAACTGCCCCCTGGGGCTTCTACAGGGGTAAATCTCTATGGGGACAGCTTCATCTTTCTTCCAAGGAGCAGCTCGTGGATTTGAACTGCCAACCTTGCAGTTAACAGGCCAATGTGAAACCCATTATGATACCAGGGCTCCCTATGCTGCCATACGCTACCTTAGAAATTCTGAGGTGCTCTGATGAGAGAAGTTTGCAGCAGTCATCAGAAAAGTCCTTCTCCAGAGTAGCTGTTTTGCTGGTCTTTCTCTTTAAATGTTTCTTAATTGCAAAGTAATCGATATAAGCAGGTGGCTAGACAGCTGATACATAAACCAAGAAGAATTTTCTCCGAAAGATATAGTTTATCTCTACTTTAAATTCCTTTAATGAACATAGTCATCAATGGGTAAGAATCATATCCTCCAGGAGATATCTTCCTGAGCTGCCTAAAAAACAGCTCAGAGGAAAAGAATTACTTTGGAATGGTACCATGAGAAACTCATCCTGTGATTCAATTTTTAAAGAAAGGCCTTTAAAACTCACTGCCATTGAATTGATGCCACCTCATAGACCCTGTGAGTTCCAAGACTGTAGCTCCTTACGGGAGTAGAAGCCGTCTTTCTCTCAAGGTGCACCTGGTGGGTTCAAACTGCCGACGTTGCAGTTAGCAGCCCAATTTTAACCACTAGGTCACCAGGGCTCCTCAAAGGTCTACCCTAACGTAAAGGATATATGCACCTCAGAATAATGAACCATTTGAAATATAGAGGGCAGCACTTGCTCAAGGACAAAGTCCAGAAAAGCTAGTGGAGACGTAGGAGTAGAAAAGGCAAGCAGAGAGAGGAAGTGAGAAAAGTGCTGGTGCACTGTGAGTGCTGCAATCAAACACATGAAACAAAATGTGTGCCAACTGGTGGACTTGGCAGAAAGTTTGACTTTGTGAGGTTGGGAAAGGAGCTCAGGTGGCACTGTGGGTTTGGTACTGGGTTGCCAACAGAAAGCCGACGGTGCAAACCTACCAGCCGTTCCACAGGAGAAAGCAGCAGCTGTGTGCTCCTGTAAAGATTCACCGACTCAGAGACCTATGGTCAGCTCTACGCTGCCTCAGTCCTCGGGCGTCAGAGCCAACTCTATGGCACGCAAAACAACACGGCTCTGGACAGGGAAAAGGGAAGACATGGCGGGCTACTAAATCATCACACAACTCTGAATATACTGAAAACCACTGAATTATACTCTCTAGTCAGTCAATGGTATGGTATGTGAATTGCATCTCAATAAAATACCTCTGTACCAAGAAGTATCACAGAGACAATGAACGAAAGTATCGGTGGCTGGTAAGACTTGATTCTACACAGAACTGAGAACATTTGGGTCACAGTTCAAAGACCAGCTGATTATGTGTCTGTGCCTTTGAATTCAATTGTTTCTTTGTTTTACAAGACGCTGAGAGACAAAGAGACAAATATTCTATGTCAAATAATATTTTGACTAAGAAAACAAAATTCTAATGAAATTCAAAGGAATTTTCATATTGGATTTACTTCTGTATTTTAAGAGGGAAATCTTTTGATTATAAAATTTATTATGGCAAACACAAAATAAACTCACTGTCACCGGCCAACTCCAACTCATGAAGCTGCTACGTAAGCTTTCTGAATTTTGTAAATCTTTACAGGAACAGGCAGCCCTATGGGTCTCCCTTTGAGCAACTGGTGGATTTGAACTGCCAATCTTAAGGTTAGCAGCCTAATGCTAACTAACACACTACACTACTTCACACTCTGCTGCCACAAGCACACCCACTCTGCTTAGAGGTCATCCATGTGAACTTCAGACAACTACCAAGGAAACGGTCATGGATTCACCCACAAAGGCCATTAACAAGGGCCAAAGAGATATATTGGTCCTTGCTTTGTGACTCCTTCCCTTCTGAATTAACCAACAAGTAAGAAGTCGCTGAAGCAAACAAGGCACTCCCTCTACCCTATTCCTCCCAGATACAGTGAAAAGGGAGGAACCCCCCCAGAGCATAGCAGGAAAGAGCATCTTTACCTTTTTTGGCTCGGAGGACACGCCCTAGTCTCTGGGCCTCTTGCCTCCGGGAGCCACCATGAGAAGAGATTTGAATGAGAACGTTTGCTTCTGGAAGATCAAATGATGTGTCTCCTACCTAAAGAAATGAGGCCGCTGTGAGTTTGGGGAGGTTTTAATTTCTGAGACAGGAAAAACACACACAAAAACTAACTGGCCTAGAATGTAAATAATCTTTCAAGATAATTTAGTAAAAGGAGTCACTGTCCTCTTCTTGACATACCCTGACACAGGTAAGGTAGTGAGTCTCGGAAATGCCTTTCTGGACCCAAGACCTAATCTGAATTCTCCTAAGAGAATGTATGTACCCTTTATACATAAAGACCAGCTCTGACCACAGTACCACCATCTGCCTGAAAGCATAATTGGTACTGAGGTGCTAGACACCCAAATATAAGCCCCATCACCAAGATGCATTCTTTAAGTGATTCCTTTTTTTAAAAAAACAACTAGAGAACAGGTTTGCACAAAACTGTCTCACCCACAAAGCCCAGCAGCACCTGTGGGACATGAGTTGGCAGGGGTGACACGGGCACTGGGTGACACTCATACTCAGACACTCTAATCACCGTGGGCACTAGACAAAGACTTGAAAATCTGGTACCTACTTACAATCACTCTATGGACAAATCTCACTACTTCTGGGCTTTCGGTCTGTTCCACACTGAATGTTCTACACTATCAGGCCACAACCTCTAACTGCAAATTAAGCCCACCACAGGGCTGGGCATGCATGAATCTGAATGGTGCTTATGCCACTCACTGTGATGTGGCAGGACAAAGGCTGTCTACAATATCAAAGAAACTAAATCCAGAAAGACAACGGAATCTGAATTGAATGCGTGCACAAGAAATGACTCTGATAAAGTAAATACAATTCAAAACTCCTGTAATCCAGTAAGAGGTAGAGAACACCTAGATCAAGCAAAGAATCGTGTATTACTGAGGAAATGACACTGGGAAGGTTGAAGTGTGTTGTGTGTGTGCGCATCCGCACACATCTGTCTGACTTTCTCCAGCTTCAGTAGGGAGGAGAATCTAACCCCACATTAGTCCAGGGCCAAATGCCACGGGGCAGCGGTCAGACAGGTTTTCACTCTTATCTTTATCTTACCCTTATCTGAAACCAAACTTTCCTCCTATGGGACTCTACTTCTCTGCTAGGTTCATTAATCCTTTGCAATGGCTACACAGAATTCAGACAGTTCTCAGGATTATGGGGGCTCATTAGAGAAGTAAATAGGTCACTACACGTCAGGATCAGAAAAGATCAACAATAGTCTTTTGTCCACAGCAGAGCCGCTTCTCAGCAGTCACGTCTCCCGGGTCGGTCTTCAGCCTCTCAGTCACATGACCCTCAGTCACAGCCAGGACTCCCACGCTGCCCACGATCTCAGCACTGTTCCTCTGCTCTGCCCAATGGGATTACGGTGAGGGCTCACCCAGGCTCCACAGGAGGCTTTTCCTTCCTGCTGACTGTGGGGTTCCTGTGTTTCTGAGGTGGCTCACTCTCATACACCCAGTGGAAGGGCAGAACTGACCCCTTCCACCGATGACTGTTTTACACACCTGATTTGTATGGTCTCACCTGACCACTTAGTGAGAGTCAGAAAGACACGGATGGAAGAGGCATGCTAATAATTTCAGTTCATCATAATTCTCCATAATACGATTTTAAAAAACAAAACATTTGCCCCCCATCCCTGCCCCAACAACGGACATGTGGGAACAGGGAATGGAAATGAAAACATGAGGTTCCTTAAACAAACATACACTTTCTGTCCAAAAATCATCCAGTGAACCCCCCAAGGATACCAGGTACTAACTGACACAACTCTAAGGGCTTCACCCTACAAACCTTGGATATGAAGATGGTGTTGATTTTGGGGTTGTGTTTGAAATTCTGCAGAATTTGCATCCTTTCTCCCTGGGAAGTTGGACCATAAATATAGGGCCTAGAAAACAACAAAGTTGTGTTAAAAACCAGAGAATCACTTCCCAGTAATTCTGAGAGCCCTTTTGTGGGAAAAAGGAGTATAAGAAAAGCTTCCTTCCAGTAGGAAGCCCACTACTGTCATACAAGAACATCTGGAGGGCAATAAAACGGACTGGCTACTAACACTACCTGCTCCTCTACACCCCCATCCATGCTCATCACCCACCAACGCAGGGCTTCTTGGTACAGGGAGACCTCTATTTGGGGGATTTATTCCTTTATCTTACGCTTTTCCCCATTTCTGTTTCCCTCTGGCCTCCTGTACCCACCAAAATTCAAACATCTCTCTTCTGAAAGACAAAACCCTCTCTGGCACCTGGGAACTCCATTCACCTGCCTCCTGTCTTGCAGTGCCCTGGTGACCAGCTTAGATACTTTCCCAAGGATCAGTAACACCAGTGTCTTTGAACAGTCAGGCTCTGAGCTGGGCACTAAACAAGGAAGGGATGAGTCAACCAGGGCCCAGTCTAGCACTGATGAGACACACACTACTCCTCTGGTTCCCCACTACCATGACCCCAGACCTGCCTTTCACTTAGGGCTAGATGGGAGCATGTGCACAGGTACATATAAGAGATAAGAGCTCAGGACACTCAGAATCAAGGAACAGGAATGGGAGTAGCAATACCAAGAGGATAGGGAGAAGGTGGGAAGAGGATGAAGGGGGAACCGATCGCAATGATCAACATATAACCTCACTCCCCCCTGGGGGTGGGGGTGGGGGATGAACAGAAACCATGGGGTAAGGGAGACAGCGGTCGGTCTAAGATATGAAAATAACAATAATTTATAATTTTATCAAGGGCTCATGAGTGGGGGGGTGGGTGGAGAAGAAGGGGAAAAAGAAGAGCTGATACCAAGGGCTCAAATAGAAAGTGAATGTTTAGAAAATAATGATGGCAACATATGTACAAATATGCCTGATACAACTGATGTATGGATTGTTATAAGACCTGTAAGAGACCACAATAAAATGATCTGTTAATAAAAACATTTTTTTAAGGTATCCATGCTCCCCCTATTTACATATGAAAACTGAAGGTCAACCGAGTAAGACTTCTTTGGTGCAAATGCCCGTTGATGGCTCCAGGCAGCACCATGTTCCACACGGCACTGTCAGCATGGTGCTGTTGGTGGTTACACGTGTGCTGAGGTGGCAAGTGAGACTGGCTCCACCCTCTGAGTGGCGCCGGTCACAGCCTGGGATGGTAAATGTTCCGAGGCAATGTGAGTTACACGCGAATGTCTAGGGTGCCATACAAGCCTCATCGTTGCATACATTTCACTGTGGGCGTGGACAGAAGCTCCCTCTTCAGAACAGCCTGTCTCTCTGGAAAAAGTACTCAACATCGGCAAGTCCCCTCCGCAGGAGAGCACGACATGCACAGGGCAACCATCCTCCCGGAGGAGGGCCCGGCACTCGCTGGACTTCTGATGCCAAGCGCACCGGCGCTGAGGCAGGTGGTGTGAGCTCCATTTTACCCAACAACCAAACCACGTGTTTAGAGAGGGAAACAACTTTCCCGATGTCACAGAATAAATATGAGGAAGAGTTGGGACGCAATCTGACTCCACAGCTGACAATGTTTCCAATATGCCATACCCCCACCAAACCCTAACAGACTGTCCTAAAAACACTTCTGTGACCTGAGCTTTACAAGCTATCGATGGGACCAATGCCTAGTACTGAATCTACTCCTCAAGTGCACATTAAAGCCAGACAGCCGCAGTAAGACAGTGCACATTTGAAAGTTAAAAAAAAAGTACGGTAACATATAGAAGTTGTGATCAGCATCAATGTACCCAGTGCAGCCAGGCTGCAGAACAAGAGCCCTGGGCAAAGTCACGAGCCTGCCCCACAGATCCTCAGGAGCCTCGGTGTGCAGACGCCAGGGGAGCCACTGAAGGAGGCCTCCGGGGGAATCTGGAAAGGACGAGCATGGGGGTGGGAGGGAGGAAAGGACTTCACCAAACAGGCACAACGCTCTGTCAAGAAGGGTGCCCACTGGGGTTCCAGTTCATATTTGCATGGGTTTGTTTACTACAAACAAAAACGTGCACAAACAGTCTGCAATTTGTAGATGGCTGCAGACAAGATTGCTCAGTAATAAACTTAAGGTGCCTTAAAAAATCCAGGGTCAGTTAAATTCATGGTCAACTCAAAAAGTGACAGTGACTGGTTATGGAATTCCAAAGGGGGCAATCTTGATGGTTTCTCTCAGAGGACACAGGACAGCCCCAGGAGCTTACAGAGGAAAAGGTGTAAGAGACGTGAAAACCGTATTGTTGGGAAGAGGGCTGCCAGGTTGCACCACAGGGAGTTTCCCATCACACGTAGTCCTCGAGGGTGGCAAGGGCTCTCCTATGAGAAGTTCCCTGGAAACCCTTCCCTGTCCACCCTTACAGCCCTGATCTTACCCCTTCAGGCTTTTGTTTGGTTGTTGTTCCTCAAACTCAAACAACAGGGAAAGGAACATAAACTGAGTTCCACGAGGATGCCAACATTACAGTACCGATGTGGTGTTGGTGTAAACTGCAAAGTAGAATTCATCAGGGAAGGACTAGAAATGTGAAAGCATCACCTTAAGAAACGTACAGCCCCAGATAAAGGTGATGCTAAGAAATATTACTCAAACAACCCACTGCCATCTATAGAGTCGACTCCAACTCATAGCTACCCTACACGGCAGAGTAGAATCGGCCTGGGAATTCTGAGATGCTAAATCTTTATGCAAGTAAAAGGCCTCATCCCAACTCTTCCTCATATTTAAGTGCAATAGCTTCACATTTTTATATTTTGTTTCATAAAAGTTTCTCTGATTTATATATATTTTTTAACTTACTCTCTTGCGGCCTTCTCAAGTATTAATGTAACAGGAAAGGCCTGGAAGGACACCCCCCCACAAAAGCAGAGAGCAGAAGCCGCTGCCGTGGACAGGAGCTGAAACAGACGCAGGCTAGCAAGGTGATCAAGCTGCAGACAGCATGTGGAAGCCCGGGATAGCAGGAGAAACCCCCAACAAAACCAGCCAATTTTCTCTGCAGAACACAGAATGGCTCCAGACTCCCAGTTGCCATGGAAGGTGGGGTGGTGGGGCAGGATTACAGATACAAGAGTTGGCCTGAGTAGCAGTCAGCTCCTAACCTCAGCAGCTGGAAGCTGCCTGCCTCACCCCTGGTAGAAAGTGGAGGCTTCCTTCCTAGGCTCTGAATGAGAAAGCTGTCCTCAGGGCCATCAGACAGAACTGAGGACAACGATGAGACAACATGAACAATCCAGGGAAAGGACTTCCTCGGTGCAAAGCTCACTCGGCTGTCTTCACCCTCTCTGTGATCTCAGATAAATTACCCAGTCCACAGGAAAACGATCTCTAGATACTGCAATCTCTGGACAATCACTTTTAGGTCAAGCCCATCGGTAAACAAGCCCACCAAGCTGTGGAGAGTCTTATCGGCTTTTCAGTGACTGACACTTGAACAAGAAATTAGAGCCAAGGATTAGCAAACTCCAAAAACAGGTGATAACAATCAGAAAAAAAGTTTAATTGAAGAGGTAGCTTAGAAAGAAAAAAAGCTTCAAGATATTGTACCCATGACACAAAAATGGTTTTCAGTAAAAAACTCTTGCAAGCTAACAAAAATGTTCAATACCTGGTTGGAAGACAAAGGGTTGAAAAATGGGAGTAAAAAGGAGAGTTTGAGAGGCTGCTCAGAAGATCTATCATCTGACCAAAAGAGACACTGAAGGGGGAAGCTAGAGAAAACCCAGAGGTGACAACCAAAGAAAAAATGTCTTGGGATCCGCGGACATGTGTGTCCGCAATGAAAGGGTCCACTTGTGCTCATTACAGCCAATGGACAAGTATCACACTACAGCACACCATTTTGAAATTTCTAAGAGGATGGGAAGAGTCTATCAATATTCTAGTGAGGGAAAATAAACCATGACCACCAGCACAAATCATACACAAAAAGGAAAGAATGAAAAGGCATCAGACTTTTTGAGGCCCAGTCAAACTACCATTCAAATAGAAGGGTTGAAAAGAGACACACGCAAACACTGCAGTCTCAAAAACTTCTCCCCGAATATCCCCTCTCAGGAATCTACCAGAGGATGCACCCCGTCAAAACAAATGACCAAAAGAGACCTGGAAAAGGGGCTCTCGCCCAGGGAACGGAACAATGACCAGACGAAGCCCCAGGATGGCGGCTGGGGCACCTCTCATCCCACTGGGAGAGCAGAGAGTCTGCACTC
>NW_022103900.1:39615621-39633594 GCF_000313985.2 Echinops telfairi
AATCTATCCATCTTATTAATTTCTTGACTACTGAAGTTCTTACTGTAAGTCTTGGTGATAGAAATGAAACTGGAGATTGCGTGGTAGAATTTTGCACAACTTACAACTTTTCCATTGTAAATACTTTTTTTTTCAAAAACATAAAAGGCAACGGTATACCAAGGCCTTGGAAGATGGAATATGCAGAAATCAAATTGTCTACATTTGTGGGAAGAGATGATGGAGAAGCTCAATGTCAGCAGTCACAAGGGACATGGGCTGACTGTGGAAGAGACCATCAATTACCTACGTTCAGTTGAAGAAAAAGACAAGTCTAAGAGAGCCAAATAAGACCTGAGTGTAACAGCAACAATAAATTGCCACTGACTACTTACGACTCATAGTGACCCTACATGACAAGACAGGAATGCCCCTCTGGGTCTGAGACTGTAACTCTTTCCAGGAAGAGAAAGCCTTGTCTTCCCCAAGGAGCAGTTGGACACACTGAAGACTAGTGACAGAGACCTGCTGAGCTGTGGGATTGCATCAAGAGCACCATCATAAAGAAAAAAAAGGCATTAAGAGACAAGAAAGATCAAAGTGGACGTAAGAGACTCTGAAACTTGCTCCTGAACATATAGAGTATCAAAAGGGGTGGAAGAAATGATGATGTGAAAGAACTAACCAGGTAATTTCAAAGGGCAGTTCAAGAAGACAAAGTATTATAAAGACACATGCAAAGATCTTTTGTTAGAGAGCAAAATGGAAGAACACAACTAGCATATCAAACTGACAGAAGGGAAGAAAAAAAATTCAAGCCTTAAACTGCACTACTGAAAGATTCCATGGGCAAAATATTGAATGAAGCAAGCTGTATCAAAAGTCATCGATATAGGAGATAAATAGCTCACTGGAGGCAGGACACATGCTCATACCCTGCAAGACATTACTGATGATGACCCTGATGGAGCTACCCTGATGCAGCCAGAGCCCTAGAGCTGGAGGAGCCATGTGGGGACCCATGCCAGCACTGAGATGCTTCTACCACCACTGGATCCACAAGACTTTCCACAAGATCACTGGCCTGTGATCTTCCTGCATTCGGTGTCATTGCCTGTCTTGCATGAGTCTGAAGAGGAATTTACAGATTGGTATCGAACTTATGGACTTGATCTGGACTGGACTGGGATATTTTCTCAACAGTCAACTGCTCTTTCTCACACACACACACACACACACACACACACACACACACACACACGTGAATAGAAGGAGCACACAAAATCACTGTACCAAAAATAACTGGACAGCATTCAATCATTTCAAGATGTAGCAAATGGCAAACAGACAAAGGTATCGAAGGGAAAAGTCCCATGTCAAAAATCCTGTGCCTAGCTTGTATTGAAAGTATTCATGGAAAACAAGGTTCCCGTAATTTGAGAGTGTCCCGTTTCGACTACCTGAAGAGACACTGGAAGCACTCACTCATCTACGGGAAGAAATCTGGCAGACAACTACCTAACTAAGTGACTGGAAGAGATATAATAGTTATGCCTATCCCCAAAAAAGTGACCAACCGAGTGCAGAAATTATTGAACAGTTATTATATCACATGCAAGTAAGTTTTGCTGAATCATTCAACAATTGCATCAGTAAGTTGACAGGGAGCCACAGAAATGCAAGCTGCATTCAAAAAAGGACATGGCCCAAGGGACATCACTGCTGTCAGATGGATCTCAGCTAAAAGCAGAGAATACTAGAAAGATGTTCACCTGTGTTTTACTGACTATACAGAGGTATTCAACTTCGGGTAACAAACTAAGAATGGGTATTCCAGACTTTACTGGGCTCAAGTGGAACCTATACTTGGACCAAGAGGATAGGGAGTACTATGTACTGTGTGGTTGAAAATCAGGAAAAGTGTGTGTCAGAGTTGTACCCTTTCACCATATTCTATCTGTATGCTGAGCAAATAATCAAGAGAATGTGGACTGCATGAAGGCCACAATCAAAATTGGAGGAAGGCTTATTTAACAACTTGCCCTATGTAGATGACGCAACCTTGCTTGCTGAAAGCACAGAGAATTTGAAGCACTTGGGGATGAAGATCAAGGAGGACAGCCTTCAAGAAGAATGGCTACTCAATGTAAAGAGAGCCCAAATCCTCATAACGAGACCAATAGACACCAGCATGATAAACAGAAAAGACTGATGTTTTCAGTTTTCCTGGATCTAAATCAATACTCCAGAAGGAACAATCAAGGTATCAAATGATGTACTGCCTTGAGCAAATCTCCCACCCAACACCTCTAGCAAGTACTGGAGAACAAAGTTGTTGTCAGGAGGAATAAGGTGCCCCTGACTCGAGCCAAGGTATTTTCAGTCACCTTACATGCATGTGAAAGTTGGGCAATGAATAGGGAGGACTGAAGAATCGATGCCTTTGAACTGCGGTGCTGGCAAAAGAAGATTGACGGTACCGTGGATTTCCTAAGAGCAAATCTATTTTGGAAGAAGTGCAGCAAGGATGCTCCTCAGAAGTAATGCTGGAGAGACATCATCTTAAGTACTTTGGACATGCTGTCAGGAGAGACCAGTCCCTGGAGAAGGACATCGTGCTTGGTAAAGTAAATGGTTATTGAAAAAGAGGAAGACTTTCGGTGAGATAAATTGACAAAGTGTCCTGAGCAATGGGCTCAAACCTAACACCAAGCGTCAGGATGCATAGGACAGGGCTGTTTTATTCTGCTGTGCATGGGATCTACATGCGTTTCAGATGACGTTTTGTCAGCACCAAACAAGAGCCTATGCACAGGAGAGAGACCAACTGAACTATGGTGTATTAACACTATGACATACTCCGAAACTTTAAAATACAATGAGGAAGACGGCTATGGGATGATATTCCCAAGACAAGTTTAAAAAGCAAGGTGCAAAAGAGAATCTACAGTATGTTACTTTTTGTGTAAGAAAGTAGGGAAAATAAGACATTAGTTGTCCGGGTGTGCCCACATAAATTCAGGAAGAATAGAAACTATGAGAAGAATAAACAGAAACAAGGAGCGGGTGGAAAAAGTTGACAGGATGGGAAAATGAGAAAGGGTGCAGAAAGACACTAGTTTTGAGTATACTAGTTTTGTATAGTTCTGATTTCAGAACCGTGGTACTGTTTCACTGGTTCAAATAACATCAACAAGGATAGAAGTAAGACCAAAATAGAAAAACAGAAATAAAACTGACCAGATATCCAAAGAATATCATAACCACACATAAGGTAAGGGAAGAAGTAAGCCAAGTAATTTTTTAACACAGTATTTGGATTTTGTACCTTTACTTAGATCAAAACCAAACAGCATTATAAACAAATTATTGAATCTAGTTTGTAGGCTTCTTCTTGATTGTGGTCTAGGTTAAAATTCTATATATCCTAGGATGGAGCAAATAATATACTATGAATAGTGAAAGCCAAGTTGCCAAGTTTCTCTCTGTTAGAGAATTACAAATATGAAACGATTAGAATGATATCTGGAATACTGTACTACATTGTAATATGTACAAATAGACGAAAAATAAATACAGCAGCATGTGTATATGTATTGAAAGGCTGATGGTTCTAATCCACCCCCAGGCATCTGGAAGAAAGATGTGGAAATCTACTTCCAAAAGATCAGTCACTGAACACCCACTGAAGCACAGTTCTACTCTGACACATGGGGGGTAGCCGTGAATCCGTCAACTCGATGACAACAGGTCAGGATGGAGCAGTAAATGACTATGTTGTGAATAACAGAAGCCAAGCTTCTTACTGTAACAAAAACTACAAATAAGGAGAGGCTAGAATGAAATCTGTAGTACTGAACTGTATCGAAGCTATTGCCATGAAAATGTACAGAAAGAAGAAACAGATGTAAGTGTGGGTATGTACATATGGGCTGGTCCATCAAAGGATTCTTGGTTCAAATCCATCCAGAGGCACCTGGGAAGAAAATCTGGCAATCTATTTCCAATAAATCAGCCAATGAAAACCCTATGGAGCACAAGTCTACTCTGACAGCATGACTCAGAATGGATTCTTTAGCAACTGTTTTTTAAATTGATAATGTATGTACAAATATATGCACGCGTGCACATGCACACTGCAATCTCCTACCTCTGTCTGCTGAATTAGCCTAGTAATGACACGTAGTAAGGATTAGCACAACTAGCACCAGGTCATGGTTTTTAAATTCCACATTCAACTAAAAGAAACCAGGACCCCACCCCTTGGAGAAATGATACAATCTAAGGTTGGAACTAGGAAAGCACAGACATGCACAGAACATACTGCTATACCAGAAAAGGAGGAAATGTCCCAAGAATGATGGGGACATATTAAAAAGACAGGAGTTGGCTGGAAGGGGCTCCCATTGGTCAAACGAGAGATAAGCCGAACAGCCAAAAACAGTGCTAATAACCCTCCGAGGGTTTCTTTAAAAAGTCCAGTTCTCTATACACACAGGAACCCCCTTTCAGTTGCTGTGTGAGTATCAGGTGCTGTCCAGTCAGTTACAATTCAAGCAGCCTGAACAACAGAATGAAACATCCGGTCCCATTCACACAGATGTTGGATATTAGAGTTTAAGGATATTCTCAATTCTTTAAATGTACTAAACATGAATTTTATAGTATGTGAACTATACAGCTCAATAATACTGTTTAAAAAATACCTTAGCAACCCACGTGTCAATACCAGAAACAGTGGAAAATGTTTTATTAGAAGAGAATAAGAGAAATAAAGAGTAAAATAAGCATTTAAGATGCTAAAATATCTAGGAATAAATTTACCCAAGGCCGTGAAAGGCTCTTATGATAAAAATTATAAAACATTGCTAAAGAAGCTAAAGCAAAACATAAACAAATTCAAATCCACTGCCATTAAGCCAATTCTGACTCAGTGACCCTGACCCTGTGAGTCAGTCACTGGGCTGTAAATCACAGGAGCAAACAGCCTCCTCTTGTTCCCAGGCAGCAGCTGGGAGGTTGAACCACCAACCCTCCTGTTAGTAGCCTAACGCTTAACCAATAGAACCACTGAAAGAGAATTAAAGAGATGGACAAAGACTACAGATCCTGATATTAATTAGACACATCCAATCACCGCATGGGATTATGCTCTTGGTTTAGGGGCTTAAGGCCATGGTCACATGGGACGAGCTAGTCAACTAGCATAATACAGTTTTTAAGGCTTATATTCTTCTTCCCAGGAGTGTCTGGACCCTCAAAGTATACAAGCAGCCAGCTAAGATATCTACTGTTTTTTATTCATCCGGAACAACAAAAAAGAAGCCCAAGAATTAGAGAAGAAACTGAATAAGACTAATTATCCACTTGAACCATTCTCCCTTCCCCCGTGAGACCAAACCACTACTGACCATTCTTATCTGGAACACAACAAATAAAAAGGGGAAAAAATGTGAAATAGAACTTTAAATTCTTATAGAATTTAGGCTTCCTGGGCCTGTAGTCTCCGAGACTAAGGCCCTAAATTGCTTTTCAATCTTCAATTAAAACTATCCCTTTTAACAAAGTAACAGCTTAACACAAAGAATAAAGATTACTACCTGGAGTATTCCATTTAAATATACAAGCGTACACAGACACATGACCAAAAGATCAGCAACCTTTACAGCATAGATGAAAGAGCGGAAGTGAAACAACCGAAAAGAACACACGAGAATGCTGACACATCGTGACGGATACAGCCAATGTCACCCATCACTACACCTACCGGCTAGAATGGGAAGGTTTACGTTTTCATCAAAATACAATTAAGAAACAAAGCACGCATATAATCTGACTGAAGTTTCATAAGGCTAAAAATCAAAATAGGCCAAGCCAACAATACATACTTAAGGAAACAGATAATGGAAACGTAAGAAGGTAACTGGTGTGAAATCAGGGACCTCAAAGACAGATGAAGTTCTATTCCTTAAGAGTAGTAGTGAGAACAAATCTTGTATATACTTGTGCATAAGCCGAGTTTTCCAGCACATTTTTAATGCAATTTTTGTGGTAAAATTAGGTGCCTCGGCTGATACTCGGGTTGGCTTATGCTGGAGTACACACGGTACTTTGATGAAGCGGTAAGACAGGTGTGCACTCACAGGCTCCGCACTCTGTCTGCTCAAGAGACCCCCCACAGTTCTCTCAGGACAGAGACGGCCACCATACTTGGTGGCAGTCATTTCAAGTTTTAAAGGGGATTGTTTTTTTTACCTTCTGACATGACTTACCTTTGAACACGCTCTAACATCCCTGCTATTAGAAATTCAATGATAGGTTACCATCTGGGGATCTCAAAACGACTAATGTTGACACTGGGGTGCTGTGGTCTAAGGGCTGCCACGCAAAGATCTCTCACGGGTGAGGATGGGAAGGACCCTGCGAGTCTGTTCACTGAGAAGCGGTGCAAGGACTTGGAGCCAAGTCGATCCTGATTAGCACACTGACTTTCCCTCTGGTAAACGTAGCCTTGACAAGTTACTTACTCTTACAGTGAAGTGGCATACACCTGCACCCCTCACGGGGCTAACAAAATGCCATTCAGGGCCTGACTTAGGTGTCTTCCAGGGGAACTCCACTTGCTCTGTTTCCCCTGGCTTCCCAATATCAGCCCTGGATATGGCCACCCAGTCCTCGGTCCAGCAAAGTGCAGTTACCTCAGCACACTGGACTTTAGCGATGTAGCCATTGTTCTGAAGCTCCATCCAATTGGCTTCATAGAGCTTAGGCCCAATCAGAAAATTCAAGTCGACAATTTTGTCATCTTCTCGCACAAGAGTGGCTGTCAAGCCCAGCTTGCAGTGGGCCTGCACAATAGTAAGCACCCGCCGGAACATCTTGGCTGCAGAGACAGAAAATAAAATCACTCGTCATTTTGAAAATGCTCAAGTACCACCTTGAGTGTGTGACCACAACAGCCATACCACTTCACAGAAATCTGGCTCTACACAGGAATGACCAGGCATGAACATCGAACCATCACTTTAGACATGTTCAAAAGAAAGAAAGTGGAACAAAAGGAAGATACCTCAGCCAATATTTGGGTCGGCTTATACTCGAGTATATACAGGAACATATTACAAAATACTACAAGGATTTTATTTTTTTAATCTTTTAGTCCTGTTTTCATAGGACCATGAAAAGTGGATTAAGGACAAATTGTGCTGAAATAACAACAAAGATGGAAGGAGGAAGAAGATTAAGGTTTAAAATTAGCATTTGGAAACGACTACTCTGGATCGGTGAATAAGAAAACTATGAGTGTAAATCATCCCCCACCCTGAATACTAAGAATTACTTAAGAGTTCAGCCAGTAAGGGACTGTCTACAAAGCAGTTCCTTCCAACCCCAGAAACAGAAACTACTTCTCATCATACCAGGACTGGGAAGCTCGCGCTCAAGCTTGCTCACCTGGGATGGTGTGTACTTCATCTAGAATCATGAGGCCCCATTCCTGAGTTTTGAGCCACTCCATGACACGTTCAGCCTCCCAGGACCTTTTGGTGGTGTGGCCCAGCATAGAGTAGGTACTGATGGCAACAGAGCAGCCTATGGGTTTGTCCTTGGCATCAGAAGTGAATCGGCATATCTGGCTGTCGTCAATGGTGGACCACATCTTGAACTGGGCTTTCCACTGCTCCACAGACACAGCCGAATTGCCCAGTACCAGGCAACGCTTTCGAACAGTGCAAGCAGCTGTCACTCCAACCAGGGACTTCCCAGCACCTACAAGAAACCAAAGAGCAGATGGAGAGCCTCAGCAGCAGCAGCAGCACATAAACCTAGACGCACTCCTTATACTAACCCTCGCACCGACACTTACAGATCCAAGCCCGTTTCTTGCCCTGTGAAAAGACTGCATGCCCACTTCACAGACATGAGAATTCAAACTCATAAAGACAACGTTACGCACCCAGTCTGGGGAAACAAAGCCAGATAACTGAGCACTCTGTTACCTCTCTAAGCAAAGTTTTTTTAAAAGTAGAAAACAAGCAAGCCTGAGCTCTGAAACTCCCCAGCAGAACAGAGAGCTGGGCCGGACACTGCCTGGAAAGGCAGTGTGTACACCCACACAAGAGGCCTGGAAGAACAGCGATGCCTGACTGCCCCGACAAGTCAAAACACAGCCAAACGCACTCAGACACAGACAGGAAGTCTATTAAAAAAATCTATCAAGCTCATGGTAATAAAAGGAGTGGCAATATTAATTTAACAAAATAGACATAAAAGTAAAAGCCATCATAAGATACTAAGACTATTATATAGTGATGAAAGTCATAGTCAAACAAGAAAACATAATGATAATAAACATCTGTGCACCCAATAAAAGACCTTCAAAATACATTAATCAAACTTTGACATAGTTGAAGAGACAAACAGGAAATACTACAATAGGAGACTTTAATATACCACTCTCAGAACAACTGGGGAAAAAAAACCAACAGAGACACAAAAGAACTGGACAACACAATTAAACAACTTGGTCTCTTAGATGTACACAGTACACTTCACTCAACAAGAACATAATAAATATATATATATTTTCCCTTGGAGCTCATGGAACATACTCCTGAGTAGATCATGTTACGCCACAAAGCAAGCATCAATAAATTCAAATAGACACTGAGTTCCTACAAAGTATCATGTCAGATCACAATGCTATAAAATTAGAAATCATTAATAAGCAAAAAAACCCACAAATAAAATTCGAATGAAACCTTCTTTTTAAATACTTGGGTGATTGAAGAAATAAAGAGCACAATTTAAAAATTCCAGTAAACAAATGAGAAATACGACATGCCAAAACATTTGGGGCCAATCATTATCAATGTATCTTGATTGCATGTTTGATTAATTTCAGACTGAAGATGTTGGTAGAATTCTTTAATTTCTTCATCACTAGTTTTAGTGGTTGGTGTGTACATGTGAAGTTTTACTGACTGGATTTCCTTGAAGACAGAGAAATGTAATCTTGTCACAGACATCGTTTTATTTTAAAACAGTCCTTCAAATGTCCTTTTTGCCATTGAATGAAATTCTAATCCTCTTGATTGTCATTCCCTGCATACTAGATCACGTGACTTTGATTCAAAATGGCCAATGCTAGTTCATTTCAGCTCACTAAAGCCTACACAGTCCATTTCATTCTGACTACTTCCATTTTCCTAAGCTCTTTCTTCATACTTCCAAGTTCCAACTATTGATGTTTATAGCGATCTTCTTCTCATTTTGAGTTGTGCTTCACCAGCAAAAGAAGACGCCAAAAACTTTACTCCCATAGACTATACTCCACTAACACCACTACTTTCAGAAACCAGCTCCTTCTCAGACGCAGAGGGCTGTATTTACGGGCCAAGCCTCTGGCAGTACCTCTGACAATGTTCTGCTTCCACTCATAAGGCTGAGTCTCCATGCTATGCTAAGGTTTTCAGCAGCTACTCCTCTGCGAACAGCCGATTCCTTCTTCATAGTCTGGAAGCTCCAATCACACCTGTTCACTTTGGGTGAACCTGCTGGCATCTGAACTATCAGTGACATCGCTTCCAGCATAACAGCAACACCACAGTATGACAAACTGACAGACAAGTGGTGGAACTTTCCTAAAAAAAACCCATTACTGTGAGTTTGTCTTTAAGTTCTGTGTAGCTGTTACAGCGAATTACCCAACGTGGCATAAAAGTAGTGTCACGGGAGGAATGGTTGGTGTCAGAACGGGAGCGAGAAGGATGGAGGCTAGAGGTATGCCTGGCCTCTGCTGTGTGACAGCAGGCTTTGGGTTGGTGAAATGGATTTTCTTTCTCCTTCTGCAGTCAGGGGAGGTCATACAACATGGACGCCGTGCCTTTTCCTCAACATCCATCTTATTTGAATGTAGAAATCTCAAAGCAAACAAAGGAGCCGCTACTAATACCATCAACTGAAAGATGCGAAGACTGAAGCCAGACGGTACCTTATTTAAAGTCAGAGTAAAGAAGAGGTGCTGTACAATAGTCCCTGGCATTCAACCTGAACACAGTAGATATTCAACAAAAGACAGCTTTTATCGTTGTTAGGTGTCGCTGAGTGACTTCCAACTCAGTGATGTTCTATATAAGAGAATCAAACTACTCAGCCCTGCGCCATCCTCAGAATTGTCCTTATGTTTGAGTCCACTGGTGCAGCCACCGTGTCAATCCATCTCATCAGGGTCTTCCTCTGTCACTGCCCTCTACTTTACCAAGCATGGTGTCCTTCTCCAGGGGCTGGTCTCTCCTGACATGTTCAAAGTTTGTGAGAAGTCTCGCCATCCTTGCCCCTAAGGAGTACTCTGGCTTTAATTCTTCCAAGACAGCCCTGTTTATTCTTTCGGCAGTCCATGGTAATTTCAATACTCTTCACCAAAACCCTAGTTCAAATGCATCAATTTTTCTTTGTTCTTCCTTATTCAAAGAACACCAGAATGGTGTTTTTTTTAAGATGTTTACTTTAGTCTCACTGGCTATGGAAAGGCATTCAACTGTGTGGACCATGACAAACTACGGGTCGCCTTGAGAAGAACGGGAAATCTAGAACACTAATTGTGCTCATAAGGAAGCTGTACATGGATCAAGAGGCAGTTTTGCGAACAGAACAAAGCAACATTGCATGGTTTGAAATCGGGAAAGGTGTGTGTGAGGGCGGTGTCCTCTCACCATACTTGTTCAATCTGTGTGCTGGGCAAATCATCAACAGCACCATCAACACCGTGGGTGTGCAGATGACACAACCTTGCTTGCTGAAAGTAAGAACCTGAAGCACTTACTGATAAAGATCAAAGACTGCAGCCTTCAGTGTGGCTGATAACTCAATGTAAGGAAGACCAAAATCTCACTAGACCATCAGGTAACAAAATAAATGGAGAAAAGATTAAAGTTGCTTGGATTCACAATCAATGCTCCAGGAAGCAGCAGTCGAGAGATGTGTTGCACTGGGTAAATCTAAGGCACAAGATCTCTTGAAAGTGTTGAAAAGCATGGTGTGCATGGTACTTTCAATCACCTCATTTGCATGTGGAAACTGGACACTGAATAAAGAAGACAGTTTTTATTTTTACCCAGCAATTCAAGCTGAGAACTCAAGAATGCAGTAAGTGTATGGGAAAAAAAGAAAGAAAATGAAATTCCAGGATCTTCCAAGTTGACTACTTACTACACAAAACATATGAAGATAAAGACCAAATTCAAGCTATCCCTTTAAGGCAGTGGTTTCTTAAAGGGGTGTGCATCAAAATAACACATGAGTTTTTCTACAAATAAAACACCTGCAAGCTCAGGCCCCTCCCCTGACAATCCTTCCACTAAGTTTGGTTTACTTTCCCTGGTGAATGAGTCTGTCATGACCTCTGGCCAAGAAGTTAAGCCAGAGCTTAATATTGAACAAATAATATAAGATCCCAAGGGGGCTACTACTGCCCCTTCTCCAAGTCACACAACATTATAAATGGCCCATATGAATAAGCAAAGTTTCAGGACTAAATAGCCTCCTAATATGCTTTCGCCAAGGCCAGGCACATAGCAGCAATCGGGAAATACTTGTCAAAAGAATGAATCAGGGGATCAGCAGGGATTGACTGTCCCCTGGGAAAGTGTGATTTATGGACATGTGGAGTCTATATGCCCTCCGATGGTACTCACCACATGGAAGAACAATGACCCCTGAGCGTGCACGCCCATTCCCAAACATCTTCCTCAAGCTCTTCTCTTGATAGGGTCTGAGCACAGCTGTGGGTTTCAGGTCAATGTTGATGTCAGGATTGACAGAATCATTCCGGAAGTCATACTCTGCCAACAGAGGATACTCCAGGTGGATGCAACGCTTCTGGAGTTCTTCAATCATTTCCTGGGAAGGAAGCACGAGTGAAGTTTGACGGCCTTGTTAACTCCAAAACCTGTTCAAAAACAGCCAAGTCTGGCATTTTATCTAGACTTCTGTAATTTCAGATCTTGCTTAATAACAACAGACATAGTTTCTCCTTATCTCCTCACTGCTTGTGAAGACAAGCCTATCAACCTAAGGAGCATACACCCACCAAAGACACTAACAATGGAAAAGCAACTTAGGACTTCAAACCAGGACGGGGATACATTCACTAACCTGCTTGACTTCAAAAGAAACTGTCTGCGTCTCTTCTTCCTCTTCCTCATCCTTGTCCATTTGCTCATAAAAGTCAAACAAGTCGGTAGGGATGTCAGATTTACTCTGTGGGTCAGTCCCTCGAGATGTAGAGGGTCCACCACTCACTTCAGAAATTTTAGAAATCTATACGAGAAAGACAAGGTCTGAACAAAGCTAAGGCAAAAGAAAACTGCATGACTGAAAAAGGGTAAACATAGGTAGGCCCAGAAATCCTAAAGCGGCACCTCCCACCCTAAATCCATACAACTCAGTTTCACATACAGCAGATTTGCTCGTAAACGTCTCTGTAATAAGCTCCGTTGCCTCCCCCTCAGAGTTCCTTAAGCGGCATTCTCGGATCACAGGATCCTGAAGAAGATGCTGAATGACATCCGGGTGGGAACTCTCAACAAAGTACCTATGCGCAGGGGAGGAAGGATATGTCCGATTACTGTATAATTTCCAGAAGGTTCTACCGCTCATCCAATCAGATCAGTGGTTCTCAGCCTTCCTAATGTGGTGAACCCCCCAACCATAAAATTATTTTCGTTGCTACTTCGTAATTGTCATTTTGCTACTGTTATGAATCAGGCGACCCCTGTCAAAAGGTTGTTTGACCCCCAAAGGAATCACGACCCACAGGCCGAGAACCGCTGAGTTAGATGGTTTGGAAAGAGTGGCGCCTCTCCCCACCCTCTCACTCCCTCGACCCTTTACCCGCTCTAAGTTATGAGCTGTTAAGGCTGTCATATACAAGCGCTGTGGGGAAAGCTCAGCTTTGAAGTCAAATAAGCAGAGGACTGAGCCACAGTGCTCCAAAGGGAACACGGTGGCCAATGAGCAAATTTCCAGTTTGTGCTATATCATTTCTCCTGTCCCTGAGTTAAGCTTCATGGGAACTCAGCCGTGAGTGCCGGGTAGACAGTCCAATCCATAAATGCTAGTTCCAGGTTCCCAGAGCCCTCTCTCCTCCCTCAAGTGCACTGAAAGAAAGTGCCTTGAGATGGGCTTGTTCAGGAAGCTTCTTACCTGTTGTGCTTCAGGACTAGCTTGACTTTTCCATAGCTGACCGTACACAGCTGTAAGAATGGCAGCAGCAAACACAGAAAATTAGCAAGCAGCAGCTCAGGTTTCAAGAAACTCTCAGAACACACTGATTTGTTGCTACTTACCAACCAAGTGCATTTGACTTTGAGGGGTACCCAGTCCTAAGAGTACGTGCTGCCTAAACTAAGCTTTCCCAATAGACTACTTTTTTGAGAACAACATCCTCCTCTTGCCCGGCTACTTCTCATAACCATTTCTGAATTTATTATAAAACACTGCTAAAAATATTTCCTAGATTTCCCTTTGCCACAGCTCCACCCTAACCCAGAGGTCCATCCTATTCCAGCATCACCACACCTCCCCAGTGTTGGCAGAGGTTGTGCTCAGTAGTTGTATGCTGTCTACATAAAACGCAGGAGCCCTACTAGAATACAAGCATCTTGATAGAAGCCCCAGGTTCCTAAGAATCTTTAGGTTGGAATAGAGCAGTTTGTGTGGTATGCCATTCACCTGGCCTGCTGCCTGCGCCAGCTGCTTGCCCCTCTGCATGCACCCCTACTTTGTACTAGCACCTTCATTCCTGAAGGCGGCTCCCACCACAGCCTGAACACAACAGGAGCACTCCAGCAAGGTATAAGGCCCTCACTTGGTGAATCCACTCCAGGACACCGTAAGAGAACTCCTTCCAAAGGTCCCACCAGCTTCTCTAGGATTCAAAGCAATAGTATACAGTGGCACCCATCTTCTTCCACTTGATTTGGGAGGGCTACATCTGACTCCCTTTAGATCAGCTGAGGCCAACAAAAGCCATCATCTCTTCTGTATAACCATCATCCATTTCTCAGAACTAGCCAAATCACATTCAATCACTGTTCATACGGAACCTTCTCCAACCCTTGACGTTCTTTTCAACTTCACCCAATGGAAATTGTCAATATGTGTTTTGCGCAGGCATTTAGCCTTCACTAATATTTGACACCCACTTTGAGCTGCATTCTCAAGTGCCTGTAGGTAGAATGAGCCCGAATTAGTACCTCAGCCATGTTGTCACTGGCTCTCCGACAGGTGATCTCTTCCAGAATGGATCCAGGGGGACAGTATCTACATCAGTTAATTATACGCCCCACAAAATCACTATTACTGTATTCCCAGGAAGGGGAGAAGGGCCTGCCTCAATCCCTACTTGCCTTAATAAAATGAATAATTCCTTCAGGTACGCCTGTCTTACTGAGTTTCCTGAGGTACTCAGTAATGTCATTGGTTTGCAGCCCAACGCTGACAGCTGCATACAAGGAATATGCAGTTAGTTTGTACTCATGTATGTGGGTTGGCCGACACACTGGCTCAGCAACAGCCACCAGGAAGTCTTGAGCGTATTTATAAACCGGAGAGAAGGCTTCTAAGAAGATGTGGCCATCGGGAGCCTGGGAAACACCAAACAGAACACACAGGTGAACTAAAGTGCACAGGTCATTTACTCCTCCCACATCATTTTTAAGAAAAGAGAAGCTCCCATCAAGAGAGCAAACTGAAACATCAGGGTTGTTTTTTTTTTTACTAGAACTCTTTCATGTAACTGATACTCCAATCAGATACAGAGGGATAAGCTCAGTATTTCCTACCACTCTTCACAGACAGCCCAATTTACTAGCCATACTAATTCACAGATTTTGGGGGTAGATTTCAAGTGAACGAAGAAAATTATTTCAAGTCGGACGAAAGTTGACTAGCAAATTTATGTCATCTTTAATTTGGGAGCCCTGGTGGTGTAGGGGTTATGCACTGGACTGCAATCCACATGGTCAGCAGTTCCAAACCACCAGCAGCTGAAAGGCTGGGTTTTGCAAGCCCCTAATCAGTTAGTTTGGTAAACCCACAGCAATTCGCTATGAGCCACCATTGACTGGGTGGTTGTGAGTTTGGTTTTGGTGTTTATTATTAATTCCTTACGTGGGAAAATAAAATGTTTCATGTAATTTATTTGTGAGATAACTATCTTCAAGCATGGAGTGGTACTGCATGGAGTGAGGGGGTAGCGCTGGGCACACCAGGTGTGGCCCACCGGGTATACACATCTGTTCATTACATCCTCGGGATTTAGCCTGTACTCCACCAACTCCTGGGACCTGAGGGCACTTACCACCCAGAGGGGCCTGGAGGTGTGGTCGTCCTTCAGGGGCATCTGCTGCCTGTAGTCCTTGGCTCCATACTCATCCACTTTGGTGCTCGACTCGTCGACTTGCTTCCCAGCAGCCGAAGGAACCGCTTCGTGAGAGTCATTCCCGGGGGCGTCATCTTCCTCCACCTCCTCATCCTCGTGGTGTCGCTTCTTGGACTTTTTTTTATCTGCAAATACAGAGCCGACTTGAACCAGCCAGAGGACAGTTTCCCCGCACTGCCTGGCGGGGGCCGCGTTGCACCCCGGCAGATGCTCCCCATCTGCCCCGAGACGCGCAGCGGCCCACGAGGACAGCCTATCCCCTTGCTCCGCGGGCGCGGCCGTGCACGAGGCCCGACCTCGGAGGGGCTCCGCCTGCAGGCCCGGGGCCTGGGGGCTGGGCCGCGGCCGGCAGCCCGGGAGCCGCTACAACACAGGGGCGTGCCCGGGGGCGGGAGCTGAGAGGCCTCACCGCGGTCCCCCCGGTCCCTTTTGCCCATAGCGGCGACGGCAGCAGCGGTAACCGCAGGAAAGACACCAAGCAGCAGCGAGAGTTATGGGAACATCCGGTCTACACAGGAAGTTCTCACGTCCACACAGGAAGTCCCGCCCCTTGACGTCGGCGGAGGCGGGGCAAGCGGTGTGTCTAAGGTCTTCCGGTACCCTGACCTTTTCTTTTTCCTTCGTTCGTTATTACAAACGCTCCTTAGGCGTATGAGGGGGCTAGTTCAAGGGACACTGGTGGCGCCGTGGGTTAGGTGTTGGTGTGCCCACCGTGAGGTCAGCGGCTGGAATCCACCAGAGTTGGGAGAAAAGTGTTTTTGGAGTTCACTGAAAAGGAGCCTTGGTGGCATAGTGGGTGGTGTAGCGTCATCGGTTCAAACTCACCAGCTGCTCCGAAGACGAGGAAGGATGAGCTTTCTACTCCCGTGAGGATGGATAACCTCGGAATCCCACGGGGTTCCTTCTACTCAATGGTAGAGTGGTTGTTTTTCTGTTCATGGAAAATGAAAGGCAATTTTTTGTAGCTTCTTTTGAAGCCCCTTCCTATTTATTGAGCATCTATTTTGTATTCGCCAGTGCTGTTTACCTGATATGAATAGGACATGGTTCCCATTAAAGGTATTGCCCTCCTTGGAACTTAAAATCTAATGAATATCCATTCCTATAGAACAGCGGTTCTCAACCTATGGGTCACGACCCCTTTGGGGTTCGAATGACCCTTTCACAGGGGTCGCCCGATTCATAACAGCAAAATTACAGTTATGAAGTAGTAACGAAAATAATTTTATGGGAGAAAAAAGGAAATAATTTTATGGTTGGGGGGGGGGGTTCACCACAATATAAGGATCACTCCATTAGGAAGATTGAGAACCACTGCTCTAGAATCAGAGTTTTCGGATGTTTTCATCTTTTTGCTATTATGGAGATTGCTGCAGTAAACCTACGAGTGCATTAAAAAAAAAAATCTGATGGGAGAATGTGCATAATAGGCAAATAAATATGGTACTAAATGCCCCAAGAAAAGGAGGGGGACAGGCATTGCCACTTTAAATAGGGTAATCTAGGTAAACCTCTCTGAAGGGGTTTTATTTGAACAAAGATCTGAAAAAAAAGAAAAACCCATCTAGGGAGGAATAAGCACTAACGTGCTTATAAGAAAGTAAGAGAGGGAGAAGACCTCATGCTATATATGTAGAGCACTGGTTTTCAAAGTGGGGCTCCCTGATTAAAAACATCATCCAGAAAATTAGATACACAAGTAAATGCAAATTATCCTCAGCCATCAACATAGAGCCAGAAAGAGACCAATGGCTTGTCTTCTTGGAAAAGGAGCAGAAATCCACAGGTTTACTTATCATGTACTGTCATGTTTTAAGTATAACTGGTATGCTTTATTGCTAATTGGGAAATTGTAATTTGATAATTTATAGAGATTTGAGTTATTACAATTAGGGAATGCAAGTATGATGTATTTATGTACTTGTTTACCATATACGAGGGTAGGTAAAAAAGTAGTGCTACTATAGTTCCAGTTCATACACGCACAGGTTTAGTCCAAAGAAAACATGTTTAAACATGTCTCTGCAATCAATAGATGATGAACACAAACTCTTGTAGCAATATACTTGTCCTAGTCTCATTAGATCTTTCAAAATGATCTGCCCAAAACAGTGGTGTCCAAGGGGATTTCCTAGGCCAGGTAAATTCAAGGAAAAGAGGTCTGCTCAGAAGGTTATAACAATTGCTTTGGGGATCCCCAAGTGTTGATCTTGATAGATTTCCTCGAAGGAAACATGATGATCACAGGGGCTTACTAAGAAAACTTTTTACCCCACCACACTGAGGCAAAACACTAAGGGTGTGCAACAGAACAGCTAGGGGAACAGAGCAAGGAAGTCCCAAGGGAATACCAAAAATAGACTTTGGGGCCAGGGTGTGGCACCCCATCAGACTGGACTGGAAAGCACTCATAAAGGTCAACAAACAGACCTTGAACTATTTACAGGCTTTTCTTTTTTTTATTGTCATTGTTTTTTGTTGTTTTGTTTTCTTTTGTTGCTTTGTTTTGCTCTGTCTTCTTTTTGTGCATATTATTATCTCTCCAGGTCTAT
>NW_022103900.1:39636651-39638439 GCF_000313985.2 Echinops telfairi
TTAAAAAAAGAGAGAAATAAAGAGAACAAAGAGCTAAAAAAAAATGTTTCTGTGATTTTATGGCAACCGTAGTTGAAAAACATGGACTCGGTGATAAAAACGAAGTTGGAGGTCACATAGTAGAATTTTGCAAGACTGACGACTTGTTCATAGCAAATCCTTTTTTTCAACAACAGAAGAGGGGAGTATACACATGAACTTCTGGATGGAATACACAAATCAAATTGTGTATGTCTGTGGAAAGACACAATAAAGAAGTTCAATTCCACAGCTAAAACCAGACCAAGGGCTGACTGGGGAACATATTAATTGCTCATATGTAAATGCAGGATAAAGCTGAAGAAAACAAGTCCGCAAGAGCCAAAATTCAACTTTGTGTCTATCCCACATGAATTTTGTGAGCCCCTCAACAGATTGATGCATTGAATATAAATGACAGAAGACTAGATGAGCTGTCGGAGGACATCAAGACCATCATTCATGAAGAAAGCATTAAAGGTCGTTAAAAAGACAGGGGGGGGAAGATCAAAGTGGATGTTAGAAGAAACTCTGAAACTTGCTCTTAATCATAGAGTAGCTAAGGCAAATGGAAGAAATGATGAAGTCAAAGAGCTGAAGAGAACATTTCAAAGGCCAGCTTCAAAAGACAAAGCCAAATATTATAATTAAATGTCCCAAGACCTAGAGTTAGGAAACCCAAAGGAAAGAATACGCTCAGCATATGTGAAACTAAAAGAATGCAAGAAAAATAAATTAAGCTTCAAGTCGCAATCACGAAAGATTCTGTGGGCAAATTAGTGGATGACACAGAAGGCATCAAGAAAAGATGGAAAGACTAGTCACTCTATCAACAAGAACTAATTGATATTCCACTTTCAGGAGGTAGCATATGAGCAAGAGCCAATGGTGCTGAAGGAAGAAATTCAAGATGCAGTAAATGCATGAGCCAAAAACAGGACTTCATAAAATACCAATTAAGGTGTTTCAACAAGCCAATGAAGCACTCTTCCAGCTGTGCCAAGAAAACTGGAAGACAGTTACTTAGCCAACTGACTGTAAGAGATCCATGTTTGTGCCCATTCCAAAGAGGTGACTCATCCAAATCCTCGAACTGTAGAACAATTTTACTAATAATGCACACAAAATTTTTTGAAGATCATCCAATAACAGTTGTAGCAGTACACTGACAGGGAAACAGTCAGAGAATCTGGCCAGATTCAGAAGAGGATATGGCACAAAGAATTATTGCTGATGCCAGATAGATCTTAGCTCAAAGCAGAGAATACCAGAAAGATGTTTCACTTGTGCTTTATTGACTATGCAAAAGCATTAGACTGTGTGAGCCATAACAAACTATGGTTAACTTTGAGAAAAATGGAAATTCTAAAACACAAGGTTATGCTCATGAAGAACTTGTACATAGATTAAAAAACAGTTGTGCAAACAGAACAAGGGAATACTGGACGATTGACGATCAGGAAAGGTGTATCCTTTCACCACACTTGTTCAATTGTATACTGAGAAAATCAACAGAGAAGCTGGATTATAAGGAGTGTGGCATCAGGATTAGAGGAAGGCTTATTAACCATGCTCGCGTGATATGCAAGTGGAACAACATTGTTTGCTTAAAGTAACAAGGGCTTGAAGCACTTGCTGATGAGGATCAAGGGCTGCGGCCTTGAGTGTGGATTAGAATGCAATGTAAAGAAGACCAAAGTTCTCACAACTAGACCAATAGGCAACATGATAAATGGAGAGAGGGTTTAAGATGTCAAGGATTTTTGCCCT
>NW_022103900.1:39638957-39640973 GCF_000313985.2 Echinops telfairi
GGCAGTGTTTAGCTCTGTTATGCACGGCGTTGCTATGGGTCTGAACTTGACACCCACAGCAAACAACGTGATCCTGAAAATGTTTAACTGGTTGATGTTTGTTGGGAATGGTTATAGGTTTAAAAAATGTGGCTCCTTCACCTCGAGTATACACTGCAATTGGTGAGTTTGAATCACTGACCTATCTGGCAGTTAGCAGCTCAATCTGTAACCCACTGTTCCACCAGGACTCTTCGCCTCAAATATGAAGCCAAAGTCACTTAATACTAACCACCAACAGACCTTCAGTTACTGAAGATCATTCAACTGAGGAATAACCTCCGCACTGCAAGTCCTGTAGCAAATTGTTTACAGTCGGTTCATTTTTGCAGGATCTAAGAGAGTTCATCACTTTTTCCACTTCAAAAGGTTTTCTCTGGAACCCCATTACTATTGTATCCATTCTCACTTATAGCCATCCCATCGAACAGTGTAGAACGAACACACAGGGCTTTCAAGCTTGAAATCTTTAGGAACCTGACTGCCATGTCTTTCCACAGAGCAATTGTGGGTTCAAACGGCCAATTCTTCTTTTAGCAGTCCACCGTAAGCACGCATTCTTGAATCTTCATTTAACTGTCTAGTAAGCAAATGTTATGTATACTTGCTGTATGCTCTCCAGTCACATCAGATCCTGCAATGTTCTTAAAACAATATTTATCTTTCTATAATGTTTCATACACTGTGATCTTTTTGTAATGCCTTTAAATACCTATGAGTAAGTGATTTATAATGTGAAATTAGAAAATTTCTGAACTTAAACATGCAAATGTGTATTTCTGTACTGTTTTTGAACTGTAAATTATTAGAAAGTTCTAACCCTGAAAAAAAGGTAAGAGAAGTATCTGAAATGCACCATAAATACCTTTCTTAAAATTGGGCTGTACACCTGCACTCTGTGATCGTGGAGTGTGACATTAATCAAATCTCTATAAATTCACAAAACATAAACACACACTAAACAAATCCCATAATTTTTAATTAGCCAACTTTATCTTGATTATTAATCAACTTGGTAAGTCAAAAGTATTACTGTGTTTTTTGTTGTTGTTGCCCAATTTCTAGCTCATGTCCCTGATCTCAAACAACAGGTAGGCTAGATAATACATCAAAGATGGTATCCTACCCTTTCGCCATTGCCACCACCTACCCTGTGAGCTCCGTGCCTGGAGCTCACCCACATGGGTACACAGCCCTTCACAGGCTGCTTCCTGCTCGGTCCTGGCTGCTGAGGTCTCCCTTTTCCTTCCCATGGTTTCTAGCCTTTTAAAATCTGGCTTCCTTTTGGCCTTTTTCTTTTATTTCCCCTTCCTTTCTTTTCTACTGTCTCTCCTCTAAGTCAGTGGCTCTCAACCTATGGGTCGCGACCCCTTTGGTGGTTGAACGACCCTTTTACAGGGGTCACCCCCAATTCCTAACAGTAGCAAAATGACAGTGATGAAGTAGCAATGAAAATAATTTTATGGTTGGGAGGTCACCAGCACATGAGGAACTGTATGAAAGGGTCACACAGCATTATGAAGGCTGAGAACCACTGCTCTAAATGTTTTTTCTATTTCTTTTTTTTTTTTTTGCTTTTCATTCCCCTCTCCCTGGTTTTGCTTATTGACTTTTGTTCTTTTTCTTTCTCTACCTTTAACTTTTTCTACTAATTACTTATCCTACCTGTTGTTTGCTTCCTTTCTCGCTTGTTTTTCAATCTTAGTTTTTAAAAATTATTTTCATTTTTGGCTGTTGCTTTTGTTTTTCTTGCTGTATTTATTCCTAGGCAATACTAGGAAGTGTTACATGAGAAAAATAATGTAATTGTATTATATAGCTATTTTTGTTGAGAAAATATAGTTAGGTTTAAAATTAGATTTTTAAAATGTTGTAAACATTCACTGCCATTGAACTGATGCTAGTTCATTGTGACCCTATAGTACAGGGTAGAACTGCCCCTGTGAATTCCTGAAATTTTAACTCTTTATGGGAATA
>NW_022103900.1:39642595-39650142 GCF_000313985.2 Echinops telfairi
GTTCATTCTACCAAGGAGAAACTGGTAGTTTTGAACTGCTAACCTTGCAGTTAGCTGCTCAACGTGTAACCACTATACCACACACAAAAAATCCCCTGAAGAATGCCTAAGCATTATATGGAACACCTTCAAGAAAAATAACTCACAGGTGATCAGAATTTGACAAGAGGAAGAAACAACAAACAGCATAGAGAAAACTGTCAAGAGTTATTGGAAGACAACTTTTAAAAGATTATTAAAGATGAGACGATATGCATTCAAGAAGTTGGACAAATAAACAGGATAGACCTGTATTAGGCTAGGTTTTCTAGAGAAACAAAACCATTGACACTTATATCTGTATAAGAAAGAACTTTTTATCAAGACAAATTTATGTGAAAGTGGCTCAGCCCAGTCCAACTCAAGTTCATAGGTCAGATGCTAGCTGAAGGCCCCTCTAGACTCATGTGGCTGCCAGCTGATGAACCAGGAAGCTGAAAATCCACAGGCTGGGGGTACAAAGTCATGTAAATGAATGGTCATAGAAACAAGGCAGGGTTCTGACAGGTCCCAGGCTTGGAAGACCACATGGGTTGCCAGCCCCAGAAGCCAGAATCCAAGAAGGCAGGAAGGAGGAGAGTGGCAAAAAAGAGAGGCTAGTTCTCTATACCATTGCTTATAAATAGGCCACACCCACAAAGAGTAGACATTAGTCTGTGTTCTGATTCAGAGGTTAGAGTCCACCTATATCTGCCAACAGGTACACCAAATCAACATAAAACCTAACCATCACAGTCCACCCCTTGTCAACCTGATACTTGTACACAACTCTTTAACCATATATCATCTCCAAATAAAGACAACAAAAATCACATTTGCAATGAACAGGATACAACTAACATGCACACATCTGAGAATACACCAGCCCACTTACGTCTTACATTCTATAAGTGAACAAAACAAAAATATTTGATGCTTTGAGATAGTAGTTTATTGTGCCAGCCTGGCCGATAAACACAAGTGGGATTAATTGAAAGGCAGAGAGATAAATGGCTCCCAGCCTCATCTTTCTTGTCTCTTGCTCTTTGATTATCGGACCAGTGTGCAGCTGCCTTGCTTGTTTTGTGCCTCAATTTAGAGGCTACACTACCTGTGGGACACCTAGCCTGTGGACTGTGTCACTGTAAGTTGAGGTCCCCTTAAGACCACACGATTGAAATTTACATCTCTGGAGCTCGGGACTGACAGTTGGTGACCTGCCTTGCTATTTGCTTCTGTGCTTATATAGCCTAGCTCTCTCTACAGAGGAAGATCTGGCAGCCCTCAAAACTTGAAGAACTGCTAGTGTTTCACAACTCACGAGAGTTGCACTGAGCCATTTGTACTGTTTTATAATTTAACTGTTCATTTCTTGTATTATATATTTATCTATCTGTATATAATTTAACAGTTCATTTCTTGTGTTATATATCTAACTATCTTTATAAATAAATATATAAAATTATCAGCAATCTGGTTTTATCTCTCTAGAGAACCCTGTCTAACGCATGCCCCCAAATTGAAGTACTGTGAACAATGAACTACACATGATCCTATAATCAGAGAAAACTATTCAGCAGGGATTCTCCTTTGTTCCACTTATTTGAGATTAAAGTTACCCATAAAAGTTTATAAACCAGCCACTTCAGGCCTTTATCTTCCATTTTAGATACCCAATTGCTATACTGCCCATTCCTATCAAACCACTGCTCTGAGAAGACAAGCATATTCTTTGATGTGTAGAATCATCATTCCAGTTGGAACTTTAATAATCTGTATCCAAGAGCAAAGTACAGTCTTAAACAGACCATCCATCAAAGCTACAGCCATGTAAACCATCTCACAGGGTCAACATCTTTCTCTTATAAATATCCCACACCTCCAAGTGATATCATTAGGCTATGACCTGATTGAGAGGTTGGACTCCACCCATATCTTTCCATAGGTACACCAAGTTGACACAAAACCTAACCACCATAGACTCCAAAAGAAAACCACCACAGCCTATCTTAATCAAACTTTACAAAACCAAACACAAAGAAAGAGTCCTGGGAGCAGCTCTGGAAAAACGGAGTTACCTACAAAGGAGAGTCAATAAGACTAACTCTATATAATGATGGGCACAGGGGAATAGTAAGGGACCTAAAATTGATGGCGAGGAGGGTGTAGATTTTCTGGATGTGTATGATCAATAAAACTGTACCTGAGAGGAATTACAGAGAGGTGACTGATGGGTAAATACATGGGCTCTACTTAACTCTTAACTCAGTACAAGAATAGTTTGTTCTAATAATGCATCACTGTATGATACTCACCTTCCTGACATGATCACTGAAAACAAAGCGGGTACATAAGCAAATGTGAAGAAAGCTGATGGTGCCTGGGGTCCGGCTATTAAAAGATATAATGTCTGGGGTCTTAAAGGCTTGTAGTTAAACAAGTGACCATGTGGCAAAGAAGCAAGAAAACCCATATGGAAGAAGCATACCAGCCTATGTGAAAATGAGGTGTCAATGAGAAAAGGTATCCAGAATTCAAAAGCAAGCAACTAAATCAATGTGAAGGGGTGTGAATGTAGTGGAGACCCAAAGCCTACCTGTAAGATAGTTGGACAGTCCTTCTCAGAAGCACCACATGGAAGGGATGTTAAGTCCAAGGTGTGGTATAGCACTGATGAAACACATAACTACCCTTTAGTTCAATACCTCCCCACTTAGTACTATGTTTTTTATTTGTTTTACCTCATTAATCATGTTAGATCAGCATATGTTCATTTGTATATTTAATCTTGTTAATATATGTGTACATGAAAGCCAAGATACAAAATCCTTCAGAAATAGTAACAGGAGTAACGGTTTCCTGAGGGTGCAGGAAGGAGGGAACAGGGAGCTGATCGCATTGATGACTGTATAACCCCACTCAATGGGCTTGAACAACAAAATTGTGTGTGAATGAATATATTGAATATATAAGATATGGGGGGTGGGGGGAGTTCTGGACGGTAGGGTGGGGGGAGGGGATAAAGGGGAGTGATATCAAGGAGTTCAAGAAGAAAGAAGATGTTTTGAAACCGACTGTGATAACACTTGTACAATACTGCTTGAGGTGATGGAACTATGGAATGATATAGTATCTGTAAGAGCTCCCAATAAAAGGATTAATAACAAATCAAAAACACTAACCTTAATTTCTCAGCAAAAACTATGTATATAAAAAGGCAATCAGATGATATATATAAAACTCTCGGGGTATGGGTGGGTGGAGAAATTGCCAACCAAAATTCTGCAAATGTATCTCATAAGTATAAAAGTAAAATTAGGGTATTCCCAGTTAAACAGAAATTAAATGAATTTATAAAAACCACAAAAAATTTACAAGAAATATTAGGGAGAGTCTGTGGACAGAAAATTAACATTCAGAAGTCAACATATAGTACTACCCAAAGTAAAACAAAGTTACAAGTTTGAAAGTGGAAAACCACAGATATCAATTTGTAATGAAGATAATTAAAAAATAGAAGTATAGTTCTATAAATCTCAAATGGAGATGAAGTCAAGTAATCAAAACAGAATAGATTAAACTTGGAAAGAAATGAAAGAATTACAGGTAACCTCAAAGAAAATGAATAAGCCTTATCAAAATAAAAAGAAGAAAATCATAAAGATAAGTAAACACTGAAACAACAGCAATGAAGAAAATGACAAGAAAACCTGCAAACAAAATGAATTCAGCACTGAAAATTGTGTAGTAAAGAAACCAGCAGTACCCTACACACACACACACACACACACACACACACACACAGCAAAATGAGTAATTTATACCTATTACAACCCTGAATGTAGATGGATTAAATACACAAATCAAGAAACAGAGAATTCCACAACAGAAAACAGCCCAGCAATATGCTAATTACAGGAGATTGACATTAGACATGAATACAAAATTAACCTAAAAAAATTCAACGTAATGGCAATGAAAAAAAGCCAAATAACAGCATTAATTTCTGATAAAATAGACTTTTAGGCAAAATCCAGCATAAGAGATAAGGTAGGGCATGCCATAAGGATTAAAGGGTCAAGTAAACAAGAAGATATACCCCTTATAAATATCTATGCACCCAAGTAAGAGACTTAAAACACATTAATCAAACTCTGACAGAATTGAAGGGAGAAAAGGACAACTCTACAATAACAGTGGCAGACTTACACTATGTTCAATGAAGGATAGAACAACTAGAAAACTCAATAAAGTTATGGAGAATTAAACAACACAGTTAACTAGCTTATCTTCATAAACATATACAAAATATTCCAGCCAACAGTAGCACAATATACATTTTTCCGGCTCACATGTACAATTCTCTAGAATAGACCATATGTTGTCTCAAGAAAACCTTAGTAAGTAAAAATTTTAGAGATATTACGAAGTATCTTCTCAGGTTACAATGCTAAAATTAGAAATCAACAACCAGATGATCAAGCACAAAATTAAATACATAGAAATGAAATAATATTCTGCTTAAAAACGATTGGGTAATTAAAAAAAACTACCACTGGGTAATTCACAAAACAAATATATATAAAAAATCCTTGAATTTTTGAATATAAAATTGGTGTTCTAAAATGTAAAACCCTGTCTAATTCACAATAAAAAATTGCTTTAAGAATTCTTTGACTAACTAAAAAAACAATGAGGCTGAATATGCCAACAGTCCTCAGAGGGCAATTCACAGCAATAAACGCACACCTCAAAATAGAACAAAGAACCCAAATCAGAATCTTAATCTAATATCTCCAACAATTGGAAAATAAACAGTAAAATTAGCCTAGTTGGAAAATAAACAGCTAATTTAGCCTAGTTGGAAAATAAACAGCAAATTTAGCCTAGTTGGAAAATAAACAGCAAAAGGCCATCAGGAAAAATACTGATGATTAGAACAGAAAGAAATGAAATAGAAAACTGAAAAAACAATAGAAAGAATAAAAAAGACAAGAAGGTGGCTCTTTGAAAAGATTAATACAATTGACACACCACTGGGAAATCTAACAAAGAAAAAGAAGCAGCAGATGCAAATAATATGAACAAGAAATGAAACAGGTGACACACAACAGAACCACCTGGTATAAAAAGGGTAACAATACTTTTAAGAACTGTGCTGAGTTACAGGGAAAGGTTCAAATGCATTTTGATTCAGCCTCCACTGAATTCTTTCTGACCATTAACTTGTAAAGTGAACAGCTTTACCTTCAGTGAGGCGTGTGTTTAAAAGTGTTGGAAAGAGGGAACCGATTACAAGGAACTATATGTGACCTCCTCCCTGGGGGACGAACAACAGAAAGTGGGTAAAGGGAGACGTCGGACAGGGCAAGATATGACAAAATAATAATTTATAAATTATCAAGGGTTCATGAGGGAGGGGGCAGTGGGGAGGAGGGGAAAAATGAGGACCTAATTCCAGGGACTTAAGTGGAGAGGAAATGTTTTGAGAATGATGAGGGCAATGAATGTACAAATGTGCTTTACACAATTGATGTATGTATGGATTGTGATTAAGAGTTGTATGAGCCCCTAATAAAACGATTTAAAAAAAAGTGTACTACTACTGTTTTCTTATCCAGTGGGCAGTCTTTCTCCTAAGGCTTTCAACCTAGGAAAATTCAACATAATTAAAAATGAAATGGAATGCATACAGATCAATACCCTCGGCATTAATGCTAACTGAAATGGGACTGATTATTGAATCAGGCAGTAACATGCTTACTATGTGGGGAATGACACATTCAAGAGGGATAACATTTCATCCATTGTCAAAAAGAACATTTGAAGTTTTATCAGTCTTTCCTTTAGATAGGAAGAGACTGGCCAGTCGTTACACCAGTACTGCCTGTGATAGGATAATATCCATGCACCTAACAAAGAAGTCCAATCAATATGAATATGATTCACATTGAAGCATCAAACACTAAAAGTAGTGAAGAAGAATGGAATTGAAGTCATCTTCAGCTCTTAATTTATTTTTGACCTTGTTTTATTTGGAACAAAGGCTTTTTTTTTTTGCAAAGGAAAAAACACACATGCATATATCATTAGGGTCTAAAACTAAAATACATGAAAAAAAACAAAGGAAAAGAGTCACTGTATCAAAAGAATTGGCTGACATTTAACCATGTCAAGAAGTAGCATGTGACCATGACCAAGAACTGACAGTATTGAAAGAAGTTCAAGTTGCATCAGCAAAAAACAATACTCCAGGAATTGATGAGATACCAATAAAAATGTTTCAACACGATGATAAAACACTGGAAGCATTTACTCATCTATGCCAAGAAATCTGGAGGATAAGTACCTGGGTGACTAATTGTGAGATCCATATTTGTGCCCATTCCAGAGAAAGGTGATCCAATAGATTGCCAGAATTATCAAAAACATCATTAATGTTACATGCAAGTAAACTATTGCTGCAGATAATTAAAAAAATGGGTTGCAGTAGTACATTGACTTGGAGTTGCCAGAAATTCAAGCTGGATTCAGTACAGGACGTGGCATGAAGGCAGAGAATACCTGAAAGATGTTTGTATTTCATTGTTTATGTAAAGGCTTTAGACTATATGAATCATCACAAACTGTGGATAACATTAAGAATGAGAATTCCAGACCACTTCCTTGTTACCATGAGGAACCTACCTGTACATGGACCAAGGGGAACTTATACATGGATGAGAGAACAGAACAAGGGAATGATGTGTGGTTTAAAATCAGGAAAGGTATGCAGCAGGGTTGTGTCCTTTTGCTAAATTTATTACATTTGTATGCTGAACAAATATGAGAAACTGGCGTATATGAAGAAGATGGTGTCAGGACTGGAGGCAGGCTTATTAATAACCTTCAATATGCAAATGAGACTGTTGCTTGCTAAAAGTAAGAAAGACTTGAAGCACTTGTTGATAAAGATCAAGGACTGTACGGTTGGTGCGAGATGTGAAAATAATAATTTATAATCTATCAAGGTGTCATAAGGGGGAAAGGGGTTGATACCAAGGGCCCAATAGAAAGTCATTGTCCCCAGAAGAGTTTATTTCAGAGGACAGCACTGAATCTGCAGCTCAGAGAGAGGGACATGTCTGATCAGAGTACATGGGAGCAAATGAAAGGGATGGAAGAGAGAGTAGAGCACATCCAGGCCCACCAAGCCTTGAGGACAATATTCCCACTCAGAGCAGCCAATCCACAGAGAAGACCATATGGCCAGCCCCACTATGAAACACAACATCCCTCTCTGACCCATAGCCCTACAGGGGACAACAATGGAGACACAGTTGTGGGAATTCCACCTGATCTGATCGCACCACACCGAAGCAAAACACTAAGGGCGTGCAACAGAACAGCAAGGGGAACAGAGCAATGAAGTCCCCAGGTAATACCAAAAATAGACTTTGGGGCCAGAGCTTGGCACCCCATCAGACTCGACTGGAAAACACTCTCTAAAAGCCAATAAACATTCCTTGAACTAACTACAAGCCTTTATT
>NW_022103900.1:39651804-39662554 GCF_000313985.2 Echinops telfairi
AAAAAAGTCATTGTCTAGAAAAGAATGATGGCAACATATGTACAAATATGTCTGATACAACTGATGTATGGATTGTAAGGAGTTGTAAGAGCCCCCAATAAAATGATAAAAAATTAAAAAAATAAAGGAGTCCCTGACTGCTAAAAAAAAGTCCAAGGGCTGCGGCCTTCCGTAGTGAAAATCCTCACAACTGGACCAATAAACAACATCATGGCTAAACAGATGAAGCTATCAAGGAAGGATTTCATTTTGCTTGAATCTTCAATCAATCTACAATGTATTGCACTGGGCAAACCTGCTACAGAACACTTCTTTACAGTGTGGAAGGAGGAGGATATAACCTTGCTAAGACGAAGATGGGTCTTACCATGGTATTTTCAATACTCCCATATGCATGTGAAATTGGACAATAGATAAGGAAGACCAAAGAAGAATTGATGCATTTCAGTTATGTTGTTGTTGAAGAATAATGGAAGTTCCATGAACTACCAAAAGACCACACAAATCTGTCGTGGAAGAAGTCCAGCCAGAATGTTCACTAGAAGTGAGGATGGCAGGACTTTTCACGTACTTTGGACACATTCTCAGGAGAAACCAGTTCCTGGAAAAGGACATCATACATAGATAGTAAAGTACCATATATATCCATGTATAAGCCGAGTTTTTCAGCACATTTTCAATGAAGTTTCTGTAGTAAAATTAAGTGCTTGGGCTGATATTCAGGTCGGCTTATACTCGAGTATATATGGTACATGAGCGAAAAGAGGAAGACTTAGATGCGATGAACTGATATAGTGGCTACAACAATTGGTTCCAATATTATTGTGAGGATGGAGCAGGACCAGAGAGTGTTTCACTCTGTTGTACATAGGTCACTATGATTTGGATCCAGGTGGAAGGCACCTAACTACAACAATTTCTGATTGGGTAAGCAGGGTGTCAGCTAAAGACAAGTCAGACCATGTTGGGTGGGGCATTACAGAATTACAGACTTAACTTTACCCTGGTAAGATTAGGTGGTTTAGTTTCAAGGATTTTATAGCAGTCTGTGCTTAGTACCGTAGAAAGTGATAGGCTTTGAACCTACTGTGTCCAAGAACAGACCTGGATAAAGCAATCACAGTGAAATAAATATCAGCTTTATTAACACTCAAAGTGCCATTCAGTTATATCCATTCCATGGTCCAGAAGGTTACTTAAAGTAAGCCTTTGCACCACAATCTTTAAAAAATAAACTAGCATGTAAGAAAAAGCAATGTTCATTGTGCTAATTATTGCAGGCTTTCATGCACAATAAATCTAAACAAAGATGTATGACAACAATATACAAATTTCCATATAAACAAAATAATTGATCACTAATAAAATATAAACATGGGTTCTTTTACATTAGATTAACAAAGCTATTTATCAGCAAGGAAAAAAATACATAGAAATTAAAAACTTAAACATTTTATACATTTTTACACATTACAATTTTGAATGAACACAAAGCCAAAATGCGCATGAAATGTGGCATAAGCCACACCATATCTGGCTTCTGGTAGGCTTTTCTAATCATACTGGCTCCTTTTAATATAATAAGCTTAGTGACATTCCACAGTACACTTTAGTCCTAACATAAGTAACTTATACATGGCATCACATATTTAAAACAAGGTGGTTCTTTTAAAAGCACAGCAACATCTTTAGATTGGAAATTTAATTTCCAATTCTTTGTCTACCAGTTACTGAAAACACATAGTACACTATCAAGACATAACAATGTATCGTTGGACATGTCTAAACTAATTTGGAGCCAACCAATTACAGGGAATCACAATATGAGAACATATTGCTTTCTAAACTCAGTGTGACCTTGTCCAGCAAGAGTAAAACTAAAGAGCTGCGATACTTTGGGTCAAAATAAAAGAAATATTGAAAAGAAACAGGACAGGCCAACAGCAACTGGAGATACAAAAATCTTGACATCTCTTCAAGGCAATTCAGTTTCTCTATTCTCTAAGAAACCTCAAGCTGTTTAGTGTACAGTGTTTTTGTTAACTGCTTAATGTGCATTTTATTTTGCTAATTTTCATTTCACAGAGCTCTCTTAAGAGAACTTAATGCTGTTCCTTGCAAGAGTGTTTTAATTGAAGTCTAAATACATTTTGTCCAATTATGAAAATACAAATACATTTTGAATGGTTAAAAACAAAATTAAAAAAATATTTTTGATCAGCCAGCTGAAAATATACTCAATATAGTAAATAATCTCTCAGAAAGATTTTATATATTTAATTATTCTAACTAAATAGTACCCTTATAAAACAAGTTCATAAAAATGTAGAAATTAAAGAAAATAAGAAATTACTGGGATATATATATGTACCTACAGAGAGTAAACGACACCTCCACACAAACATCCATTCCCTGATACAGTTATAAGCATACTTCAACTTAGCAATGGATTCTAGAAAATATTATAAAATTAGAAAACAATGTTGAACTCCTGAATTCTTCAACAAAGAGAAACAAATAGAGAAGCATACTCTATAAAAGAAGGCCCATCGACACCACAGGTAACAGTGTAGCTATTGATGACATCTTGAAAGAAGGGAAAAGAGACAGACAGTAGTTCAATGCACGCATTCATGATACTCACACACTCATCAGTAAGTATTGGTAAGAGTAGTAAATCAGTGTACAAATTAAACATTTCCAAAGTTGTGCAAAAAAGTCAACCTTGATATGGAAAAAAACACTTTCATACATAAATTGCCTAGCATTTAACGGAGATTAAAAACATTTACAGAGAGAAATTAATAATTAAGTTTAGAGAATGGCTAAAATTTTAAATGTGTTTCAGGTCAAAGGGTAAATGTACAAATTGATAATCATAGTCTTACAACAATTAAAAATTTATTCTAAAACGTATCCAAGTTTAATTTACAATAATATCTGAATGAAAGGAACTATGTGAAAAGGGATGTCCAACATGAAAAGTTTTAATTTTTTTCTATTTCAAAACATAGCATAGCAAATTTAAAAATCAATAGCAATAGAAAATATGCTATAAACCTTTTGTAAAGATGACATCTTAAAAAACAATTTTTAAAAGTATTCTGAGACATGGTACTTTCAATTGAATAGGATATAATGCAAAGGTTTAACCCATTTTCTTCTCCCCATAAGCTTTTCCAGCTTAAATATTTTCTTAGTTTCTCCATGAGTTCTCTCCTCATTCAAAATGGAAATATTTTTAGAAAAATTAGAATGTCAAGTCCATCTCAGAGTTTAAGTATGTAATAGAGTTTAAGATATTATTTTGCTGCCTCTCTCTCCCTTCACCTTTAAGTAATACTAATACTAAAATTACAAGCTACATATGCCTTTAAAAAATAAACTCTAGAAAAATATAAATAAGTCAACATAAAAGTGCTTTTCAGTATACTCATGAAATGTACTGTTCTCAATTGGCATTATGAGACTCAAACATGTTTTGGGGGACAAATTCTGTATATTGGAGAGGAAATGCTAATGTTCCGATAGTACAAAGCAGACATCCGTCCATAACCTGCTTTTCTTCACAGCTTTCCTACAATGCCCCTGAAGTCAGACACAAGTTCATAAATGTTGACACTAGGAAGAAAGTATGCCACCATCCTGAGGCATCATGTGTGAACGGATTTGTGTGTATGGCCAAGCAATATTTATAAGATTGGCACAGAGACAAGCTCAAGTTCATAAGGTCTACTGGCTAAAGTAAATTTTGCATGTCTCAATGCAAATGCTGAGTACGTGTCCCTTTCCTTGAAGGACAGATTGAGATAGAAATTTCACTAGTGCTTGATTTATAATTTTTATACTAGTCACTTACAGGTGGTAGAAGTAACAGTGCCAATCATTTTGGCTGCGTGTAGAAGGAATATAAAAACTTTGGTTTAAAGTGATTCTGATAATATACATTGTAAATATAAACAAGAAGTATTCAGCTACATAGGAGTAATAGTACTTGCAGTTTTAATGCCTTTTCTGCTATTAACAAAATACCATGACTCTCAATGCAATTACACTATGAAAAAATATGAAATTATGTAAAAAAAGCATGTTGGAAATTATAGCTATGACTCCTCCTTTAACTTTCTAAAGTTCCATTGACAGCTTGTTATCTCTATAGCTCTTAAAGAGGAGTGCAGAGTCCTGGTTGGCCCTGGTACCTCCCACATCTATTGTGGCATACTGTCCAGACCATGGTAGAGGAAAAAACAAAGCTATGACTGTGAAGGTGAGAACCGTGGTTTCACTGTTAACTAAAAGGAATTAAAAGTGAATTTCCTTTTGAATACAATGGTAAGCTAAGGAAGGTTGTTTGATAATGTCTGGAAGAATTTCTATTTCAAAGATTAAGAACTATGTAAAATGAGTTATTTTCCATTGAAATTTTTAATCTATGTTCATTATTATGCACACATATTCATATACAAATTCAGCTTGAATCTATTTTAGCAATCAAGAGTCAAGAGTTTGGCAATTTATAATAGGTACCTTTATTAAACAATTCCTTATACTAGTTACTTGTGGAAATGTGCTGGCTCTCCTATCTGACAATGAACACAAGGATCCATCATCACCAGGACATACACTTTCAAGGTGTTCTTCAAGAACGGAAATGGACAATACTAAATACGCCTACCTTTGCTTCTTTGTTTCCTATCCCTGCCCCCTCCCCACCCACACCCACACTTTTGCTCAAAGGTAAGCTATAGTATTAGTCAAAATATTAGTCAAAAAGTAAGGATAAGGATTCTCCCTTGATGTCTTGCTCATTGTCCTAAATCCTCAACATTTGTAAACCATTTAAACACCTCTTTAGGGTGTTTAATAACCACTATACCTCTACTATAAACATTATAACGGAACTATGATTACAAATAATTAGATTGGTGCCAATGTGATGGAAAAAATCAGATAATCAATCTGAAAAACAATTTGCAATGTCCCTTTTAGTAATAGAGTATCTATTTCTATGTATTGTTTAGTGGAGATCATAGTGTGTCCACCACAGGCAAATGTTACTTTTACTCTCCAAACACATCAAAAGGGGAAGAGGAGGAAGTAGGCATGAAGAAACATTTAAGGGGCATGAAGAAACATTTAAGGGCCAAATACATACTCTATCTCTTGAAACCTATTGATTTGGAAAGTCAAAGTGGAGAAATGGAACTATTACTGATATAAAGTAAAGCTAAGGCATACAGAGAAAAAGGCACTAAAATTTTCAATAACATTTAAGCAATCTTAAAATTCAAATAAATATGACCATTAACATTTGTAACAAAAGTCAAGCTTAATTAAAAAACAAAAACAAGTCTCAAGAAATTGTTCTCATCTTAGCATAAATAGCACTTGCGACAGAGTTCAATTGCTAACAAATGTTCTCGGTGTCTTAATTTAAACTACACACAGTAACACAGAAGTCTTTTTTTCTTCAAAGAAACGTCTGGAAAAGCACTGTGTTATGGAATAAATGCTCCCCCCATCACTTAGAGAGGGGTTCCTGAGAGAAAGACAGTCTGACCTATGGGGATCCCTCCAATTTGAGGAAACTGACTTTAATCAGTTATTAACTTGTTATTAAGAACATTTGTTTCCAATAGCCAATGGTTACCCAAAATTGCTCCTCCCACCCTCATTCTAAAGCATCACTGCTGAACTTTCCGGGTTAAAATATGCCATAAAAATAAATAAATATCTAATTTTCCTTCTGTCCTCTTCAACTGTGACTTCCTTAAGGACAGGTTGATTTGGTACCAAACATATGTAAGTCACACTTATTGAATAAGCAAATGAAAAGAACAATCTATTTCTCTTCAATGAGGGGGTTACTATCCTTGAATGACACCAGGGGATTGCTATAGTGAACTTGTGGTTGCTAGAACCCACATGAAGTCATTGGCATACATTCTGCTGTGGGCCAAAGAGTTCACACGTGGCAAATCTTCTGGCTTTCATGTTCACGCTAGTCTACTTTCTATAAGATACTTATGATTGGTCTTGTTTTCTTCGTGTGACTTCACCTAACTCATAAACCTTTATTTCAGAGTTTATGAAACTAACTAAGAACCAGGCTGAACAGAACAGGAATAGCACAGAGTTACTCTATAGAAATAATTTTGCTTTCTTATGTAGCTCCTATTAGAAATAGGGTAACACTCTCGCAAATGAAAGGCAATTCAATTTTCTCAGAATTAAAATGTTTAGTTCTTCTTGTACAGTTCAGTATGTGCATTAATATTTAAGTCCCTCATATATATTATGAAGGTTGACTGTGTTTCTTAAAACTTTGTAAGATAATAGCCTTTAACCATTTTTAAAGTTAGAAACATGATTGCAAATGAAGACACACTGAAAATTTAAGAGTGTGCATACTTTTAAATATGTTTTAAAGAATTACCAGCCTATCAAAATTTTCATCCATCATTATCATGTTTTCCAACCCTGTAATTCATTCTGCTTCATTTGCAAAACTAGATTTGGTCCAAGACTGAGTTGTGCCACTGGGAATCTCTCAAGGCCTCAGAAGAAAGATGCATCCTGCAAAACACGCATGGCCTGCCAGGGAATGTTCTCCAGCACACAAAGGTGGCCAGTGTGGGAAGCAGAGAATGCTGAAAGGCACAAAACCAACAGTCTGGCCATTTCCAGCCTCAGCAAAGAAACATTACAGTACATATGAATCAAGTGTCCATTCAAAAAACAAAACCAATTTTGTATTCTGAAATAACTCAAATTCCATTTGTTGGCCCACACCATTAATAGGAAAAGAAATATATTTAGCCTCCTTGAAATAAGGCGCTTCCCTGCAAATTTTTATTTGTAATCTACTTTTGGTTTTCCAGATCTTCCACTCTCACCTTCAAGCAGTTATATTCTTGTAGTTTTTATGCATTTTAACTTTTATTGTGATTTTTGATACCACCACAATGTTTGAAAATTTTAAATTCAGACACATTTTACATAATTCTGTAAACTACTAGTCTATTTTAAAATCTTTTTACATGAAGAACATTACTTTACCATGATTAATGTTTCTTTTTATTTCTTATATAGCAAAGGTCTTCTACAGCAATATTAGTTTCTTTTCAGATGCATTCATTTTGTATAGCAGTAAGAGGAAAAAAATAGACTGCAAAATGAAAATAATTTTGCTGTGTATTTCACAGTCTTCCAAGACTTCTCTGCCCAACCAGAAAATAGAGTCAGAGAGAAATCATAACCATGGACAAACATAAAATGACAGAATGGGTTATTAGTATACTACCAGGATCTTGCTTAAGCAGAAGAGATCCTCTTAACTCATGTAAGGAATTATAAAAGGTCCACAAACTTGAAGATTATGTTCTAGCACAAGGTTTGGCTGTTATTTTGCCAACAGGGAAGGGCACTTGTATCTTGTTCTTCTTTGCCAGTTGCTTCCTTTTACTATGAGTGTGAAAGGAAGTTTGACTTTTTATGCTTTGACTTCCTCTCAAACTTCAAAGATTCCTATGGGGAATGTTACCTTGGACCCTGATACAATAAGCCAAGAGCTAACTAACTTTAGAAATAGTATGTTGAAAGAATCTCTAAAAAAACACACCTTTTGGCAGAAATAAAAATACCTGAGTCCTTTATAAGGAGCCTTGGTGGCACAGTGGTTAATCGCTCAGCTGCTGACTGAAAGGTTGGTGGTTCAAACCCACCATCTGCTCCACAGGAGAAAGATGTGGCAGTTGGCGTCTGCAAAGAATACAGCCTTGGAAACCCTAGGGGGAACTCTGGCCTAGTCTGTAGGCTCACTGTGAATCAGAAATGACTAAACAGCAATGGATTTGGTTTTATTTTAAAGTCCCTTATGAAACCCATGAAAGGTATCATATTTAGGGCCCTCAGGAAGACTATTATTTTTTTAGATTTTTAAAAAATAAAATACTTTAATAACTTGCTTTAATACGAAAAAAAAAAAAACCCAGTGCAAGTTGCTAAATTATTGATATCACTCATGTTTTTCCAGAACACAATCCCATGAACGAAAGTAGGACCTTTTCCCAGCTGTCTCTATTTTAGAATCTTGTTCTTAAAGTTCTTGGTGGATACACTATAGCCAGCAGTTTTTGAACCTTCCCATTCATACTTTTTTTGTAAAACATGCTTTTAATTTTTCACAATTAGAAGTTGGTGGTATGGGGAAGGAGATATCGGTGGTTGAATTCAATAGAAGCCCCAGTGGCACAGCGGTCAAAAGCACTTGGAGACTGACCAAACTCCACTTCTGAAAAGACTGGCAACCTTGGAAATCCCATGTTCTATGCTGTCGTATCCAGTCACTATGAGTCAGAACTGAGAAGGTTTGGTTTGAGATTTGAGTTCAGTAGACACACAGTTCAAATTAATTTTGTTTCTAAAATGGAAGAACTACTGATTTGGATACAATAGACAGGTTTGGTAGTTAATGGATTGCTATTTACTACTTGTTGAGATCCCTCATCCTTGGCTTACAGTAATGGTAGTGAAAGACTCACTTTTTAATTACACCCTTTCTCTTTGCAATTTACTTTTTGCTGAGAACCTCCTCACTAGATGGTTATTTTCAGCTTATAAATGGAACTGGTCTTTACATCAGGGTTCCTCAACTTCTAAATTACTGACATTCGGGGCAGGACAGTTTGTTCTTGGGCCTGTTGTTGTGTAATATACAATGTTTAAAAGGATTTCTGACCTCTACCCACAAGATGCCAACAGCAACACCCCAGTTATGGCAACAAAAAATGACTCCAGGCATGGCCAAATGGATAGAAAAATTACCCCCCTTCTCCTCTCACTGAAGCCATCATTTTGCTGGTTTTTGAGGTCCTTCATTATTTTATATTCCCAAGCACAAGGGCACTATTTCCTGACACTAGCTTTAGAAAGTGGATTCTCTGGGAAGAACTCTTATGTCTTAAAGAATATTTATTATCTGTGAGGAATTAAGAGCCAGAAGTAGGAAAATAGTACACATGATTTCATTGGTTTCTTTCCCTTGATTTTGAAACTTTTCCCTGTAAATAAAGAACATGATTTAAAACCTACAAAACTTGTCATTTTTTTCATTACTTCTATTAACTGGCAGTGCATTCCCTTCTACTTCTCACATTATTTAATGAGCGCAGTGTCCTTTTATACCGTATTCTGTGGACGTCCCATGAAACAGCTTCAAAATAAAATAGCATCCTTTTGTTGTTGTTGTTAAGCAAATAACCATTCCTTAAGGTTTATAAATTCCAGTAACATGGATCTAGTATAGTATATTTGCTTATTATTACTAGTTATGATTAATAACTAAGCATACCTCTTAGAGATTCATAGTATCTATTAAGATTCCTACTAAGCAAAAGGCTTGGTAGACAGAGGCTAGAATATAAGGAAAATAGATATGAGACGAGGCTAGGATTTAAGGAAAATATTCTTTGAGTACCTATCCTAAACACAAGTTCAGGACTCCACCCCGAAAATGGGGATCTATTTTAAATATTAACACTAAAAGCTACAAATTATATAGAACTTTCTTTTCCTTGTTTTTCCATTTCTCCCCATCACCACAAATATGTCAGTGACATAAGACTCTAAAATCGTTAGGCATTACAAATTATTTGTTTTCATAAGAAAGAGTGAATATGTACTAAAGTGCTTTATCTTTCTGAACCACATCAGTACATTATAAAAAACAAAAAACAAAAACCGAAAGTTTCAAGTTCTTGTAAGGGAACAAAAAGATTATAAAAAATTTAGGCTACTGCTATTATTAAAGAAATTTAACCAAGAATCAAGAGAAATATGTTCCCTCTTGTCTTTTTCCTTTTTGTTCACATCTCTCTTTTTTATAAAATAGAAAAGTGCAATCAGAGAGGTGACTGAAACATGGTAGCAGGGTAGAGGCAGAGGAAATGCTACTGGCTGCTAATGATAATGTACAAACATGTGTCTCAAGAGTTCATCAGCCGAGGGTCTCAGTTTGGCCTCCACAAAAATCCGTTTGAGGAAATCCCGGGTATAGTCTGAAACCTGGGGTGGCAGCTTTGGGTTTGTTGGCTGGGTAGCAATTTTAAAGATGGCAGCCATTGCTTCAAATTCAGCCCAAGGAGGCTTTTCAGTTAGCATTTCTACCACAGTGCAGCCCACACTCCTGAAAAGAAAGGAAATACATTACACAAATAGTAACAAAATGAGAAATGAGAGCGAGATGCCTCTAAACATATAATTACTATATATATTAGTATGTAAGCCGAGTTTTTCAGCATATTTTTAATGTCGTTTTTGTGGTAAAATTAGGTGCCTCGGATGATATTCGGGTTGGCTTATAATCAAGTATAGATGGTAAATACAATTTGATTTCAAGTCCAACAACTTACTGAAAGTTGCAGTTATATAAAAAAGTTTTAAAAAAAGAAAAGTTTTAATTTAAATATAAAAAGTAAACAATGATTAAATGACTATTATCTAACTGAAATAGTTAGGAAAATAATATAACATACTTTAGTTTTCTAAAATTCTCTTAGCTGACATTAGATATAATTTTTGTCTTTATCACACTAAGAATACAAGCATTAGAAATTCTTTGTTGCTTTTAGGTTGCCTAAAATGAACATCTAATTTTTTTTTTTTTTCAGGAAGAGATGAGCCAGTCAGGGTGCAGTATAGCACCGACAAAACATACAACTTTCCTCTAGTTCTTTAATGCTTCCTCCCC
>NW_022103900.1:39665172-39678801 GCF_000313985.2 Echinops telfairi
TGAAACATCTTTAACTTAATAATACAATAATAATGTTTTGGTGTGAAGGGCAAAATAGAGCCCATTTGTTATTATGAAACGTTGTCCAAACAAACAAAAAACCCAGCCATTGCTATCAAGGCAATTCTGACTTATACGAACCCTACCATTTCCAAGGCTGTACGTATTTATGGGAACAGAGATCATGGTCTTTCTCCTGTAGGGTGGCTGGCAGGTTTGACCTAGTGACCTTGTTGTTAGCAGTCTAACGGTTACCTACAACACCACCAGGGTTTCCTATGAACCATCGCAAACACCTCAAACTTTCATAGAATAGACTTTACAGTGTTTGATACCTAACTACAGGTTGTATGTAAGTTTAAGTTTATAGCCCCGAGCTGCCTGTATAAATCCATACATACATATTTTGGTTATTGTAACAAAATTATATATAAATAGCATTTACCAAAACATCCATTTGGGGTATAAAACTCAGTGGAACCAGATACCTTGGTCAAGCTATGCATCCTTCATCCACTTTCAGTGCTATCTTTCCCATCACAATAAATAAAAATGACAACTATCTAGAGAATGATTTCCTTCCCACCCCACCCCTACAATCTGACAGTGAGCATTGTTCTTCATATTTGTAAGCTAGTCTTGTCACTTTATAAAAGTGAGATCAGATAATATTTGTCTTTTTTGATTTGACTTACTTCATTGGGCATACCTGGGTGTATTCTAGTCTCATTCAAGATCCAATCATTTGGGAGCTTATCTTCTTTTAAGATCTATAACCTTGAAACCCTCTGGTGCAGTTCCATTTTGTCCTATAGATTCATTATGAGTTGGAACCAACTCGATGATAACTCACTCAAAACCTCACTAAGAAGTGTTTGTATATACTTCTCCTCAGCTACCAGTCAAGTGTCTCACCCACACAGTCCCTTGGTCTTTGCCTCCATGGGCCAGGAAGCCGAGCCTACTGTTGCTCTGCCTCATAGTCCCTTAGTCTGAGGTCAGATGAGGAGGTATCTCAAAGTCTCAGCAGTGCTTCTAAAAGTGGTGGTGCCACAGCCTCTGGTGAATCTGGTCTTGGCAGCCTTCACCAATTCAGACAGAGAGCTTGGATGTGTTCTTTCAAAGTCCTGGGCTTTATCTGTGTGTTCCATATGGCTCTAATATACTTTGATGGAGATTTGGTTTTTGTCTTTTAGTTCCCTTATCCCCCCAAAAAACAAAGCTTGGTATCTGAAGTCACACCCCTTAAAGAAGTCTTAAGGATTCCCCCAAGGAAACAACGTGTGTGACCTGATTCACATCCTTTACTATGGTCAGGACTTAACCCCACTTTAAATCTGAAACTGAGAACTCTTTCAAAAATAGATCATAGTCATGTGCATAAAGTCCAGAATTATAACACATCACTTAAGGAACTCTGGCTAGAAGTGCCATTTATCGACTACATCACAGATGGATGGATTTACTTCTAGGTTCTTAATTTCCTTCTCCGGTCTATCACTGTGCCTATGAGTGAACTAGTTTAATATGTTAATATAAAGTTGTTTAATATAAAGTTAATATAGTAGGTGTGACAGTTAAGGAAGGTTTTATGTCAACTTGGCTTGGCCAGATCAGTGTTTTGGCAGTTAAGACATAGTAATTTCCCATGATGAGATCTGCTCAAGGTTGGGGCCTCCTTTCAATATAAGTAGATATTATAGAATAACTTGCTTGCTTTTTGACTGGGTCTGGATCTTGCATTTAGCCTGTCACTGCATGTTTCTTTGGACTTGAGCCAATGGCCTGCCATGCTGCCTGCTGATCCTGGGGGTGGTCAATGGCCTTCAAACCTTGAATTCATTCACTTTTGCCAATCTTGGGCTCATCAGTCTTACAGCTATGCCAGTCATAAGACTAATGCCTAATGTCTGACCCATGCATTTGGCAATTGCTTGCTTCTACAACTGTGTGAGCCACTTTCTTGATATAAACCTTTCTCTACATACACATAGGAACCCTGGTGGTGAAAGGGTTAGGTGTTGGGCTACTCCTGTAAAGAAAGGGTTCAGTCTCAGAAACATATACAGGCAGTTCACCCTGTCCTACAGGGTTGCTTTGGGTCAAAATTGACTCAATGCCCATGAGACTTGATGGCAGTGTGTAAATTTCATTAGCTTTGCTTTTCCAGAGAACTCAGTCTAAAATAGGTTTTCAGATTGGTAATGTGAGGCCTCCTATTTAATCATTCTTCTTTAACATTGCTTCGCCTATTTGGGTCCTCTTTCTATACCATATAAAACTAATGATTAGTTTTTTTATTTCAGTAAATACTGTTGAAATTTTTATTAGGATTGCATGGTATCTATAGATTGCTTTTGATATTATTGACTTTTTCATAATATTAAATCTTAGAATCCATGAGCACAAAATATCCCTCCATTTATGTAAGCCCCTTTTAATCCCCTCTTAGTAGTGCTTATAGTTTTCATTGTATAAGCCTTTTAAATCCTTGGTTTTTTAATCTTTTTTAGGTGTTAATGTAAATTTTTTCCTTTCCTAGTTGCTTTATTAATTTAGAAGCTACTCTAAATTATATTTGACTTCTTGATTTCCTTTCCAAATCTCTCGTCAATGTAAAGAATCCAACCTTTTTTGTGTGCATGCAGCTTTCTAGTGGAATCTTTGGGATTTTCTATGTATAGAATCATGTCATCTGTAAATAGAGTGGTGGCGTAGTGGTCACTAGTTGGGCTGCTAACCACAAGGTCCGAAGTTCGAAACTACCAGCTTCTCTGCCGGAGAAGGTTGAGACTTTCTACTCCTCTGAAGTTACAGTCTCGGAAATTCACAGGGTAGTTTTACCCTGGCCTCGCGGGTTGCTAGGAGTTGGCGCTGACTTGATGGCGGTGAGTTTGAGCTTACAGTTTGAGTCAAAGAGCTTGATGGTGCATTACAAGGTTGATAACTGAAAAACTGGTGGTTCACCTGAGTAGCCACTCTGTGGGAGGGTAAGGCAGTCTGCCCTCATAAAAATACATAGTCTTGGGGGAGTTAGGGAGTAGTTCTATTCTTTCCCATGCAGTTGTTCTCTTTACTATCTCCCTCACAGCCATCAGGTCAATGATGACTCACAGAGACTCCCTGTTCCTGCTTACAGGAATGGAAAGCAGTCTCTCTCTCAGAGTCACTGGTGGCTTTAACTGCTTTGTTATCTAGTACCACTATAACAGAAATAACACAAATGCACTGCTTTAACAAACAGAAATTTATTCTTTCCCAGAGTAGGAAACTCAAAGTTTCAATTCAGATTGCTGGCCTAAGGGAATTGTTTTTCCTTTTGTTGGCTCTGGGAAAAGGTCCTTGTCTCCAGACAGCATTTCTATGTGTGGTAATACTTTCTCCTATAAGAATTAATACCAGACTCGTTCTCTAAGGAGTTGGAAATTGAATATGTCCCGAATGTTCAACTCTTTCAAGATGCTACTCTGCTTCATGTTGCCCTGTATTCCTCCTTTGAGAATATTCCCTCATGTCCCTGGGATCCGCAATGTGCTGTTTAAAAAAAATTTTTTTTGATTGTATGAACCTCCGTCATGGAGCTATCCATTCATGGGGATGTCAATATCAAGACTGGTCTAGTGGAACATCGGTCAAGTCACTGAGAAGACAGAACTATTTCCTTGTGGTACGTTAGAGGTAGAAGTATTAATGGAATGGTGTATTTCTCAATGATCTCATTTATTTCATTGACACAAACAACTATGCACTTTAAATAAAACTATCTCATGACTTACCTTTGATATCTCTATGAACGATCATGTTACTGTGCAAATAATAGACACCCTCGAGAATCTGCCGGGTATATCTCCTGGTCACATTCTCAGTCAGAGCTCCATATGCCTTTAGTTGGTCCTTAATGGAACCCTAAGATAAAAAGAAAAACAAAGCTATAGTATGATTTAAAATGAAAACCATTTTCCAATATTAAGTTTTAATAGTGTCCTAGTTCAGGGCTATGAGGACAAAATTATAGGAAGAAGGTGTTCTTACTCCATTTTTAAGTGTTTTATTAATATGTTCATTGAGAGTGGATAAAATCAGAACATGTATAAGATTTTTAAGTTTTTCTCTTAACACACTCACCAGTTCAAATCAATGGAAAAGATTAATTAGAATTGCTCGTTTTTAATTTTCTTTTGAATAGCCAGGTTATGGCAGTATCTCAGAAAATGCTGAGTCAGCCTGAGATAAAGCATAGGAATTTTAATTTTTGAAAAACTTTGCCTAGTGATTCTAACACATAAATTTGAAAATTAAACTTTGAAAAATGAAAATGAAATGCTTCCTGTGGGATCAAATAATTTGAACAGGAAAATATATCCAAATCTTTTTACTGTCAGAAATCGGTAACAGCTATCTTGCTTTGATTTGGGGTTTTTCTTACTTATAAAACCAAAAATTTCACTTTAAAGAAATCCTTCAACAAAATTAACTCACGAACAGCATTTCTTTCACTCAAGCTGAAAATCCTGTCTTTCTTTTAGAACCAGATCTAATAAATCTGAATTTCTAAATATACAGCTGGGTAAAGGGGCAGAGACTATCCCGTGACCTCAATCGAAGGGGAAGAGTCGGGTTCAACAAATCCTGAAGATTAAACAATGATTAGTCGATGGTTAAGCACTCGACCACAAACTCACTCTGCTGGTACAAGGGTTAAGCACTCGATTACTAACTGAAAGGTGGGCAGTTCAAGTCTACCAGCCAATATATAAGAGAATGGTTTAGCAATCTGCTTCCATAAAGATTATAGTTTTAGAAACTGCAGCCCAAATTACTTTACTTCATGCAGTTGGCCTAAGATGCTTTAATTCGGTCTCTATGAACTTTCAGTAGCTTGCTACATTGCTCAGAAGCAAACAAATTGGATGCAGATGTCACTTGGAAGGTACAGAGAACTCTGAGAATCTGCTCTTATTTAGTCTAACTGCTAGTGATCAAAGTGCTAAGTCCTGCTACATGACTAGTCAAAAGACATCCTGAGGCTGTCCTATGACTTAAAGAACCTTCTGGTTCTGTTTACTTGCTCATGGTCAATAACTGTTTCCCCTGGGTATCCTGAAAACTGAAATGATGTCAAACATCTGTATGTGACACCCCACACCACCTCCATGATATAAATTCCAAAGTAAAAAGTATATATTCTCTATGTATTTTGCCCTTGATCTTAGCCAAAAGGCTGAGAAGTGATTTTTCTCTATATATTTTTATTTTAAACAGGGCACCATCAAAATACCTGTTTTGTTGTTGGCCTCCGTACTGTTGGTGGCACCTTCTAAAAAAAAAAAACACAAAACCCCTCTCCTTTCCTCTAACGTGGGAGTTAGTGAATTGGCTCTGGCCCTCCAGGGTACAGATCCTTATTAATAGTAAAAGAAGCCGTCTGGAGCAGTTAGGTCTACTCTGTCCCATAGGGGTTCTATGAGTTGAAATGGACTTGATGGCAATCTCTGCTGTGTAAACCCCATCCTATCTACTGTGTACGGTGTATTAGAGCTAAGAGTCCAAAGCGCCTGGTTTGTAGAAGGCTATAATCTACAGTGGGCGCTCTAGCTCCATCTCAATTCTTAGCATACGTTCACACGTACTTTGAATTCTTTATGACCACTGAAATACTGATATGGCTATGTTTAGACAGGTCAGGCAAACCTAGGAAGGGGGAGGGACAGTTTGTACTCCAGAGAAGCGTGGTGGAAAGATTCTAATTCCTGGTTTCACTCAGGGAGGGACAATTGCCCCCAGGCTTGCAGGAGAACTTGGGGACTTGTCTGGGTACGTCCTTAATAATGTAATGAAAAGTTGGGGGTCCTGATAACTAATTCAGGACCATATAGTCATGAGTCATATTCTGATCACATAGCCAGATAATCAAAGCTCCAGAACCAATACGACAAGCCTTTTTATAACATATAATTGTATACACATTCCAGTCATGGTCCCATCCCTCTCTCATTTGGGGCCTGCTGTCAGTAAGAGTTGTGACGGTTTCCTTTGTTTTCTATCAACTATAACAAGCCCCATGACCAGGAGTCAGCTGAATTCATTTGGCCTCCGTAACGTGTACCTGCTGATGGCTTCCCTTTTCCTGAATGATAATCTTTGTCCATTTAAGACTTAATAAAAGGGTCTCTATAAAGTATATTTGAAATCTGGGGTATTTTTCCTGTACTGAAAAGTGAATTTAAAATAGAGGTGTTAGGTTAATCTGAATAGTTGGCTTGAGGCTTGAGCCTCATTCTATTTTTTATTACTGTTTTTCCTCAACGCTTGTATAAGACTTAATTATGAAGCTGAGGAAATGTCTTTCCAGTTAAAGATGTAGAAGCAATGTTTTTGTTAGGTACCATCAACCTGATTCTGCCAGAACTAATGCACAACAGAACAAAACACCGCACAATCCTGGGCTATCCTCACATTTGTTCTTATGTTTGAGCCCATTGTTGCAGCCACTGTGTCACTCCATCTCATCAAGGGTCTTTCTCTTTGTCACTGTCCCTCTACTATACCAAGCACGATGTCCTTCCTTCGGGGACTGGTATCTTCCGATAACACGTAGAAACATTATCTCCAGAAAAAGACCCTGATGCCAAGTCTTGTCTAAATTTCCCACATATATTCCCACAGGAAAGGCTCCGCTTGAGCTGGCTGTTTCTAAAGAAAGAATGTCCTGTAATTAATTATGTTCTAACTACTCAGAAACCCACTGTTGTCACATTGAGTTTGCAATTATCGCATTATAAGCAATTTAAGAAAGACGACATAACCCAACTCCCACCTTAAATTACAAAATGAATGTAAATTTTAGCAAAGTTTGGATCCTTGGTAAAAAAGGAGTCCATCACATAAAATTTAATAAACAAAATTATAAAGCATAATTCAAGCCCAAGGATTCAGGAATATCCAAGACAACAATTGACATACAAGTTTTATGTGCTATATAATTTATTTAGCTGTATCAATTATTAACTTTGTAACAAACCTTTACATTTCATTAATGACAATCTATGCTATGAATAAGATAGATGCTATTGCAAAATCAAGTGTAACTAAAGTGAAACACAATCTAACACTTCTTGAATAGTCAAATGATTTTGGTCTGAAGATTGCTGAACATGTAAAAATTATGCATCTCCATTTGTAATGTAAATTAGTTTTAAGTCAACTATCTAAAATTTTATTAACAATTTGTTTCTCAACTCATACTTATAGAAACCCTAGAAGAACTCCAATGGTGTGGTGGTTATACATTGGCTGCTCAGTGCAAGATCAGAAGTTTGAAACCAGCTGCTCCCTGGGTGCAAGTTGGCTTTTTACTCCTGTGAAAAGTGAGTCTTAGAAACCCACAAGGGCAGTTCTTACCTGTACTACAGGGTTGCTATGAGTCGGCATCAACTTAATAGCAGTGAGTTTTGTTTTGATTTTTTGAGTGGCATAGTGGGTTATGTGTTGGGTTGCTAACTGAAGGTCAGCAGTTTGAAACTACCAGCTGCTCGGTGGGAGAAAGATGAGACCTTCTACTCCTGTAATTTTGGGTAGTTTTTTCTTGAAGTACTTTTTATCATTTAAAAACCTCAAGACTACAAGTAAAGATTTGTACAAATGAACGCTCACCCCACCTCACCAGGCCAGAGACTACCTAGCAACATGATGTCAACTAATCTCAGTGAGGTGGGAGGGTTCAATTAATCACCTTAAGATTAGTCAGGGTTTGATTTTTCTATTCTTTTTGTAAGCATTTTAATTTGCCTACATTAAGCAATTTGGTTTTTTTAATAAGAATCTGAATCCTCTCTATACATATATAAATATTGAATAAATCTGTCTTAATTTCTTTGTGGTCTTGTTTTTTTTAAATCATTTTACTGGGGACTTGTACAATTCTTATGACAATTCATACCTCCATCCATTGTGTCAAGCACATTTGTACATTTGTTGCCATCATCATTCTCAAAGCATTTGCTTTTTACTTGAGCCCTTGATATCAGCTCGTTTTCCCCCTCCCTTCCTGCTTTCCCCTCCCTCATGAACCTTGATAATTTATAAATTATTATTATTTTATCATCTCTTACACTCTCCGACATCTCCCTTCACCCACTTTTCTGTTGTCCATCCCCCAGGGAGGAGGTTATATGTAGACCCTTGTAATCAGTTCCCCCTTTCTACCCCACCTTCCCTCCACCCTTCCGGTATCACCACTTTCACCACTGGTCCTGAAGGGATCATCCATCCTGGATTCCCTGTGTTTCTGGTTCCTATCTGTACCCGTGTACATCCTCTGGTCTTGCCAGATTTGTAAGGCAGAATTGGGATAATACTTCATGTTACTGCTGATGTCACTACTGATGCACTGATCTACTGAATCATACGCTGAATTGTAACTTTATACATTCAATTCTAATGAGCTACACCTTTACATTTAACATGTTAAACCTGTTGCCATGGAGTTGATTCCAACGTACAAAGATCCTACAACTTTCCAGTAGGGAACTTTTCAGGCTACATAATCTCCACAGAAGCAGACTACTACATTGTTCTCCTGCAGAAAGGCTGTTGGGTTCCAGTGCCACACTCGGACCTCTCAGTTGGCAGGTGAATGCTTTAACTACTGCACCAACAGGACTCCTTAGCTATCCCCTTAAAGATCTATACATTAAACTCCTTTTAAAAAATTGGTTGTTAAATTATAGGAATGCATGCACATTTAAATAGAAATAAAATTACTACCAGAAAATTATTAGCATTAAATGTACTCTACAAATCCTAAAAGTAATATAGGAGTGCAGTGAACTTTTTTATCCATGTTTTATCCAACTTTTTTAACTCTTCTATCCATGTCGCTAAGGAACCCTGCTGGTGTAGTGGTTATGCAATGGGCTGCTAATTACAAGGTCAGCAGTTCAAAACCAGCAGCGCTCCTTGGGAGAAAGATGAAACTTTCTACTCCCTTAAAGAGTTAGTCTTGGAAATCTACAGGGGCAGTTTATAAGGTTGGTATGGGTCAGAATAGACTGGATGGTAGTGTGTTTGGAGTTTAGGCATCCATGTCTCTGTAACTCCACTGACCTAACAATTAGGTGGGACTATCCAAATAGGATGAATGAAATATTAATAGAGGAGATTAGTTAGCATTGGTTGCCATCTCTCTATGTATAAGGATAGCCATCAGAAGCAGAGAAATAATGAATTCTCTGGGCCATCATGGAAGAAGAGCCACTAGCAGAGCACATGTGATATCCCTCCCTGCATGAAGTGCAGAGGAAGCAGAAGCCATGACACACAGAGATCAGAAGCCTAGCCAAGGAAACGATGGGACAGGACAGAGGAGCAGCACTGAATCTACTTGACAGTGAGGACCAGACCACTGAGGACCAGAGAGAACCCTGACTGCTGACTGAGAGGAGGTGCTGTTATAAACAAAATATTACATTGTTAATGCTTTCTGATCCAATTCCCTAATAAACCCCCATGACTGTGAGTGTTATCTGTGCATTCTCTGTGGCCAGTGCAACGAATTAGTGAACCCAACAGATAAGTAGAATGTCGTGGGAGGAACTGTTGGTATCAGAATAAGGAAAAGAAAGATGAGGGATAAAGGCATGCCTGACCTCTGCCTGGTGACAATTAGTCTTGGGCTGATGTGGAGATGGATTTCCTCCCTTGAGTAGCCAGAGGTCAGATGTGGCCTCCATACGGTTTTTTGTAAGGAGAAATGATAAAATTTGAAAATCACATTTTGCAAATCCTTATTTTGCAACACACACTGACTCAAGCAAGAAAGATCAATTTGTGTTAAAAACACTGTGTGATGACTGACAAAGCATGGAATAAAACCCAAAATCCATTTTGCAGGTTCTCCATATGGATTAAGTCTCCTGAACTCCCTCTGACTATGGAGCAGGAATGTGAATGGCCTTGTTATCAGGCAGAGTGTATTACAGGGTATCACTGCTGATGTAGTTTGGCTAGAATGTGACACTTTGTCATTTGATTGCCCGTTTAATCCATTTTATATTTATCTTCATTTTTAATATTTTCCGCTGTCTTTTCTATAGAGGTTTTTCTGATTTGTCGTTGTTTTTCTTTATTATTTGGTTTTATATGTTTTGCTGTATACGAAAATTCAGGATAGGGAAATCTATAGCAACAGTAACTGAATTAATATTTTCCTAGGGGCATGGCAGGAGTCTTGGTACTGTAGTGGTTACAGGTTGGGCTGCTAACTGCAAGGTCAGTAGGTTCACAACCATCAGCTGCTCTGAGGGACAAAGGTGGGGCATTCTACTTCTGTAAAGATAGACAGTCTTGGAAACTCACGGGGGCAGTTCTACCTTGTCCTCTAGTTGTTATGAGTTGGCACTGACTTCATGGCAGTGATTCTGTTTGGTTTGGGAGGGGCACGGAACGGGGGGCTGGGGGAAAATGGGGAGCTAACAACAATGTGTACAGAAAGAAGAAACTATCCTAAAATTGATTGTGGTGATGAGCATACAATTCTTTCTGTTAATATGAATACACTATTGAATCGTATAATTTGTGAACTATGTCAATTAAACTACTGAAAGAGAAAAAATGGGCCATTCAAATGCCAACGTAATACCACAGATCACTTTCTGGTCATCAAGAAAAAATAAAACTTTACAATAGAGTAGTAAGGATGATAATCATCCCAATCAAGCAGTTAACCTTAGAATTATCAACAGTGAGATAACCAGAAATTGAATGTCTTCTGATGTTATACATCATAAAGTATACAGCATTATCCATGATGTATTCTAATAAAAACACAATGAGTTTGAATTTAATTTGGACTTTCATCTAACTTGCAGTTTATAGGGAAACACTGGGGCTAAAGGAATAAAAAATTAACAAACACTGAGGATGCTATTAGACAAATCATAAGATGAAATTGTCAATACAAAAACAGCCTGTCTTGTCAAATCAATGTTATATATAAATTGACTGTTATAGATAAAAAAAGAATTGAGGGAAATAACAACTAACTGTGATGTATAGCACCGAATGTAGTTTTAACAAACCAGACAGAATGAATATTTTTTAAATATTTAAGGAATATTTTATCAATGAATAGTTATTACTAAAATAGCAATATTTTGTTGATTAACATCAATAAAATACCAATATCTATTAATACAAATATTAATGTTTATTAATAAAAATATCTGTGGATATTTTGAAATATTCCAAGCTCATACTGCTATAATGGCTGTAGTCTAGAATAATTCAGCATTCAAAAATAAGTACCGTATATACTCGTGTAGAAGCCACGTTTTCCGGCACATTTTTAATGCAGTTTTTGTGGTAAAATTAGGTGCCTTGGCTGATATTCAGGTCAGCTTATACTCACATATATACAGTAAGTTTTAAAATTCCAAATATAGATTGATTGCCAAGCCAAAGTCTACTGCACAGAGTTGATTCCGACTCACAGAGACCCTATAAGACAAAGTAGAACTGCTTCCTAGGGTTTCTAAGGCTGTAAATTTTTACAGAAGCAGAAAATCTCATCTTTGTCCCATGGAACAACTGGTGAACTCAAACTGCTGCCTTGTAGTTAGCAGCCCAACATGTATCCACATTGCTACAAGGGCTCCTACAGATAGATGAAGAGGATGAGAAATGAAATTATATTTTAAAAAAAAGAAAAGAAATGAAATTATATTACCAAGCTCTAATGCAAAATTCTTCCAAAAGGTTAAATAAGGTTCACATTCCATAATCAGATATTTTATTGTTCTTCCTTGGTCTGCTAAGATTTTAAATAGAGTATGTCTCTTTTTCAAAAGATTTGGTTAACTTACCCCTGGCATATATTCCATAAATATGGAAAGTGTTTTTTCCTGGGGATCTCTCAAACAGCCATAATACTGAACAATTCGCTCATGCAGCAAATTTTTCAACAACTGAATTTCACACTCAAGTGCATTCACTTCCTGAAAGATAGAATTCATTATTAGGCCCTTACAATATTTCGAAGTAAGAACTAAATCCAAACTCCATGAACCACCAAGGTGATATTCTGATATTTTAACTTCCTATAGAATAAATATTTTAGTGTCCTAAAATAATATTTGTAGCAATTCTTGATAAAAACCAAAATAGTATGCTAAAAACAAGGAATTTAACTGATAAACAGAAAAAGAAAAATCTACAGTTTAAAGATATCCAATTATTTGTTATTTTAAATACTTTGTATTTATATATGTGTTGTATTTATTTAAGTATTTATATATGTGTTTTATTTATTTTAGTAAAAAATGTTTCTAGTAATGTAACGATGCAGCTTTGTGCAGTGATTCTTACCTTACTGGTCTCAGGGCTATCTGGGTCAAACTGAACTTGTTTAACAGCCAATTCTCTTCCTGTATCGACATCGTAACAGAGGTAGACCCTGCCGAAGGCTCCCTGACCCAGGAGCTTTCCCAGGCGCCAGTTGGTTGGAGCACGAGGTGCTGAGAAAGAACATTTTCTTTAAGAAGATGACACACAAATGATTAAAAACAAAATGAGAATATCCATTGGAGATATCTTTAATTGAATATGCTTGGGTTTAAAGGGAAATCACCATCTGAGATCACAATAGTTACCACCTTCGAGAATTTTTTCTTCTTAGTCAATGCTCTAATAAGAATTTTAAACCCAAACAAGATTCACATCCTCATGACATTCTTTTCTAATGATACTTTTCTTGTTCATAGAATCTAATATGCCAGTGATTGTAATATGTACTATTTCTAATCTTTACTGAAATAATAGATGTAATTAGTTTTTCAACTTCTGCCTCTAATTAAAATTGGAAAGAGAGCACATCTCTTCCATCTAAATAAAAATGCATAATCGACAACCTGACAAATTTCTTCAACCCTCCAAAATTGGTATTAGAGAGCAATCAACTCGGAATCTAAGGAAAGATAGGCTAGAAGAAGAGCAGAATCAGTAAGGAAGCCTCTCTGTGAAAACCAGGGACAGAGAGCCAATGTACCCGAGACCAAAGCTGGCCCCGAATAAAAAAGAACACTCCTCCAATGTAGAATGATTAATATAGCTCTCTGAACCACAGCTTTTGTTACTCCTATCAAACAACATTTGTTTTCCTGATGGAAATTTTACCAACTTCTGCAGCCTTGTGGATGAGGATAAAAAGGATCTTCCAGCTGGATGGCTAAACTTCAGATTTGGGACTTACTAGCACCCAGAAATCCATCTTGGAAGAAGTACAACCAGAAGGATTCTTAGAAGCAAGCTTGGTGAGACTTTATCTCATGTATTTAGGCATGTTTCTGTCTCTGAAAAAGGCTATCACGCATGGTAAAGTACAAGGCCAATGAAAGGGAAGACCTTTGACAAAGTGGGCAGACACTGGACAAAAGCTTGACAACAGCTGCAACAATGGACTCAAACATAACAACTGACACAAGACCGGGCAGTGTTCTGTTCTTTTGTACACAGGGTGGCTCTGAGTCAGGACAGACTCAATGGCACCTAAAACAATATAGCATTTTTGAAAAGTTAAAAAATGGGGCATTTTTAATTCTACCTCTTAGGTCCAGTAGGAATTTTTTTTTTTTT
>NW_022103900.1:39679985-39692107 GCF_000313985.2 Echinops telfairi
ATATGTACATGTCTTTATCTAGAGCTCTATAAATACCCTTTGCCTCCCAGCTCTTTCCTCTATTTCCCTTGATTCTCCTCCTGTCCCCCAGTAGGAATTTTTAAAAGAAATGTGCAGTTAGCATCAGAATGGCGAGGCTTGCTTTAACAGCCCTAACTCACTGAAAATGTGGGTTTGGGGAAAAATAAATATATGCAAAAATAAATTTTTAGTCACTGGGTGGGATAACCAACATCCATGTATTAAAGAAGCTATTAACGTGCAATCAATTACTTGAAGTAAAAGCTATTCATGTGGATCTAAGTCTTGAGGAATTGGATGTATTGGAACTACAAAGTGATAAGGAAAGGGCAAGACATACAACTCCCTAGTTCCTTTCATCAATATTAGCTGCAACGGCAGGGGTAAAGAAAGTAGGAGTGAATTGTAGCACTGAACAAAGCCCAGAGCCAGTTGGGTCACAGCTAATAGCTAGACTCAGGGATGAGGAAAGATGTGTTAGAAAAACAGTAAGTATCCTTACAAACACTGGTCACCAAGAAAGTAATCCAGGAGAGGAAAAGAAAAAAAAACAACAAACTATTGAAACTAGGGAGATTAGTGTAAAGGAGTTGTTTCAGTTTGTAGATCTGTATCAGCTTCCCAGGGAACCATATGGATTGTGAGAGTGACTAACTGAGGGGAAGTCTATTTAGTTTCGAATGCCACAGAATGGAAGAATATGTTTGGCTTAATGCCAGAAATACCACTGGGTAAATAAGACTGGTACTAATGATATTAATGCAGAAAATGCAATCAGGAAAAGACTGGTATTCAGTAACTGATCTTGTAAATGTTCTTTTCTTCATCCCAATCTCTGAAAAGAGTCAGTCACAGTTTGCTTTCATGTGGGAAGGATCATGATATACTTTCACCATATTACCAAAGGGTTATTTAAATTCTTCAGCCTTCCATTATAGTTTGGTTAGAAGAAGATGGAACTTGGTGCAGATCTAAATATATTCATGACCTTATGTTACTATCAAACACAGAAGAACGGACTAGGGCAGATTTGGAACAGTGGTGGCTCACATATCCAATAATCAAAATCAAACTGCCATCAAATCAATGCCAACTCCTAGTGATCCTATAGGACAGGGGAGAACTACCCCTGTGAGTATATTTCTTCAGGGGAGTAGAAAGCCTAATCTTCCTCTCAACATGATCAATACAGGTTGGTCAATAAAGCCAGCAAAAACCCAGGGCCCTGCCCAAATGGTGAGATTATTGGGAATAACTTGGGTAGGAGCCATGCATGATATGCTGCAGGCAATCAAGAATAAGTTACTGTCACCACCTACTCCAAAGACAAAACAGGAGACCTGCCATTTGGTGGTTCTATTTGGATTTTGGAAGATTCATATTCCCTATCTGGGATTATGGTTGGCTCCCAGACTTTGGAGATTACCATGAGGGAGAAGGGTAATGGAGTAAAGATGAAACATTTGTCTAAAGCAGCAGTTCTCAACCTGTGGTTCGAGACCCCTTTGGGGGTCGAACGACCGTTTCACAGGGGTCACCTGATTCATAACAGTATCAAAATTACAGTTATGAAGTAGCAACGAAAATAATTTTATGGTTGATAGGTCACCACAACATGAGGAACTGTATTGAAGGGTCGCAGCATTAGGAAGGTTGCAAAGCCCTGGGCTAAAGTGTTGACAGGAATCAATTTGTCTGAAAGGGGAGATAGAAAGGCACAAGAGGGAGAAGAGAAATCAAAGGAGGGGAGAAGGGTAAGCTAAAGGGGTGTTAGATAAGTAGCTTAAATTATTGAATACAAAATTGATGATCTGAAATGTAAATATCCCTAAATTCACAATAAAAAGGAAAACAAAGTTGAAGAAAAACAATAAAGATGTATTTTTCTTAAAACAAAACTGATCATTTGGAAGAGAACTGTGTTCAAATGGGGACCAAAACAACTACAATCTATGTCTGAATTACAGAAAGCAGTCTCAGTCTCCTTGCCTCTAGGTCCTTTTGATTGACATTCGGGTATGATTTTGGAGGAGACTCCCACATGTGCTTATGCAGACTGGAGCTTGTGGCAAAAACTATGCCTACAATGACCACTGGATCTCTGTACTAGGAGGTTTCCAGATGCTGCAACATAATATACAACTAACTTATTTGAAAGGCAATTTCTTGCTTGCTATTGAGCATCAATTGAGACTGTCTTGATGACAGCAGGGCATAAATCATGAGACATGACACATCTTGGATGTGCCTTGGATGTGTAATGTGATGTTGGAGAAATACTTAAATAAAGAAGGTGGTACTCAAAATAATTCCATAAAATGGAAATGGTTCATACAGGAATAAACTACTGGGTTATTTTTGCAGGGCATCACCTACCATATCACCAAGCAAGTAGCCCTTTTTCCCATGGATTTTATCATGTAACGCCTGAGAAGTTGCCAGAACCAACTGCAGCATAGACAGTGCCCTATTAACAACTTTCTGCTGAGTAGAGAAGGCTGCACGGTTCACAGATGGCAGTTCCAGGATATGTGCACATTTGATGTGGAAGGCTGCTGCATTAAGACTATCAAATGGAAAGATCCTAATTCGAGGCAAGGGCACATCAGCTCAATGTGCTGAATCACATGCTGTTTACCTAGTGATGATGCAAGAATTGGACAACAGTGGGAACGCATGTTTGGATTTTGCTGATTCATCAGGAAAATGGGCCGTAAAAAACTAGACTATTAAAGGCACACTTGTGGGAGCAAAGACCTATGGAAAGCACCATGGAAATTTAAAGACCCTATCAGAATAGGTCATGTCAATGTCCATCACAAGAACCCCGGGGCTGGACTGGGATTGTATGTGGACATGTTTGGCATGCTCTCTTGAGATGGCTAATTAGGTCTATGAAATGAATAGGCATGGGGGTGCTAAAGCAATCCAAAGATGGACTGAAGCAAGACACATTTCTCTTACACCCTCTGAGGCACAAAGTGCCTGTAAGGGAAGTTTTGTCTGCTAGCAAGAAAGAGGTTCTAGATGCTATGAGGCAGATTCCCTGATTGGGGGTGGGGGTGGGGGAGGATGGGGAGGAGGTGGGAAGACCCTACACACAGCTGCCTAGTCAACTGTATCAGATCAATGACACTAGTGGCACCAGATGGCTGGCTGAATTGAGTCTTCACAATAATAGACACTCACTCTGGAGTGGACTTTGCATATCCAGTAACAGATGCAAATTCTAAAAACACTGGTAAGGGATTAAACAAAAAGTACTATACTAATTTAGGCTGCCAAGTTATCTTTCCTCAGGCCAAGGAACACACTTTACAGCCCATAGGGTGCAGCAGTGGGTTAAGAAACATCATATTAAAAGCATACCATGTTGCATATGACCCTTAAAGTAATGGCTTGATGGAGATTTGGAATGGATAATTGAATCATTTGTTATCTAAGACAGTGGGGAGAGATAAAGACATGAAGGACTGGCATACACACCTTGAGGAGTATGTGCTCATACTCAACATAGGAGATGGGAAGGGAGCTCAACTCACCACTGGATAGATTCCTATGTTTCTTAGGAGGATTTGAGGGAGAAGGGGTGGTGGAGAATGATGATGTCGCTGTACAGTTACTCCTCACATCACCTGATATTGCTTCTTCTTTTTTTTTTTTTGCCTGCCATATGCTGCAGTCTTAAGACTAGGGACGCAGTTTTGAGTACCAGAAACACTGGCAATCCCTCAAAAAGAGACTGTGTCTATACTCCTGGCCCTGTATGCCAAAATCCTTAAGTATCTGATGGAGCTTTATCTAGAAACCGTGGGGCTATGAACAGTACAGTACTGCCAGTGGTTGATACAGCCTACTCATCTTGTACCTGCAGTAGCCCACCCAACAGAAATGGGAAATGACTGAGCGCTGAAGGAGCCCTGCCTGGACCCATGTGACTCTGAACCCACCAATCTGTGATCTTCCTGTTTTTCGGTTCACCATTTTTTGCATCACCAGTCTGCAGCTATATGGGTCTGAAGACGAACTTATGGACTAGCGTCTGACTTATGGACTTGAATTGGACTGGATCGATATTATCTTCTTGATACATAATTCTTTCTTGATATAAAGTTCTTTCTTATATATACATAAGTGTGACTGGATTTGTTTCTTCAGAAAACCTGGCCTAAGAAAAATGGGTTAAACAGTAGAGAAAACCTAAAATTATACTTATTCCTTGTGATAGATTCAGGTCAAGCAAATTCTTTTCTCACAGTAAATTTTATCGAGGGACAGGAAGAGAGATGGAATAACTTGTACAGATGTGTTCACAATAAAACAGTTAAAGTGGAGGGAGTTAATCTTTCATATATGAAAAGGATAATGGCTGGAAGGGTGGCGGGGCATGCAGGGAGGCTGCAATATAGTACATTATTTAACATGGCTCTTCTAACCATAGCCTTCTTGCTCCCACCAAATCACATTAGTTTTCCTGATACATCTGTGTATGATGATGAGGCAATGATTGGACTATGTAGTTCGCCTGTGAGTGACTGTTAACAGGGTTAATTGTGATTTTCAACCTGTTAGGCATAACATCAACCATCTCAGAAGCAGAGATCTCACTACAGCAAGCCAAAAGCCAGGAGTGGAGCTTGCATCTCACTTATTGCTCTCTGCTTAGCCTGATTCTTGGGGCTTCAGTTGCAGCCTTCACTTGGCCTGGTTTTTCTAGCTTCTGCAGCTTTGTGGATGAGGATGAGGAAGATTCTCCAGATGGATAGCTGATCTTCTGACATGGGACTTACTAGCACCTGCAACAATGCAAGCCATTTTCCTTAACACTTTGTGAGTTCTGTGAAATGCTGAGTGAATTGCAGAATCCTGGGACGTAAGGGAATATACTCATGGAAGAAGTGGTGACTGTTTACCAGGGATAAGGCATGGTGTAGTTTTGTTTTGTGTCCCCCCCCCCCCCAAGTTGGACATTTGGGAGATCTTTAATCTCTACCTTCTTGGGACTAGTCCTGTATTGATTTTTTCTAAAAGAAATTTTTTCACAACTCCCCTATGCTAGCCCAACAAATAATAGCAATATATTTTTGACGGAGGGGCAAGGACACAGAGAAAGACACACTCACTCAGAGGAGGTGACACACTAGGAGGGTCAAAAGCTGAAGGTGGAGCAGGATTATTGAGAAAAACATTGTAGACACAGACTCCATCCTGAGCACAAGGGAACTCTAGGAGAACTGGTGGTACGTGTCGTCAGGTGTCGTCTTACAGCAACCCCGTGTACAACTGAAAGCAGCACTGTCCAGTCCCGCACCACCCTTACAATCGCAGCGTTTGCGTTTCCTCTTGCAGCCACTATGTCAATTCATCGCACTGGGGCTCCTCTGCCTTCTCACCGACCCTCTACTTTCCAAGAACGTGTCCAGAATTCAAGAGATGAAGTGTCACCGTCTTTGCTTTCAAGGAGTGTTTTGGTTGTACTTCATTCAGGACATATTTGTCTGTTCTCTGGCAGTCCGTGGTACTTTAAATATTCTTCACCAAGACCAAACTTCAAATGCATCAATTCTTCTTTGATTTTCCTATTCATTGTCCCACAGACCACAGCAACAACAAAATCCAACCCAAGTTAAACTTCTGACCAGATTAAATCAATTTACACAAATAATGAATGACCTAGAAGAAGTGGGTCTAGTTCTAAGTTTAAATACTACTTACAACTCAGTCTCTCTGGCCCTCTACGCGGTCACTTTATAATTATGATGTTATTATCAAAATATAAAATAGTCAGACACATACAATGCCCCAAGAGAAAAAAGAACCGCACTCAGCTATGATCCAATGCTTCAACTACCAAAGAAATACTTTAAAATAATGGTGATTAATATGTTAAGGAGTTTTGGTGTGCTGTGGGCTAGGTATGGGGCTGTTAACTACAATGTTGGTGGTTCAAAATCACGAGCTTCTTCGTGGGAGAAAGATGAGGTTGTATGCTCCCAGAAAAATTTATGGTCTTGGAAACCCTAAAGAGGGTCACTATAAGTTGCAACTGATTTGATGGCAGGGCTTTTAATTTATGGCAGTATGGGTTTTCCCCCCATTTAATTGGGAGCTCTTACAGATATTCTAACAATCCATAGTTCAATTAGATCAAGCATGAGTGTACAAACAATTGCTGCCATCATCATTTTCAAACCGTTTTCTTTCTTCTGGCCCTCTTTGATATCAGCTTTCCTTTGTATTTGCTCTCCCCCACCTTACCCCCAGGAACCCTCATTATTATATTAAATATTGTTATTGTTATTCCTTTCCCCCCTCTTATCTTACACTTTTCAATGTATCCATTCACCTACCATTCTGTTATTCATTCCCCTTGCGGGGAGTTATACAGTCATCGTTGCTATCAGTTCCAACTTCTCCCCTCCCTCCCCTTTCAAAACCCACAAGGAATCATTACTCCCATTATGATTTCTGAAGGACTTATCTATCTTGGATTTCATATATGGAACAATCTTAATTATACAAATGAACATATACAGATCTAATAGGATTAATGAGATAAAACGAAGACCATAATAGTGGGGGGAGGAAATATTAAAGAACTAGAGAATATCTGTGTGTTTCAACAGTACTATACTGAACCCTGGATATATCCTCCCTTCCATGTGGCCCTTCTGTCCAGTTATCTTGCAGGTGGTTTTGGAGTCTCCACTTTGCCTACATTCCTTGATATCAATTTGGTTGCTTCTTTTTTTTTAAACTTCTGATACCTATTCCCATATGACAATATGTTAAAGGCTCTCATAGAAAAGGTAGATAACACACATCAACAGATGGGAAATTTCAACAGAGTGGTGGAATCTATAGGAGGAGTCAAATGAAAATGCCTTAAATTAAAACAAAAACACATTAAGAGGTTGAAAAAATGCCTTTAACAGGCTCATGAGTAGATTTACATAACCCAGAAAAGAATCTGTAAACTTGAAAATAAATGAAAAGAAATTCCCTAAACTAACGTATAAAGAGGGAGAAATAAAGCTAGAAGAAAGAAAAGGCAAACTATTCTCCCACACCATGCTTTCTCAAAGTTATTTGGTCTAGCGCTCCCTTTTCAAGGGGAAAAAAAAAGTCCCAGCACCCCAGGCAATTAAAACCTTTGCACTATAGCTCAAACCAAAGGAAAACGTGTGGGTATCTGCTTTTTCAGCCTCCCTGGATTGTTTCAGTGGCCCACAGAGGGTGCTATCTCCCACTGTGGGAATAAAGCTGTAGGACAATATCACAAATTTACTATACATGGCACAGTAAAACCCATGAAAGCTGTTACTTGTATAAGGTGGGAAACTGCCAGAGAAGGAAAACTCAAATATTTTCCACTTAAATGATTATTTGAGCTTAATAAATATTCTGTGAAAGCTAGAACCTGTGAAATGTGGCTAAAACCAGAAAACTGCTGGTATTGCAACCTGAATACAAGGAAGCACAGATAACGAAAGTTGGAAATAGTTCTAGGAAGTACAAGAATCAGAGACGAAGGCTCACTCTTCTACTTCCGTTTTGCATTGGTACTGTGTGTGAGGGAGTGCTGTGCATCACTATTGTTCTATGAATACATCTGTTCTTTACATTGTTTCGCTTTTTTGCACCTTCCTTTTTTCCTATAAATTTTACTATAATAAATAGATCTTTTAGCATGAATTTTTATATAAAATGCTTGTAAGATAAAGTCTATATTTCATTATTGGGCCCCTCGTTACCATATTGATCTTATTCCTACCACTTTAAGTAAAATATCCCCCACTTCGGTCAAAAAGGGGGCTTTAGTGTCACAGTAGTTACACTTTGGACTGCAAGGTCAGCAGGTCGAAACCACCAGAGGCTCCTCAGAAGAGAGATGAGGCTTTCTCCTCCCATGGAGTGTCAGTCTTGAAAACTCACAGGGGCAGTTCTACCCTGACCTGTAGGGTCACTGCAAGTCAGCATTGACTCACTGGCAGTGAGTTTGGTTTGGTTTTGAGCCAAAAATGGACAAGTCTCCATTTTCAGAACATGCCACACCCTCTTGTAACTGATGAATTCCTACTCAAGATGTAGATTAAATGCTACACTATAGCTATGTGTCTACATCTCAGAGGTCATTTTAAAAATCCCAGTGCTAGGTACACAACAAGGGTCTAAAGAATGAATGAATTGGCTACTTATTAATTTTGTAATAAAATCACAGGACAAAATCTCCTCATTTGCAGTGAGTGATACTATGCTTACTCTGACCTTTTCACCATGTTTAGAAACACCACTATGACTTACTATGAGAAGTTCATCTCACCCGAGATTCACTAAGTATTCATTCATTTTAAGATAAAAATTTACAAAGATTCTGTTATATATTTTCTAGACTAATCTCTTTTTTTTCCTGGGGGGGGGGATGTTTTCTTTCCTTTTTTAATTTTAATTTTCTTTTATTGGGGGCTCTTACCGCTCTTATCCTAATGCATACTATATATCCACTTTGTCAAGCACCTCTGTGCATATGTTGTCATCATCTTTTGAAAAAAAGGAAGACTAATTTCTATTACTTACAGCGGCTGGGTGGGCTGATGTCCATTACAGTCAAAGTAGGGTTGTCTATGTCACTCCCCCTCCTTCTTATTCGACTGTCATCATACTCCGGGGTAAAAATACTGCTCCCACTACTAGTGCTTAAGGAATGGTCAGTAGGACTGAAACTCACAGGAGACCGGAAGCTAGTCCCCTGGGTCCTCCTAGCTCTTGGAAAAGTTTTACGACCTATAAATAAAAAAATAATTATCTTAACATCTTTTATTAATATACTGTACTTTAATGTGTACATATATGTAAGTTGGAGAACAAAACTGTTTTGGTAAGAATTGTAATAGGAATGATTATTTGATATGTTTTAAACTTAAGAATCTATTCCCACCCCCACCCCCACCCCCGCCCCCAAAGAAATGTCCTTGTTACCAATGACTCACAAGGTCAGAAAAAAGCAAGAAGTGAAGGTTCAAATAAAGAGGAAAACGGTAGAGCAAAAAAAAAAAAGCCTGAGAACTGACTGCCAATTCAAGTAATTTCTTATGGTGAAACGCTCACACAAGAAAATCACAGAAGTCCCTCCCGTTTGAACAGAAAAGGGGGAAAATAATATTTCCAATAATGATTTAAAAATGCAAAACAAAGTTTGTAAAGGCAGTAATAATTTTTCTTTAAAGGGGCAATGCTAGGAAGCATTCTGCCATCAAAAAGTAGTTTTCTAATTAATAATATTTAATTGCTTTATTTCAAGAGATTAAACAAGTTATTATGAATTAAGCTGACATAAATTAAAATATTTTAAATTGTAATTCCTTTTTCTAAAAATATTAAAAAACAAAGTGATTCAGGAACACTCCTTATCCTAAGGAGAATAAATAAATATGAGAATTTAAAGCACGTTGTTATTGTTGCCTAATTGCCAGAAACTTACCATCATTATAGTCTTGGTGGTGATATGAAACATGATACCTTCTTGGATATGTTCCTCCTTTTCCAAATTTCTCAAAGATAGGATTATCATAGTCTGCTAAGACATGGAATGTTATATATTGTAAAAAGAAAAAAAGGCATATATTTATAACTAACATACACAATAATGAATTTTCATTTGACTCTTAAATATCTCCCTTCACCCTCCCAAACCATCACTTAATGACATCAATATTTAAACATTTACAATTTGGATAGGCTAACCTGAAAATTCCTGATGATTATCTGGGTAGCTCTGTGCCCTAGGCATTCGTGACTTTGGATAGCTTTCTCTGTAAGGAGAAAGTAATATGTTACATTAAGAGAAACTATATAAATAAGATACTTTTTTCAAAGTTTAAGAGCAATTTCAGTGTACGTAAATATGTAAACAAATGTACTTATACATTTAAACATTAAACATCTAAATGTAAACATTAAACATTCAAATTGCGAAAGATATCTTATACAATTTGAGTTCATAAAGAAATCCAACAAGAAACTAAATAGGTAACCCAAACCAAAGCCATTGCCAATCAGTTCATTCCAACTAGCAATCATCCTAATGATTTCAATAAAGATAACAAATTTTTGTGTCAACCCAGAGCACTGTCTTATTTAGACCAGGATTGAAAGGACTTGTAACAAAAAAAAAGTTACATTTGGAACATTCCAATTATATTCCTAAACAGCTATTTCACAAATCAAAAAATACTTAAGTGACATTAAAACACCAGGCCATAATGTAAGCTATTTCTAATTTGTGCCAGAATGAATATAATCCTGAAGCAACTCTAGAAATCTAAAATAAACCCAAATAATTTAAAGAAAAATTTAATTTGTTTCACCTTTACAGTTTTAAAAGTAAATGTAATTAAATTCTAATTTTGAATTAGCTTCAAATACCCAATTTTGGCAAGTAGGAATACTCAGAATAGTATAATCAGAAGAGACCCTTGAGGTGAAGGAATTGGTCCAATCAGTGAAAACATTCCATTGCAATAAATACAGACAGGTATCAATTACTTTCCTCTGAATGTAGCACAGATGAGTTCTTGATAATTCAACAGGCTAACTATCCAGATATTCAGAAAGAGAAACCACAATCAACATTACCCATCCAAAGGACTATCAAGTGATGGACAGCTTCCTGAGCCAGAGTTTTCAGGGCTGCTTAAAGATAATGGATCCAACATCTAGAAAAATAAACAAGAGTAGCTATACATAACAATGATGCAATCGGATATAAAGGAAAGCTGCTTTCTGTTGTTCTTTGTTTTAAAATCAGCTTTATGAGATATAATTTATATACCATAAACATTCATCCACTTACATTGTATGATTCAATATTTATTAGATTCCCAGCATTGTGCAACTCTCACAATTTTTACTACCCTCAAAAGAAATACCAGACCAACTTCCAGTCATTCCTAGGAATTAAACCAAACCACACCTCCTGACAAGAAAACCTAAAAGCCACCCCCCAAAAGCAAACCAAACCCACTGCAATCAAGTAAACTCCAGCTTATAGTGACTCTATATAGTTACAGGACTGTATGTCTTTATATGAGTAGACAGCCTCATCTTTCTCCCAATAAGTAGCTGATGGGTTTGAACCACCGACCTTGAAGTTAGTAGTTAGTTTTCAAATGCTTTAAGTGTACTTATCCCTTGCAGAGAAGCCAGTACGTACTTCAAAATTTTCCAGGAGAAAATATTTTCTTTATAATTAGTTTAAATAATAAAAATCTACCATTGTTAACACAATGTCACTTGCTGAAATGGAAAAATGCCCCAGACAAATTAAGACTCCGGACATAATGATTGCTACATTATAAAGCATAGCTTATTCTACAATAGTGTGAGCATTTAATATAATGTTAAGAAAATAATGCAACTCTAAGAATAATCGACACTAGAAAACTAATTTTTAAATATTCCTCAAAATTAAAAAATTTAAATATTTGTAGTTTCATTTTATCTTTCAAATGTTAATTAAAGATATAAACATTAAGCCCAGGACAACAAACAAACACAATCACTCATTTATGGATGAGCATTACAAGAAATCAGCCTTATTTCAGTATTTTCCATACACCAAAGCACAGAGGTATCCATATATATATATTAGTGGGTATTTCCCTACACATATGTATTTTCTGTTCACTCAAAAAGGAAGACGTATGATTAAAAAACAGTTAAAAACAAAACAACCACACACACATAACCACTCCCTATACCAGGTACTTGCCAAACCACACTGACCATAACAATAGCCATATTTCAGTAAAATACAAAACGACGTCAAAGTTTTACTTACTTGGTCCATGCTCTCTGGAATGAACTCTCCTTCACTGTTGATACTAGTGAATGATCCATTCCTGGCAACCTGATGCAATTCATCTGGAATGTACCCTGGGGGAGGGGAACTTCTATCTCTACTAGTAGGACCTCAAAAGAAAAACATCATACGATTGTATAAATATCAGTAAGAAAACCAATTGTTTTAGTTACTACAAAACAGAACTATAGCCTATCTACTAAAAGTTTTTAGCACTCGAAGTCTCATTTTTATTAAGTTA
>NW_022103900.1:39693758-39699925 GCF_000313985.2 Echinops telfairi
ATCATAGGGCTTAGATAAAATTTCTTAAAAATCGCAAACAATTACAGTACACTGTACAAAAGCAAAAATGCATCTGATACGTAGCTCCGATACAGAGCGATGCAGACAGAAGCGTGTACAGTATGAGCCAATCAGTGGCAGTAACGACAGAGCATGCGCTGTTACCAAAAACCGCGACAGAGTGAAGCCGCGGAAGTCGAAGCGCGAAGTGGCGAGGGTTCACTGTATATAGGTGCTATCTATATTTTTATATATATATATTTAGTACCTACCACCTGGTGATATTCCCGAATTCTGCATCACTGCCTGTAACTTGTTGAGTCTGAAGAAGGGCATACAGACTAGTATCAGACTTATGGACTTGAGTTGGACTGGGCTGGGATGTTTTCCTGATGTACAATTATCTCTTGATATAAAGCTCTTTCTTACACATATATGAGTGTCGCTGGTGTGTTTCTCTAGTTAACCTGGCCTAACACAGTAGATCTTCTGCACAAGAACTTTTTAAAGTATTGAAAAGAAGGGAAGTTACTTTAAGGACTAAAGTGTGCCTCCAGCCAAGTCATGGTATTCTATTGCCTCATATGCATGTGAAAGTTGGACACTGATTAAGTAAGACCAAAGAAGAATTGATGCATTTGAACTACAGTGCTGGTGAAGAAAACTGAAAGTTGAATAAACTGACCAAAGAACAAAAAAACTGTCTTACAACAAGTGCAGCCAGAATGCTCCTTAGAGGTGAGAATGGCAAGACTTCATCTCACATACTTTGAATATATTATCAGGAGAGACCAGTCCATGGAGAAAGACATCATGCTTAGTAAAGCAGAGGGACAGCAAACAAGAGGAAGGCCCTCAACAAGATAGATCAATAGCACATAGTGGCTGCAACAATGGGCTCAAGCATAGGAGCATTTGTGAGGATGGTGCAGGACCAGGCAGTGTTTCATTCTGTTGTGCATTGGGTTGCTATGGGTGGGAACCGACCTGATGGCACCTAAGAACATTAGCAACGATGATGAAGCAATTTAAGTGAATTGGGTCAGGGTCTACTGGTGGATTGGTCAAGGAAATAGAATCAGCAGAATTAGGTAGCTGATGCTGGTGACTTTTTCTTCCTCTCAAGGTCAAAAGGTGCCCATCACGGGCAACCCCCACCCAAATCCATTTTTGTACTGTACTTTAAAAGTTTCTCAATTACTGTACTTCAAAAGTTTCTCAATTTATTGTTTTAACAATCCCATGACTTAAAAGTGAGGACAGTTATTCAAAGTGCTAGGATTTGAATTCAGGCAACTCAATTATTCTTTCACCAAACATTTAAAATTTTATCAAAATACATCAATATGAGGGCAAATAATTTTTATTTTACTTGGATATCATCCTGGCCACTCACATGCCTATGTATGTCAGAAACTAAAAGTAGAACTGATATAAGAAACTTAGAAGGGAACTATCATAAAATAAATAGTCTCCTGTAGGGAACAAAATGGAGATGAGTAACAGGTATTTTGATAATTCATTTAATCTCTTTTTTCATCCTCAACAATTCTCCTTCATGACTGACCAGTCTTTGTAATTTGTTAGATTCACAATCCTCTTCTTATTTTCCCTACTCTCTAGCATCTTCCCTATTTAGGCATTTCGCCTGCTTTTTCCTTTCAAATGTATTCTTATGTATTGTCACACTATCTTTAATGACCATTTTCTCACTGCCCTATCTGTAACAATGGGCTCACACATAACAATGATTCTGAAGCCACAGCAGGACTGTTGTACATGGGGTAGCTGTCAGTCAGAGCCAACTGGATAGCACCTAACAACAAGAGCATCTACAAAAAGTGTTTTTACCAGTTGGTTTTTGAATAATGTAAAGCTAGTCAAAGAAAATGTGCACAGGCTATTAATGTTTTATATAAGTTGAAGAAGATACACAGAACTGAGGAGTTTTAAGCACCCAAATTAAATGCTAATAGCAATAATAATGTATAACATTTACATTTTTAGCAATCTTTAGCATCCTAGTAATTGATACCATCCTAGCAGTAACTAAAGCCCTTGAGAAAGGCTTATGAATTTAGATTCCAGCCTACTTGTTAATTTAATATTTGGAAATTCTTCCTCTTATATTTTTTCTTCCAGTCTATTTGTTCAATTAAAACATCTTCAAAATGCCATCTGAATTTCTTAAACATTAAAATATCTATAATGAAGATTGTTCATTTAAAACATCTTAAAAGTGCTGCCTGAATTTCTTAAACATTAAAATATCTATAATGAGGATTGTTAATTCTATGGGTGGCACCTGGCTAACTGAAAGATACCAGTGATTTAAACGCCGCTGTTTTTCTGTCTAAGACACCTGGTGATCTGCTTTTAGGATGATGACAACCTTAGAAGCTTTATGGGGCAGTTTCACCCTGTCACAACACCAACAAATGCTTTGATATTTCAAGTGAATTTCCAAGGCACCTCAAATGCTAAAATATAGCTAAACTAGGGTAAACTGCAGCGAGTGAGAGCAAAGCTGCTGATTATTAAGGGTATATTTAGTCATAAGCAGCCCTGGTGACTTAACTAAGTGGCTAGAGGTCTGCGCTCACCAGTCACTCCATGGAAGAAAGATGTGGCAGTCTGCTTCCCTAATGAGTACACAGTCTTGGAAACCTGACAGGACAACAGCATTTATAGGACCTCTATTGGATCACTATGAGTCAGAATCGATGTGACAACAATGTGTCTTCTTTTGGGATGTTTAAGCACAGCCAGACATGAAAGGATGAAGAAGAAATTGATGGATTATCTATATTTCATGATTTATATACTAGACTTCTTACCTATCACAGAAAGCCGTTTTTTCCTTTCTGCTCCAAATACTGTGTTATCCAGATCTTCCAGTGATGGCAATGGCTCTAAATTAGTAGCCTATACAGGAAAAAAGGACACTTAATGGCATTCTCCCACTTAGAATTTCACACAGAATCCTCTTCCCTACCAAATATAATCTAGGTATTCTATACTGGTTTTAACTCTTACCAACTCTTTTACTCTTGAAATTTTAATACCATTCTCCTTAAGTTCTTAACTTCTATTAGTTTCATATGTACAAGATACTATACTTATTTATAGGTTTGGCTATGGCTTCTGAGGAGCAAGGATGCTAAACTACAGTCATTACAGTATACAAGTTGACATTTAATCATATTTTAAAATGACCAGTGATTACAAAAAAATAACTATATTCAAAATAGGGATAAATCTTATCATCTTTACTGGAAAAAAATCTATTCCAATTCCTACCTGTGTACTTCCATTTACTACAAGTAATATCTTGAGGCTCTTCATATGAATACTACGATCTAGAAGTTCCACCGCTTTGTCCAAGTCATCTTGAGTCGTTAATGGAATTACCAACTAAACAAAGAAAAGGACATAAAGAGTCACGCAGCCACCTTTCCAGATCAAGTCCTTCCAGGAATATCTTCATACCAGGGAATTGCAAATCTCAAAACAATTTGGTCTTTATCACTAAACTAGAAGTTTGAATAAATATACATATCAATGTTCCTTTAGTCTCCCGAGCCTACCATCACTAAAATCAAGGAATGAATATGTGCAATATTTAAAATTTTGGTTTATTCCTTTAAAATAATATAGTCTTTATTTTGGTTAACATTTTAAAATAGTTTTATTGGCAAATGATTCACATATCACACAATTTAATAATTCAATTACATTAAGAGGAGTTGTACAATCATCACCACAATCCATTTCAGAGTATTTTCCTCTCGTACTCATTGTTAGTTTCCCATTTTCCTACAGTGTCCTTGGAGCCCCTACAGTAATTCATCCAATTACTGTCTCTGTATATTTACCTATTCTGGATTTCATATACGGAAAATCATACCAAACACAAACAAGAAACAAATGAGAAAAACAAAACATCCAATAACAATGACAAAACAGAGAAAACTCCATATGAAAACAGAGCAGAAAGCATTAAAACAAACAATTTAAAAATGGGTTCAAAAGGGAGATCAAATGATAAGGTGCTATGTTTTAACCTAATTATATCTTCCATAATTGACTTTAAATGCACTCTGTCTGATGAAAAGGCTACTCACATCCCTGGACTATGGTCAGAGGGGATGCACTTTAGTTTAATCCATGTGGGAATACTGCAAATCGATTTTGAGCTTCTACTATCATCCATAGCCTTCTGCAAACCGGGTGTTCTGAATTTATGGTACAATTCCCTGTATGGGATTTGGGTTTTATTACATATTTACATTCCTGAATCACACAGGCTGGTGGGCTTCTTCTCTGTAGACTTAGTTGATACTGGTTTATTGCTGATTTATTTTTATAAAATTGTTTTAGAAATTAAAGGTTAATTTATAAGATTTACATCATGTGACCAAACTTTAGTCATACTATATTAACTCTAAACCAACATTAAGGGCGAACACAAAAGCTACACAAAATAAAAGTACTATTTTTTACCTGAAAGGATGAAACTTTTAGTTCTTTTTACAACAGTAACCACAATTCACACTCATGTATGTGTACTGCAACATGGCACTATCATTAGCACCTGTGATAGCTGCCATGAAGTGGTACCACTGGTACCACTTAAAACATATGGTCAGAGGTTACCTGGGATTCTTATCTCTGACCCTAGTCACTTCAACAGCACATTCTAAAACAAATAAACTAAGGCTCAGTCATCCTATAGTAACCCTGAACTTGGAAACCTGCTTTCATTAGTCATCTCAAGGACAGAGAAAAGCACTTGAGAACACTATCAGAAAAAGTGTGATTCACACAACTAAGAAAATCAAAATATCATATGCTAACTTAGTAACTTAAGAAGAACCTATGTGAATGATTATGTGAATAACTGCAAACTATGTTCCATTCCTGTATGACAAAGTTTTCTAAAAAGAAAAGTATATTGTTTGCCAGACCTAGGCCTGTTCTACTTTATTAATTTCTTTCAATTCCTGGCCCTTATCTTTAATATTTTTATACATATTGGAATACCTTGCTCTTATCCTTAATTTTTAAAATTATGTTTAAATACTAGAAATGGTGAAAATTGTTCTGCCAATTTTTCCACTGGAAGAGAAAATATGAACGCTTACTTTTACTATCCAAAAACCCAAACTCACTGCTATAAGTAGTTCTAACTCATAGCAACCCTATCTGCTTGCTAGGCTTTCTGAGGCTATAAATATAAATGGTAGCAGGCTACCTCATCTTTCTTCTACAGAGTTGGGGGACTAGTGAGTTTGAACCACTGATCTTTCTGTTAGCTGGCCAATAATTAATCCACTGCACCACTCTTATAACTTTGTGCAGAAATATTAATTATTTAAGATTTTTATCAAAATATTTCTAGCTCTGAGCTCTGAGCACTAGATAATCTACATTGGGATTTTTTTGTTTTACACTAACAACATTTCATTTTAAAATATATTATTTTCAAATACTTTTATTGGCATAGGCTTTAATATTAGCTAAGCACTTGGCATGTCATTTCACATTGATTTTCACTATTATATCCACCATTAGTCCATCCTTACTGGAACTTTTCTAATCTTGAAAGACAAAACTCTTCTCAATCTTAGAATCTTCATGTGCACTGTTTCAACAGTAGAAATGCCCTTCCTCTGAAATTCTTTGCATGGTTGGCATCTCACACTTCAATGTCAGTATAAATATGACCTTAGTAAGCACTTCCTTGTTGTTATTTTCTACCTCATGGTGTTCCCACGTGTACAGAGCAGAATTACTCTATAGGAATTTCAAGGCACATTACCTTTTTCACAAGCAGATTATCAGGCCTGTCTTCCTAGCCATGCCTTGGAGAGATTTAAAGTGTCAATTTTTTCAGTTTCCTACCCTTTGCCTACAGCCCTGGGCCTTTATTTTTCATAATATTTTATGTATTTCCTTTAAAGAACTTCATATATTTAAATACTTAATTTATGGTCTATTTCTGTAAGAAGTCTATAAACTCCATAAGGGACTGCAACCCACAAGTCACAACATCAAGCCTGGTATAACGGTCTTTAAGAAATATTTTCGACTTCTCAGACTTCTGACTCTGACCCTGAGCTCCTTGCTGCTCACTCCCTGGTCACTCCCCTCTCCCTTGTTCCCTT
>NW_022103900.1:39700694-39703247 GCF_000313985.2 Echinops telfairi
TCCTCCCTGGGGGACGGACAACAGAAAAGTGGGTGGGTGAAGGGAGACATCAGACAGTGTAAGGTATGACAAAATAATAATCATTTATAAATTATCAAGGGTTCATGAGGGGAGTAGGGAGGGAGGGGAAAAAACGAGGAGCTGATACCAAGGCCTCAAGTAGAAAGTAAATGTTTTGAGAATAATGATGGCAACAAATGTACAAATGTGCTTGACTCACAATGGATGAATATATGGATTGTGATGAGAGTTGTATGAGCCCCAAATAAAATGATTTTAAAAAACAACCTTCAGAATCATCTAATCTAACCCACGTCTAAAGATCAATTAAACAAACAGGTTTCCCAAAATCAAAGAGTCCATTAATGGCAAGCCCTTACTTAATGCAAGCCCCCAATATCACATGTACTAATCTCAAAGTTGGTTCTGCATCAGAAATCTAGAAAGTCACACAAGATGGTTGCCAAATAACAAGCACAGGAAGATCTCCTCAGCAGCGTCCAGAGACCCACTAGGAAGGATATCCCGGTGCATTACTGGCAGTAAGAATCTCAACATAAAGAGGGCAGACCAAGTTTCCTAAAGCGGGGAGCAGTAATGCCTGCTGACAGACTGCCCTTTACCAGCAGCACAAGTTGCTTCGTGAGCCCACTCCTCCTCGGCACAGGCAATTTTTCTTGGTCTCTGAGTTAACCCAACCAGCCAAACCCTTGCTGGCTTCAGGGAGATAGCTCGAGGTGGCAGTTTGGTACCCAAACAACTTTTGCTTTTCTTTCTTTTTTTGTCCTTGCCGTCCTTCTTTTTTCCTGCTTTGGGCTCTGGTGCCCTCCCTCACCACTTGTCCCACACCTTCCCCATACAGTGCACATGTTAACAAAATAAAGAGGTTTCCCACCCACAAGGTGGTTTTTTTTCTTTGACTCTGTTATTTTTTCCGTTTCCGTATTTTGTTTTATTACAACACTCCCGTAGTTTTATATTATCTCCCATTTCCTCTTCCAGTGCCTTCTCCTGGTGTGACCCCATCCTCCTGAGAACACCCATTCCCCTGGTAAGAAGAGGCAGCCCTTTAGATAAAATAAGATTTTAAGGCGAATAACATAAAGAGAGACAAGAAAGGACACTACAAAATGCTTAAAGGAACAATAAAGGAAAAACATATAACCTTAATAAACAGACATCCACCCAATGAAAGACCCTCAAAACCTATCAATCAAATGTTCAGAGATGAAAATAGAAATAAATAGCTCCACAAAAATTGTAGACTCCAACATACCACTCTCAGGGAAAGATAGATAATCAGAAAAGAAAATAAGGAAAACAGAACTGAAAAACAACACAGTCAAATAGCTCAACTCCTAGACATGATCAGAGCATGCTACCCACTAACAGTACAATACATATCCTTCTCCAGTGTACACGGTACATATTCTAGAATAGATCATATGTTAGGCTACAAGGCAAGCCTCAACAAATTCAAGACCAGTGAGATCCTCCAATCCATTTTCTCAGATCATGAGTACTGGACTTGCACTTAATTCTAGTCCCAATCTACGAACAATTAGTTATGTCGTGGCCCTGCTTGATGCTAGCACTCGTAAAGAGATCACTAAAGTTATGGGTGCTCCAGTAAAGTTTGGTGAAAAAAGAGAAAGGTTGGTGCCCGGTTGTCAGAAAGAATGTCATCTGGAGTCTTAAAGGTTTCTTTTCAAACTAGCAGGCATGTAAGTGAGCCATCAACCATGTCCACATGGAAGAAGCACACCAGCCTGTGTATCCAAGGATTGTAAACCATATAATCCCAATCTAAAGAAGGGAATGGTATCAGAGCTTGTGAATACCTGGCTTTGAGAAGGCTATGGATAACAGTGGAAGCCCAAAAATCTATTTGCAGAGTCCACACCCAGATTAAGCCTCTGGTGAGTTCCCTCCGAACCTAGTTGAAGGATGTGAACAGCCTTGTTATCAGACAGAGAGCACTGTAAAAATGATTGTGGCAGACATCATTAGGTCAAAATGTAATCGCTTATCATTTGATCTCCCTTTGGACCCAGTTTAAAGCTGTTTCAGTTCATAAAAACAAATACAAGTGAACTGGTATATATGTGGATTAAGCCCCTGGTGATAGGCCCCTGACCATAGACCACAGATGTGAATAACCTTGTTCTCATGCACAACGCATTGGAAAGTGTATTCTTGCAGATGTAATTAGGTCAAAATTCAGCACCCTATTATTTCATCTCCCTTATGATCCATTTAAATATGCTCTTTCTGCTTTCTTTTCAATTGACATTTTTAAATCTGTTTTACTTTGTTAATCTTGTTAGCTCCGTTTATTTGTTTTTTAAATATTTTTCTGTATATGAAATCCAGGATTGGTGAATCTATATAGACAGTAACTGGATCAATGGTTCCTTGGGGATATGCCAAAGGAAGTTAGTGGGAAATGAGTAGCTAATAATGATAAATACAAGAATGAAGAAAATGTTCTAAGACTGATGAAAAATAAATAAAGACTGATGGTGATTTTACAACTTTAAAAAAAATCATTTT
>NW_022103900.1:39704121-39713648 GCF_000313985.2 Echinops telfairi
CCTTTCCCCTTCTGGTATCGCTACTCTCATTATTGATCCTGAGGGGTTTATCTGTCCTAGATTCCCTGTGTTTCCAGTTCTTATCTGTACCAGTATACATCCTCTTGTCTAGCCTGATTTGTAAGGTAGAATTAAGAACTAGAGGAAAGTTGTATGTTTCATCGGTGCTACACTGCACCCTGACTGGCTCATCTCTTCCTTGTGACCCTTTGATGTGAATGAACTATTCAATTATATGATATGTGAAATATATACCAACATAACTGTTAAAAATGAAATCTAAATATTAATATATCTTAAAGAATATTACAACAATCCTTTTAAGTTTTATCTAAATTTAGTCTGACAAGTGACCAGTATGAGAGGAAAAAACAGTTCATCGGCAAATATACCACAAAGATTTTTTTTCTGAGACAATATGTGCATCCTAGTAATGGAACAGATAGTCTCAGGAATAGTCTGGGGATAATTAATATAGCACACAGAGTAAAAATAAAACATGAATAAGTAGCAGGGTTCCAAGTGTACATACACCTCCTCTTATCATAGTTCTTCACACAATTGTTTTCACAGTAGTAACCTCTACTATTTTCCACAATGGAAAATTCCACATAAATTAGGCAAAAATTATATATTTACTTGTGATACATTATTACCGTAACATACCATATTACCCTGCCCCAAAGCACATCAACCCTAAAATAATCTCATACATGCGATATATTACATTTCAAAATAAGAACCATTAAAAGCAACAATGTTTACCTCATTGTTGGTATAATGTAGCTCCATAGGCTGTCCAAAGGCAATTTTAGCTTTAGACTTCAGATCTTCCAATTTAACTGGCCTGGAAAACTGAAGGATTCTATACGGACAGAATTTTGAAAGACTTTATTTTCTTAGACACAGTCTAGTAAAACCTCCAACAGTTATCAATTGACTATAGAGATGCAAAATTAAGTAAAATCGTATAAGCATTTACTTTACTTGAATACCACAATTCATTTTTGATTCAGTGTACAGATTCTCCACAAAGATTAATAACTCTGAAGTTTATTCTATCTTGGAAAAGTGAAAAGTTGTTAAAACTTTCTGAAATTTTAAACTAGAGTGGAAACTGTCACATTAATATTAAAGAGTAGTGCAAAGTGTTCATTAAGGAAACGATTTAATTATAGCACGTCCACACAGTGGAAGGCAATAAAACTTTTACAATGCATAAAGTCATTCTTTAGAGATTCAGACTTACTGTGTACTCATATGAACTCAATCTTTATGAGGACATATGAGGAGGCTTCAAAAAGTGTATGAAAAAATGGAATTAAAAGATAATGAAATGTTTCCATCAACTTTTTAAGTCCCCTCATATATTGTATAAGCATATCCCCAAATAAATGTTTTTAAATGATTAAATTTTTAAAGTAAATTAAAGTTCTAGTATTTTCTTCCTACATCCAAATGTACGGGCCTGTACTGCCTCTAGAGAGCATACAACTATGGTTGAGAACTATCACACTCGACTGTAAACTCCACAAGGGAAGGGACCATATCGGCTTTCTCACATTGTCCCTTCAGGGCTAACATAGTCTCTGAAACATGGTAAGTACTCAAGGAATACTGTACTGCTAAATAGATGGGGGAAGTACTGGGAAAATATCCATGAAAAAACCTTAAGCAAGAAAAAAAGTAGAAGGGAGAATAGTTGTATAGTATAAATAGCATAACTAGAATATCCCAATTTTTAGTATCTCAGCAGGGAAAAAAAATTTTAACCTTCAGTTTTTATAATTTGTAAGTCTTTTAAAAAGTCCTTCAAATTGATACATTTTTCATTAACTTAACTTATTAAGAGACATAAATAGCAGAAATAAAGTCCAACGGTCTCTTTTAAAAGGACATTTTGTTGCAATTATAGCACAACCAGGATCACCATCACTTTGAAACAAAAATATTCAGGAAAATAGTAAAAACTGTGAACTCAGGTCAGTCTATGTTCATAAATTCTGTAGAGTTATCTGGAGAGATGATGTAATAATGATAAAGAGAAATTAATTTCTACTAAGAAATGAAATAAAATGGTAACATTCAATGTCTCTTTATGTAGTAAGCTTATCCTATTTATTTCCTATTCAGTAGTAGTTACAAACATCTAATATTTAGCCTATCTTAAGTCTAAGTACTGAGGTGCCAACACTTCTAGAAGCCACACCAAAAGGTTCTGATTTGGAAGTCTCACTAAGCGACTTGGACTTTACCTTAAACACACCTGTAGCAGATTAAAGAAAATGAAATATACCCTTGGGCTTACGATAGAAATGCCCTAGTGTGAAGAGCAGCAGGCTATCGATTTGGAAGTCAACGCACTTTGGTTCAGATATCTTGCTTTGAGGGTGCCTAATAAATGGCAACTCAAGACTTCCATGTATTTGTTCCTTTTATACTTTCTTTGCTCTTTTATGACATGTCTTAGTCTAGCAGATGTAGTTCTGCCTATGTGAACAAGCATTATTGAAAGTTTTGCTCTATCACCAATGCTCATTGTGTAGTGTCCAGTCACTTAAAATTTTATTCTATACGAATCAACAATCCTTATATTTCTGTTTAAAAAACTCTACACATGTATACTTTCCTTTTCTCAACAGTGTTTTACATTCTCTACTATTGGCTAAATTAATAATAATATCAATAGAATCAGAGTAATCAATAAAATTACTGTATTCCATGGGATGATTTATAATGTTCTCTAAAAAATAATAATCATGTCTCTAAAGTGAACCAGGGACATATATGAACCCTGAATGGATTTTGAGCTCAAACTTAATCAGCCTGAATCTAAGAAAAATTAGTTCTTACGACATGGGCCTGCTTGATATATATCAATGAAGATATGGGTGCTATAGTAAAGCGTGGATAAGAAACTAGATGCAGAAAAAATATCATCTGGGGTCTTAAAGGCTTGTCTTTAAACAAGTAGCCATCTACATGAGGTGTCAGCGAAGTCCACATGAAAGCAGCACACTAGGTTGGGGGAAAGATATTAGAGCTTAAATTCTGAACACTTTGTTTTTCAGAAGGCTATGGATTATTAATTCAGAGGGATGAAAGTCTCCTGTGGATCCCCTCCAACTAAGGACCAGGGATGTGAATAGCCATGCTATCAGACATTGCAGGGTGAATTACTGAAGATGTAGTTAGGTTAAAAGGTGACATCTTGTCATTTGATATCCTTTCTGAAAGGAGATATGTTTGGTATATTTGTTCCAGTATTTTTCTGCTATTTTTGAGGGGCGGAGGTGGGGCTTAAGTATCTATTACATATTAGTAAGTACTACTCTATTCTCAATTTATAAGTCAGAAATCTTCAATAAAATCTAGGGAAAAACCTTTAATGACTTAACTACAACACATGTTTAATTAAAAGCAATGAACTGACATGAAATTATTTCTTTGCTTACCTTTTTTCTCCTCTATGTTCAAATTTGACCCGAACATCATTCTGTAATGAAATGAAAAATTGATCTTATGACTAAAGTCATTAAGAAATCAGGTAGAGAGATGTCAGTTAAGTCCACATGGAAGAAGCATATCAACATCAGTAACCGAAGGATTGTAAATCATGCAATTTACAGTCTGAAGGAGGGAACAGTATCAGAGCTAAATTGTGAGATTCTGGTTTGCAGATGGTTATGGATAACAGTGAAAGCCCAAAATACATTTGTGAGATCTACACAGGGAAGAAGCCTCTGGTGATTTCCCTCTATCCATAATGTAGGGATGGGAAGAAATTTGTTACAAACAGAGGACTGGAGAGGTAACTATAGGAAATCAGAATGATAAACCTAACTTGAACAGTTAGAACCTTGTTAATTGAGCCCCCCACCCCCCGATACATGTTGGGCCTGATCTGGTTTTCAGCCTTTTCTGTGTTTTGTTTTGTTTTGATTTCATATTGGGTTTATCTCAGATGTATTTTATCATTAGGTATAACCCTCTTGAATTTTCGTTATATGTTTTTCGGTATATGAAACCCAGGACTGATGAACCTCTAGAGACAAAAAGTAGAATAAGGGTCCCAGGGGTGTACGGTGGGGGAGAGAGGGGTAAAGGGAAGCTGATATCAAGGAGTTCAAGAAGGAAAAGAATGTTTTGAAACTGTGGTTGCAATTCAACAATACTGCTTGATGTGATTGAACTATGGAATGCTATGATATCTGTATTAGCTCCCAATAAAATGGTTTTGAAAAAAGAAAGAAATCAGGTAGAATTTCAACTTTATTGTTTCTTTTTCTTAGCCACTCATTTAAAAATAGAGCAGAAAGAAGGTTGTCTCTTTATTAGTGTCAATTCCAATCAAAAGTGTTTATCAACGAGCACAGGTGAAAATTAGTTGCCAAGTCTAGGCACAATAGAAAAAAGAATCAGAATCTATTAGTGCTATCATCGTGAATATGGGGGCTTTGATAATCGTGTTACAGAGGGAAATGTAGGAGCCTGTATTTCTACTTTTTATGTCAGACATGACAATTTAATTTCATTTATAAGAAAAATCATCCTTTATTTGTAAATTAGGTTTCAAAATAAACTAGATGAAATAAAAATAACATATTTATACTAAGTCCTTTAAAAGGAGATGAAGTATTATCTTTAGGAAATATGCAAATTAAATAAAACAATTATGTTTTCAAACATACATCTTACGGGAATATAATAAGCAATAATATGTTTGGTTCAAAAGTATAAAAGCTAAATATTATAACTGAACCTACAAGATCAGGATATTAAAGAGAATTAACTCCCATAAAAATGATATTAAAGGATTATTGATAGAAATACCTGTTTTTTTGGTGTTGATTTTGATTTTCTAATTTCCTGTAAGGATAATGCTGGTCTACTGGCTTTATGAAGGACAGCCAAATCTTGCATGATTGAGTTCAAGGCTTGCTGATCATCTAAGTATTTTAAAATAAAACAAAATATTGTCATTTTAATGTATATTTCTCATAGACATAAAACACAAACTTTATCATTAAATTTACTGGAAAATGCATCTAGAAACTCTTAGATGAACACATTTCAATATTTTGGTAAATAATTGTTAAATTATTTAATAATTAAGGTTAAGTAGCATTAAAATTGTGCTAGACTCTAGCTCCAGACTACAGTTCACATGAGACATGAGGTAAGGTTTAAGTCATTCTGATTTTTCTAATGATATAATGTCCTAGGATAAGGGTCAAAGTAGACAGATCAAAACAAAGACAAATTTTTCTATGACTCAAAACATCACCAACAAGCCACTTAAAGTCTTAATTAAAACAAATGGGGGGGAAATTAACTTTCTAAAATACCATCACTTCACAGCATTAATATTCAAAGTACAAGATTCATTTTAGTTTTGGTTTCCTAATAAAGTCAGAAACAAAGAAGAGCTTCAGTTGTGGGTAATAGGGTACTGATATTTGGAAGTGTTCTCTCAAACTTTCACCATGAGGTTCAATTACATATAACAGATTATCTAACGAGCTACATCAGTAAGAATTTTAAAGGTCACAATGTAAAAAAGATCAATGTGTTACAAAAAGAACTAAATCATAAAACTAAGGAAAGCAAGCGTCATAATCCATGAGTCTTTTAGTATCTTCTAAACATATAAAAAATTATTTCTGTGGGCCTCCTAGTAATGCAAATGATAAATGCACTGGAAGAACTTTGGGTACAATTTAGTTGACTTTTACTAGTAAGTAAATTCTAATGACAATAAACAGCACATAATGTAATCACAGATACTTTATATACAAAGGTAAGTAAAAAAATATCGCTATTAGGGGTCAGTTTGTTCAGTAATACACTTGTCATGGCCTCATTAGGGTGCCTTAAAAAAAAAAGGCCCAATAGAAGCAGTGACTTCCAGAAGGCTCTCCGAAGCCAGTTCAATTCAAGGCAGAAGTCATCTCAGAAGGGACAGTGGCTATTTTTAGAGATTCCAACAGGGTAATCTTGACAGATTTTCTCAAAGGACACATGATGATCACTGGGGCTCATTAGAAAGAAATTCTAAGAAAATGGAAAACTGCACAGGTGAGAAAAAGGTCAAGAAAGTTGTTCTGAGGGAAAAATTCTATCATGGTACTACACCTGTTCATTCTCTGAAACTAGCAAGGGTTGTCCTCAAGAATCGTGTTAGTGTCCTATCCATTTTAGAACCTGATCCTGCCCTTCAGACTTATTTGTTCTCCAAACTCAGAGAATAAACGGGGCACAATTTGAGTCCCATAAGGATGCTAAAACTACCATTTATATGTAGTATAAATCAAATCTGAAATTCTTTGGGAACAGAGATTTAAAAAAAAGACCTAGGCAAAGAACATATCAACAAACACTTTTGCTATTGTTGTTTAATAAAGGGTTCTGTAATTTTATGTTGTTTTTAAGTGCCATCAAGTCAGCTCCGACTCACAGTGACACTGCACGGTCCTGTGTCATCCTCACAATTGTTCCTATGCCTGAGCCCATTTAAGCAGCCACTGTGTCATCAAGGATCTTCCTCTTTTTCGCTGCCCTTCCAATTTACCGAACATGATGTTCTTCTCCAGCAACTGGTCTCCTCTGACAACATGCTCAGAATGTGCTAGATGAAGTCTTGCCATATTTGCCTCTAAGAGCATTCTGGCCTTACTTCTTCCAAGACAGATCGGTTTGTCCTTTTAGCAGTGAATGGTATTTCAATATTCTCCTATTCAGCATCACAATTCAGATGCATTTATTCTTATTTGGTGTTCTGTATTCAACGTTCAACTTTCATATGCATATGATACAATGTAGAATACCGTGTCTTGGGTCAAGCACATCTTGGTCGGCCAAGTAATATCCTTGCTCTTCAATATTCTTAAGAGGTCTTGTGCAGCAGATTCACCCAATGCAATGCATCTTTTGATTTCCTGACTGCTGCCTCCATGAGCATGTGTAGATACACACAAGACAAAATCCTTGACAACTTCAACCTTTTCTCTATTTATCATGATGTCAGCTATTGGACCAGTTGTGAGGGTTTTGGTCTTTCATACATTGAGTTGTAATTCATACTGAATGCTACAATCCTTGACCTTCATTAGCCAGTGCTCCAAGTTTTCCTTACTTTCAGCAAGCAAGGTTGTGTATCTGCATATTACAGTTCTTAATAAGCCTTCCTACTCACTCTTCTTCATATAATCCAGCTTCTCTGATGATTTGTCAGCATAAAGATTGAACAAGTATAATCAGAGGACACAACCCAATGCACACCTTTTCTTGTTTTAAAACTTGTTCTGTTCGCACAACTACGAACAGATCCATGGACAAGTTCCCCATGAGCACAATGAAGTGTTACAGACTTCCCATTCATCTCAAGGCTATCCAGTTTACTATGACCCACACAGTCGAATGACTTTATATAGTCAAGAAAACACAAGTACGTAAACATCTTTTAGGTATTCGCTGCTTTAAGCCAAGATCCGTGTGACATCAGCAATGATATTCCTTATTCCATGTCCTCTTCTGACTCTCCTGGACTTCTGGCAGTTCTGGCCACCACTTGCCAGTCTGTCGAACTGTTATGGAACTCTGGTGTTGCTGTGATTCTGGAAGCTGTGTCACTGGAATTTCAAATACCAGCAGGGTCATCAAAGCGTGATTTTATCGTAATACTTTATTCATCCTTGTATTTTATGGCAAGTAGTAATTTACGTTTCCAGAATGATGATGGAAAAATTCTCATGGATTGCTAACCAGAAGGTTGGTGTTTCAAACTCACCTTTCGCTCCAAGGGGGAAAGAAGCAGCTGTCTGTTCCGATAAAGATTTAGAGCCAAGGCGCATGGAACAGTCCGACTTTGAAGTAAGGGTGCTGTGAGTTGGAATGGACTTGATGGGAGTGCATTTGGCTCAATTTGGTAGTGAGCAGCAGAAACAAGAGCAGTCATTGCTCAAAACATAGGTAACAACAGAAAAACAGCTATTTAACAGTATAATTCACATATCTGGTATTTTTTATCGAAGACATTCTCTCTTGCAAAGAATAAAGATGAGGTTGCCAGCTCCTACAGAGATTTACAGTCTTGGAAACCCCCTAGAACAGATCTACACATTGTTTTGTTTTGTTCTGTTCTTTTGTAGTGATTTCTCAAATACACTGAATAAGCATATGCCCAAAATGGTTTTAATGAAATTATCTCTTAAATATTTTGGTTTTATGCTCAACTACTGTATATACTCATGTATAAGCCAAGTTTTTCAGCATATTTTTAATGCAGATTTTGTGGTAAAATTAGGTGCCTCAGCTAATATTCACGTCCGGCTTATACTCGAGTACGTAAGGTAAGTCCTTTCAATATACAAGGGGGTACGCACCTCCCCCCCTCAAATGGAAAAAGCTCCATTGGGTAGAGCTTTCCTAGTACACATTTTTTCCCACCAAGCAAGCATCAAGCAACTCCCTCTGAGTTAGTGCACCCAGTGGGGTCACCTGGAAAGGTTCTCTTTGGTGATAGTGAATTTTTTTGTAAAAGCAGTTTCACTTGAACCTCATTTTTTGTGATAGTCAATTTAAGAGAAAAGTGTGTAGCTAGGAAATTTTGTTTCCTGCCCTGGAAAAATTCCACAGAAACTGTTGTGATGTTGAACACAGCTATCAAAGACAAGTGTACAAGTAGTTTTCTTGTTTCAAAAAAGATGAAATGTTGATTGATGACAAACCTCATTCTGGATGTCCGTCACCTTTCCAAATGGGTAAAAATGTCAACAAAATCCGTGCACTTGTGCTCAAAGACCGATGACAGACCACTGAAGAGATGTGGAAGTTATCTGGACTATCTTGAAGCTTGGTTCAGAATATTTTAATGTAAGATTTGGGAATGAGAAGGGTCACTGTGACATTTGTGTCTCGGGTTCTGATGACCACAAAGAAGAGCATCAAGTGGAAACATGTCCTGTTTTGAAAGAACAGCTCTGAAGCGACCTAGACTTTTTCCCAGGTCATTACTGGTGACGAGACAGGGTAGTTTTTACAACCTAAAAGGCAAGCATCAATAAAGGCAGTGGAACACACCATTATCACCTTGCCTTCCACACCCCAAAAGCCCATCAAGTGAAATCAATGATCAAGAAGATGCTCATTTGTGTTTTTTTGATGTGAGGGCGATAGTGCATTTGGAGTTCATTCCACCAGGTCAGACTGTTAATCAAGTTTTCTATTTAGAGGTTCCAAAAATATAGTGGAACAGTGTGTAACAAAAGAGGCCTGATTTGTGGCAGATGGGAAACTGGTTCTGTCACCATGACAAAACATCTGCTCACACAGCCAACTCAGTGTGACAGTTTTTGGCAAAAAACAGCAAGCCTCTTTTGCCTTCATGCCTCAAGCCTTATTCACCTGGCCTCACTCAGTGCAACTACTTTTTGTGTCCACAAATGAAAAGGGGCATTAAAGGACAGTGATCTGACAGTGTTGAAGAGGTGAAGAAAAAAGGGAGGTACTGTCAGCCATCCAAACAG